>NC_088867.1:3473838-3793838 GCF_032884065.1 Artemia franciscana | reverse complement strand
AAATAATTAAAAGTGTTAAACCGAGATCATCTTAATATTTAAATACTATAACTTTTTAAAATAATATCCACCGAGCAATAGGGTGTTTCAATTTAGCGGCCAGCAGGGAGGGGGGATTTCCCCTTACATTTTTTTGTCCTGTTCCACCCCCTAAATCTTGAAAAAAAACTTTGAAATTTCTATTGAAACGTACTTTTTTTGGTAGAGATTAATTTAAAAAACTTTTTGCACAAAACAAATTTTTCAAAGAAAAGTAAAGAGCTCCGTTAAGCCAAAATGAGCCGAAATAAAATTAAATAATCTTCGAAGCTCAAAACTACCCCAAATCACTATCAATAAATAAATGAAATTCAAAACGAACAGAAATTACAATAAATAGCCGAGTCAAACTCAAAACGAGCAAAAATTAACATTAGTATGGCTGATAACCCCCATGCCTTCTCAAGACTAGAACATAATTTGCGTTTTACTGAAAGAAAAAGAAAACGAATGACCGTGAATTGTCAGTTTAATTGACATATACTGATATTTATTTCTTAAAGTTTTGATAATTTTTTAAATGCGTTCTGAGACCATACTGGCTATGCATGACGTACGTAATCTAGAAAGGAAATAATAAATGAAAAGAGAAAAAAATCAAATAGGGGAAAAAATGAGGATTTTTTCAGCTAGTAGCAAAATATGAAAGACGAAAATCAAGTAAATATTTCGACAAGGACCTCCGCCAAGTTGTCCTCAGTGCTCAAAAAAGAAAAAGGAAAAAGGAAAAAAACAACAAAATCTAACCTTCTGGAGTGAACTATGCAAGAGGAGAAAAGTCACGTTAGATTTTGTTGTTGTTTTTTTTTGTTTTGTTTTTTTACTTTATTTTATGTGTCCATATGTTATATATGTCCATATAACATATGTTATAGTTTTTTTTTATATGTCCATTTGAAAACCTGCACGCATACAGTTGAGACTCCTAAACGTTTCCTAGAAGTTACGTCTTAATAGATATAGTGTCATTAGTTACATTAACTGTAGTGGTAGTATTGTAAGTATACATATAGTGCCTTCTGGCTAGTTCAAAATTCCCCACAACCCATCGTTAAAGGTCTAAATTAATAATATAAGTTGACAATTTGGAGAGGTTGAAATCCTCAAAGACACAATTACTAGACCTTTCAGTAATGCTGAACAAAATAGTTTTCTTACAATTTTAATTTGATATATTTTGGAGAACGAAAGGATTGTGGAGGGAGGCCGGTTGTCTTCCTTTCATTTTGACTCTTAGAAACGGCACTAGATCTTCCAACTTGCAATCGAGTAAGTCCCATTCAATTCGAAGTTTAAATGACCATCTGTTCCATAAGAACCTTATATGCCCGGGGCATAGCTTACAACCCTAGCATCTGGGCTTTGGAGGGTTGTGCCCACCTTGAAGCCATTGCTATATGCTCTTTGGACTATTATTAACAAAATGAATAGCCCACAATTTTGACTGGATGTATTTGGGGAAAACAGGTTGCCAGAGAGAGGGCTAGTTGACCCCCCTCCCCCCGTTACTCTTGAAAGTTAACTAGAACTATACATTTCCAGTCAAAAGAGGGATCGTCTAAAGTTCAAACAACCACACTTTTCATAAAAAAGCTTATATTCCACCGGGGCATGACTTAAAACCCTGGCCCCCAGAATCTGGAGGGTTGTGTCAACCCCAAAGGTCATGCTATGTGATCTTTGGACTGCTTTTGAACAAATGGCGATCTTAAAATTTTATTAATATAGCACATCAAAAAATTTAAATTTCTCAAATATAATAGCTTAACAGGTATAATATATAATTATCAGTTATTAATCTTATTTTAGAACAAACTTATCTTGTCTTTTGTTATTAAACAGAAATATCTGTTTAAGGAGCGACATTAAAACTCAAAACGAACTGAAATTACTTCGTATATGAAAGGAGCTGATTCCTCATCAACGTCCCGCTCTTTACGCTGAAGTTTTTTACTGTTTTAAAAAGTAGAGTTGAGAGAAAGAGTGAAACTTCAGCGTAAAGAGCGGGGCGTTGATGAGGAATCAGCCCCTTTCATATACGAAGTAATTTCTGTTCGTTTTAAGTTTCAATGTCACTCCTTACTTTCAGTTAAAAAAACATTTTTTTTTATTTAATCCCGTGAAGACTCGAAACCATTTTAATCCTTTTATCCTACGGCATTAAACGATAAAATACGTTTAGAAGGTTTTAGCTCTTTTAACTTTACTAAATAAAAAATATTCGCACTTTACGGAATATATTTTAGTATATTCATACTAAACTGACAATCCATAGACATTTATTTTCAGGAAAGTGCAAATATGTTCTAGTTTTGTCAAAGACAAAATTTCCAGACTTTTCAACTACGCTGAACAAAATTGCTATCTCAAAATTTTGATTAGATGCGTTTTGGGCATTGATGGGTGTGGGAGGTGTGCCTTGTTGCCCTCCAATCAAATGAGCCTTTTTTGAATAAATGGCCATCTCAAAATTTCGACAGATGCACATTGGGAAAATACGAGATGTAGGGGGTATCCATCCTTTGATCACTCTCAATCTTGAAAAGGACACTAGAACTAGGATACTAGAACTGATTACCAATCAAATGAGGCCCCTCCAAAGTTTATACGATCACCCTTTCTATATAAACTTTATATGCCCCCAGGGTATAACTTACAGCCCTTGTCCTGAGGGCTTTGGGGGGGTCTCATCCTCGAAGGCATAATTTCTGGACCTTTCAATTACTTTGAACAAAATGGCTATCTCAAAATTTTGATTGGACGGGCTTAGGAAAACGGTGGGCGTGGGAGGGGGATTAGTTGCCCTCCAACCACTTCCGACTATTAAAACGGCTCTAGTCCTTTTAATTTCCATTAGAACGAGCTCATTTCGAAGTTTCTGCGACAACAAATGGTCTCTCGAAATTTCTATCATATGCATTGTGGGAAAATACGAGGTGTGTGGGGGTATCCACCCTCCAATCACTATGAATCTTAAAAAGCTCACTAGAGCTTCTGATTACCAATCCACCCCCTTCCGAAGTTTATAGATCACCTTTCTATATATACCTTATACGCCCCCAGGGTATAACTTACAACCCTTGTCCTGATGGGTTTTTTTAGGGGGGGGGCTCCTCCTCAAAGACATAATTACTGGACCTTTCATTTACGCTGAACAAAATGGCTATTTAAAAATTTTGACTGTATATGTTTGGGAAAATGGTGGGTGTGGGAGGGGGTTTAGCTGCCCTCCAATCACTTTAGACTATTTCAAAAGTTACTAGCCTTTCGATTTCCATTGGAATGAACCTTTTTTGAAGTTTCTACGACAGCAAATGGCCATCTCAAAATTTCTATCAGATGTAATTTGAGAAAATACGAAGTTTGGGGGGGGGGGTTATCAACCCTCCCTTCACTCTGAATATTGGAAAGAACACTAAAACCTCTGATTAGCAATCCAACGAGCCCCCTCCGAAATCCATACGATCACCCATTCTGTGTAAAACTTGTATGCCTTCATGGTAAAACTTATTAACCTTGTCTTGAGGGCTGTAGGGGAGTTGTTATCCTCAAATACATAATTTCCGGACTTTTTAACTATTTTGAGCAAAATATCTATCTTAAAATTTTGATTGGATGTGTTTGGGGAAATAGTTGTCCTCCATTCACTTTTGACGGTTAAAAAAAGCACTATCCCTTTCAATTTTTAATCGAATATGCCCTTTTCGAAGTTTCTACTATAACTCCTTCGATACGAAGTGTCCTGGTCTAAATAAAACAAATAAATAATACATTGCGCCAACAAATTACCTATGATTTAAATTGTAAGAGCAGAAGTAGTAATAGTATTAGCCCCAAAAGTTTCAACTTAATGCTCCCAGTCCTTCTCGATATATTGCTGAGGTGTCTTCTGGGCAACCATAAGCACAATGCCTTTTGAATTAGTTTAAAGCAACATTTAGTTTTAAAGCATAATGGGCCAATTGTATGATTGTGGGGGTTTGGCATACCCAATATCCCTAAAAACAAAATTGGTGGACCGTTCTACTATATGAGCAAAATGTTGTCTCAAAATTTTGACTGGATGTGTTTGGGGAAATCTTGGGCTTGGGAGGGGGGTTAGTTGCCCTCCAATCATTTTTGACAATTAAAACGGGCACTATCCCTTTCAATTTCCAATCGAATGAGTCCTTTTTGATGTCTCTACGACAAATCCTTCGATGCGAAGTGGCCTGGTCTAAAAAACAAACAAAAAAAACAATACATTGCGCCCATATCGCTCTTTACTTAGGCAGTGCTATTGCAATGCCTATGATTTAAATTATAAGAGTAGAAGTAGTAATAGTATTAGCCCCAAAAGTTTTAACTTTATACTCCCAGTCGTTCTCGATATATTGCTGAGGTGTCTTCTTGGCAACCATAAGCACAATGCCTTTTGATTTAATTTAAAGTAACATTTAGTTTTAAGACATTATGCACGATTGTAGGGGTTTGGCATACCCAATATCCATAAAAACAAAATTGCTGGACCGTTCTACTATGCTGAACAAAATGACTGTCTCCAAACCTTTGCTGGATGCGTTTGGAAAATGAATGGGCTTAAGAAAAGGACCGCTTGCCCTCCAATCTCTTTTTACTCTTTAAAAAGGGCATCAGAACTTTTATTTTTGAATCAAAGTAGCTTCTTTTAAATTTTCCATAATATTTCTAGCTATTCTAGAGTGGTGCAGCCTATGATATTGCTTATATGCCCTTTTGAAAACCTGCATGCACACAGTTTTTTCGTCTAATTGAAATTCCTCCTAATCTTTCCCTAAGTTTCACCTTAATACCCTTAGCGTCTTTAGTTACAGTAACTGTAGGGGTAGGATAAAAAATATAAGCAGAGTGCCTTCTGGTTAGTCCAAAATCCCCCAAAACTTGTCCTTAAAGGTCTAACTTAAAAGTACATTTTGTTTTTCAGATATACCTGTGCCAAATTTTTGAAACACCACATGCTCATAGTTTGTCTTGATTTAGTTCAACATCCGCCGAAATTTTTCATAAAATCTTCACCTTAATACCCTTAGATTGCACAGTAGCAATAGTTGCAGCAGCACTAGTGGAAGTATGCGCATAGTATCTTTAGTTTCTTCAACATCCCCTTCAACACACGCTGGAAGTTTCAGCTTAATACCATCAACCGTTCTTGAAGCATTTCTGATATGTCCACTTGATAACCTGTGTGGGTTTTGAATTAGTTCCATTTAGTTACTATACATCCCAAGTTTTTTAACTTAATATTCTTAGCTTTAATAGCAGTAGAAGTAGTATTAGCAGTAAAATTAATTGTAGTAGGCTAATTTTTAGTGGCAGTTTTAGTAATAGAAGCAGTAATAATAGTAACAGTAGCTGTAGTACGAGTAGAAGCAGTAATATTAAGATGAAAATATTTTCTTTTAGTTAATTCAACATCCCTCACAACAAGCCCTGTTAGTTTTAAGTTCACACAGCAAACTGTTCCTAAGATATTGCTGTTACACCCTTTTGACAACTTGCATACATATGGCTTGTTGTGATTCACTCCCCCTCAAAATTCATTGAAAATTTCATCTTCATACCCCTAGGCATATCTGTAATAGTAGTGACAGTATATTGATATTACTAGTAAAAGCATTAACATATTGCTTTTTGATGAGCAGAATATTCCTCTGATCAAGTCCTAGAGATTTTAACTTAACACAATTAGCAGTTGTTATGACATTGCTGTTATGTCCTTTTGATAAACTGTATGTTATCATATTTTCCTCTCAGTGTTCTTAGCCTTACAAGTAGTATCAATGGAAGTAGTAGTAATTGCAGTAAATGAAGCAGTACCAGTAGTATTAGCAGTAGTGTGTACATATTGTCTTTTGGTAAGATGATCTTCCCCTTTAATCATTCTCTGAAAGTTCCAACTTAATACCCAAATTAATTCTTGAGATATGCTATTTTGACAATTTCTATGCACATAGCGTCTATTGATTAAGCTCAAATTTTCCCTCATTACTGTAAAAAGATTGGTCTGATAGTAGTAGTGCTGGTAGTTGTAGTAGTATTGGTAGCAAGCAAATATTGCTTTTTTGATCATCTCCCTTCTCATTTCCTAAATTTTCCAAATTAACATACTCAGTTATTCCAGTGTTACACCCTTTTGACAATCCTTATACACCTAACGTGTTTGGATTTAGTTCAAAACATTTTCCGAAAGGCTCACCTGAATGCCCTTCGTCATTTTGGAAAGTAAAGCTCAAACATGCATACCTTTCTCAATAAAATATACTCTTGTATATTTTATACAAGACACAAAATATATATAAAAAATAAACAATTCGTATAAAATATACAAATTGTCTAGCTTACAGCCCTTATCCTGAGGACTGTGGGGAGGTTGACATCCGCAAAGACATAATTATTAAACCTTTCAGAAAGGCTGAACAAAAAAGATCTCTTAAAATGTCTATCGGATATAATCTGGAGAACGATAGGCTTGGAAGGCCTGATTGCCTCCATTAGTTCTTGACTCTTAAAAAGGCCTCTAAAAATTCGGACTTCTAATCAAATGAGTTCCATCGGATCCAAAGCTCATACAAGCACCCATTCCCGAAAAAAAAACTTATATGCCCCGGGCATAACTTACGAACCTTGCCCATGGGCTGTGGGGGATTGTGTCCACCCTAAAGACATTACTGTATATTATTTTTTGGCCTATTGGTAACAAAATAACTATCTCAAAATTTCAATTGAATGTGTTCTGAGAAAAGAGTATGTCAAGAGGATACCAGGGAGGGGTGGGGTAGCTGCTTTCCGTTATGTCTGACTCTTAAAATAGAACTAGAACTATACATTTCAAATTAATTAAGCCTCTTCTAAAGTTCACACGACTGCCCCTTTCATACAAAACCCGATACGCCCCCGAGGCGTAACTTACAACCCTTACCCCCAGACTCCGGGGATTCAGTCCACCCCAAAGGCCTTATTATATGATCTTTGGATAATTTTTGAACAAATGGCTGTTTCAAATTTTTTATCGTATGCATGTATGGAAAGTAAGACGTAGGGGGGGAGGCTGTCCCCGATCACTTTGACTGTTAAAAAAGAAACTAGAAAATCTCATTTCCAATCCAATGATTCCCCTCTGGAGTTTATACGACCACATTTTCCATGAAAACCTTATATACCCCGGGGGAATGATTTGCAACCCTTACGCTGAGGTCTGTGGAGGGTTGTCATTCTCAAAGACATAATTCCCAAACCTTTCAACTACGCTGAACAAGGTGACTATCTAAAACTTTTGATTAGATGTTTTTTGGGAATTGATGGGTGTGTGGGAGGGGGGGGGGCTTGTTGCCTTCCAATCACTTTTGACTATTAGTCCTTTCAATTTCCGATCGAATGAGCTTTTTGAAGTTTCTACTACAATAAATGGCCATCTCAAAATTTCTATCAGATTAACTCCAGGAAATTGCGATGTGAGGGGGGGGGGGTATGCACCCTCCAATCACTCTGAATCTTAAAAGAGGCACTAAAACTTTAATTACCAATCCAATGAGCCCCATCCGAAGTTTATACGATCATCCTTTCTATGTAAAACTTATATGCCCCTAGGGTATAACTTAAGAACCTTGTCTTGAGGGCCTGGGGGGGGGCTGTCATCCTCAAAGACATAATCTACGGACCTTTCAACTACGTGTACAACCTTCCTATTGCCGAAGCCTGGGAAGTTTTCTATGGCATACTTCATCGAGCCGTCACTCAAACCACACCATTCAGGAACAACAAACACATTGGCAAATGTATATTCCTTCGCAAGGACATAAGAAAGCTCATCAGGGACCGGAAGATTTCATATATGGATTGCGAAGCATCTGGAAGTATAAGTAGACTCGCCAAGCTTCAAAAACTCAGCTCAAAATGTAGAAAAGCTATCAGAAATTACAACAAAGATTGCGAACGGGAAGAATTCCAGAAAATAAGAACAAAAAGCGATTTCTACAACCTGTGCAAACGCAAGCTAGGTGAGCAACAGAAACTACCAACACTGATAGATCGAAGGGATGTGGTCCGTAGCATTAGCCTAGATAAGACGAATGCTCTTGTAAAATTCTTCGCCAGCATGTTCACTGTAGACGATGGCTATTTACCTCAACTCCAAGACTCACACCCAGGAAGCGAGCTGCACAGCATTGGCTTCACACCAGGAAGTGTTCTAAGAGCAATGAAGGGCATACAAGCATCAAAAGCACTCAATCCTGATGGCATCCTGTCCTTTAGCCTGAAAGAACTGAGATACGAGCTATGTGAACCTCTGGCAATACTTTTCCAAATCTCATTCGAGCAATGCAAGTTTCCTACTTCCTGGAAGCTATCCCATGTAACATCTATTTTCAAAGGAAAAGGGAAACGTAGTGACAAGGAGAATTATTGCCCGATCAGCCTTACTTCACCATTCCTGAAAATCATGGAAAGGATCATAGTGGAAAAGTCACAATCACACTTCGAATTGAACAACCTTTTCTCAGATCATCAGCATGGCTTCCGTAAAAATCGTTCTACTGTTTCCCAACTAGTAAGTGATACACGACTACATCCAGTCTGCCCTGGACTGTGGGATTCCAATAGATATTATCCTAATCGATCTAATCAATCGATCTAAAATCAATTTGTTCAAGGAAGGACATATCACACAGGCTAATGATCTAAGAAAGTTCCTGAAGAGAAAATTGAGAAAGGCAGCTTCTGGGTATTACAATAGTAAGGTTAAGGATTTGTATTCTAACGAACCCAAACAATGGTACAGGAAAATTAAAGAGACTTGCGGAAAAAACCATGTTGAAGTTAATTTTCATCTCCCTGATTCCCCTTACAAGATAGCCAACGATTTGAACCTGTATCTTGCGTCCATAGTACAAAGTCTCCCCCCTTTCACTGGCTCAGTTCAAACTATTCCTCCCTCCACCTCTTTCCCCCAAATTTCTCCCTCTGATGTTATAAATAAAATCCAAAAGCTCAAAAAATCAAGTACTTGCCCATTAGACATCCCAATTGACTTGATTATTGCCTTTTCAGACACAATTGCTGGACCTTTATCTGATATTTTTAACCAAATTACAAAATCTGGTAAATTTCCAAGTTGCTGGAAACTAGGTTTTATAACACCCATCCCAAAGAAATCTTCCAGTATGACTATAACCAACATGCGTCCTATTACACTCACTCTAGTTTTTTCTAAGCTTTACGAAGGGTTCCTCTGTGACTGGCTTAAAATTATACCACGCATTGACATCCGACAGTTTGGTAATTTAAGAAAAACCTCCACCACCCATTACCTTGTACACTTGATTCACACGATCCTAAGTGAACTAGAGAAACCAAATGTTTGGCTAAACCTGGTTTTAGTCGATTTCCAAAATCGTTGACTTAGTTGACCACACTATCCTAATTCGTTTACTACATGATAACTTTGAAATTGACCCACTATTAGTAAATATTGTTATATCGTTCCTTTCAGACAGATCACAAGTTGTAAAATACAAAAATACCTTCTCTAACCCCCTCCCTAGGTGCTGTGGAATACCTCAAGGAACCTTATTGGGACCACTATTATTTCTTGTCATGATTAACGAAATTGGCAAGGAATTCCCCCAAAGATGGAAATATGTTGACGACTTGTCGATCCTTGAAGTATGTCATAGGAATATTAAAAGTGACCCCGTTGAAATCCTAACCCAATGTTCGGATGAATCCAAGAATCTAAATATGACAGTAAATCCCACTAAATCACGGATAATGACAATCAACATCTTGAAATCTACTCCTGCTTTTTGCGACCCGATCCCAAGCGAAATGCTAGTGAAACATGTTAAGCTTCTTGGTGTCACAATTTCTAATGATCTTAAGTGGGACACACATGTTTCCAACATTGTTAAACAAGCAAAAGTTTCACTATCCAATTTTAAGCTACTAAACAAATTTAATTGTCCTAAGATACATTCCCTCCGTGTTTACTTATCCTTTATCAGGCCGTTATTGGAATATGCATGTCCGGTCTGGCATTCGCAACTTTCAAATGAACTTAGTGACAAAATCGAGTCTGTCCAAAAGCGTTCGCTCAGGATCATTTACAAAGAAGGCTGAATTCCATACTCCTTCCTCCTTAAAGCTGTGCGCATTACCACCTTAAAAGAAAGGAGGGAAAAAATGTGCCTGCTTTTCGCTAAATCAGTCATTTCCTATCCCTGTACTGAAGACTTACTCCCTGATTTTCATAATCCCATTAGACTCCGTATCCCCCGGTCAGCCTCCTTAGCAATCCCAACTTACTCTCCAATCCATGCTGTTACAGAAAGGTTTCGCAAAATTTGTATACCCTTTATTCTGGAACACCTTAATAATAATTCGTGATTATGTAATTGCCAAATTCCCCTTTTCCTCTATTGCCGTTTTTATTCCTTTTTTATTTACTGCAATGTTTTGTAATTTAATTGTTAAGTTTACTGATTTGCCCTTTATCTTTGATGATTTTGCTTTTTTAATTCCTTTTAATTTTAAGTGTTTGACTTAATGTGCTGTTTTGAATTTTTTTTTTTTTTTTTAGCTTTTACTTGACATATAAAGCGAATTCTATAGAAGCTTGGGTCGAAGGCTATATAGAGCTTGTGATAGTCTTTTGGAAATAAATATTATCTTATCTTGTCTTACTTAAGGCCTTCGACCGAATATCCTTGCGAAAACTCATCCACTGCCTAGAAGTTTATGGAATCAAGGAACAGCTAAAAAATTGGCTCTCAGCATACTTAAATGATAGAAAAATAACAGTCAAGGTTGCAGAGACACTATCCACATGGATAGATTCAACCAGAGGCGTCCCACATGGTAGTGTTCTCGGCCCAGTCTTGTTCGTCTTGTACATAGGCATTTGCATAAATGCCATTTCCCAAACCGACTTCGGCCTGTTTGCAGACGATACGAAGCTCCTGGGAGAAGCTAGTGCGTCATCGCAAATTCAAAGCGACTTGGACACCCTGACAGAGAAGCTCGAAGAATGGCAACTTTTACCAAATGTAGCAAAATGCTATGTCGTCCATCTTGGCCGCCAGAAAGTTCTCATACAAATTGAAAGGTATCGACTTGACAAAATCTACCTGCGAAAAGGACCTAGGTTTAATTCTGAGCTTGAACCTCAAACCAGAAAAGCATATCGGCCTGGTTGTGCGTAAAGCATCAAAAAGTCTCTGGCTACTCACTCACTCCCTGCGATACTTTGACATTCACTCAAAGATCTCAGCATACACAATTTACGTCAGGCCACAGCTTGAATACGCCACTGTCATCTGTTTGCCTTATCTCAAAAAGGATATTGACAGAATAGAACGAGTCCAGAAACGCATCGTAAAAGGACTTCAAGGATTCAGAAACCTTCCGTATGAAGAAGCTCTAAGAAGGCTCACTCTCCATAAACTTGAGACAAGAAGAACGATCTTAGACTTAAAAACCCTCTTTGAGGTAGTTCACGAGAATTTTGGGAACATAAAAGACCAGCTTATTCAAATAACTACCGAAAGCATCACAAGATCGCACAGTCTGCAATTGGAGCCTGTAAAGATGAAGATTGCAAGATCAAATTTTTACCATCATTCTTTCATACCCCGGGTCATCAGGATCTGGAACAAACTGCCATTCCCAGTCGAAAAGATGAAATCACTTGAAGCCTTCTCCAATAGCCTAAACATAAACATACCATATTTTGAGACTTTAACGTAGGACGACTTTAAATGGCAATGTGCCGCCGCAGTCGATCCGTTCTTCGCCCTGCCATAATATTTTCCTTTTAATAAAGTGTCAGTTATGTGGAAATTTTGTATTGAGAAGGGTGAGGAATAAATTATTATATTATACGTTGAACAAAATGGCTGTCTCAAAATTTTGACTGGATCTGTTTGTGGGAATGGTGGAAGCACTATCCGTTTCAATTTCCAACTGAATGAGCTCTTTTCGAAATTTCTACGGCAAGGCCTTTGATACGAAATGCCCTGGTCTAAAACCAAAAAAAAAATTTAATAATAATACAATGTGCCCACATCGCTCTTTACTTAGGCAGCGCTGTTGCGCTGCCTATGATAACCAACAGAAATTGAACATACAATTCGAAATGGAAATTTGATCACAAATCGAAACATTGTATAAGATTTATAGACGTTTTGAATTATTTTGATCATCAGTTTGTTTGACTCATCAGTTTGTTGATCATCAGTTTCAACATCAGTCACGATGACTCTGAGGGTTCATAAAGAAATCAAGAAAAATATTTACAAATGATATAAAATCATAATGATAAATACCATAAAGAAACACGAAACGTTTCTCATTTCCCGTTTAGAATAATTTTGGATCTTTTTGGATTATTTTTCGCTTTTTTATGGATTATACAATAGAACTTCAAAAACTCACTCATTGCTTTGTCGAAGTTAGGTTAAATAAGATATTGGTTGATATTAATAAAAATTAGATAATGGTTGGAAATAAATAAACGAAATATATGTAAATAAATAAAGAAACAATCAATGAATATAGAATAAAGCAGATACTGGTTGAAATTAAGTTAAGGTTGAAAGAAAGTGACTTGAAGGAAACTACAGAGCTCTCAAAAATGATGAATAATAAAAAATAAAAATGATGTTCAATAAAAATAGTAAAATTATTAGTTTTTCAATGTATTTGCTGAACGAACCCAATCAGGCATTTCGGAACTTGCCAAGTTTAATTTGAAAAGTTTTATTTGAAAAGTTTAATGTTGGCTCAAAAATCAGTGAAGATAATTGTGATTATGCTAGCGTCAATACCCAGTGAGTTTCAAAAGAAATGGGCTCCTATTGGAATAGAACAGAAAAAGGATTAAGTGTAGCTTCAGTGCGGAGTCAACTTTCATGGATTACAAAAAAAGTAAAAGATAGATAACCCGATGCAATGTCCATTCTTTATATGGCCCAAACAAAAGTTTTGTACTTTCCCAATCCATTACACAGGTCAAGGAATGCAATAAAATATTTTAAAGTCAAATATTTTTTGCTGAATCAGCGATGCATTCTCATCTTTTAGACGTGGATCCTAACGTACCAAAGATTTCAAAAAAAAAAGAATTTTCTGACCTCTGATGCCATCTGAAGGCTATTAATACCTAAAAACCGAGAATCCACAGTCTTCGAGGATCCACAGTCTGGAATTCTCGAAGAAGGCTAGACCTTCAAAGGAAAGCTACAATGCTTCTTAAATTTTAGCCTTTTTTTAGTATATATTTTTAGGCTATTTTTTCCTGATTTTTCACTATCATCTATTACCAGAAACTGTATACCTGCAAATTGAGATCAAATATTTTTTGAAGCTGTATCAAATATAAAGTCAAATATTTTTTGCTGAATCAGTGATGTATTCTCATCTTTTAGACGTGGAGCATAATATACCAAGGATTTCAAAAAAGAATAATTCTCTGACCTCTGGTGCCATCTCAAGTCTATTCATGCCTAAAAACCGCGATTTCCTAGGGTTTCTTTTTTTGCTGTTCGAAAATATGAAGTTTTGAGGCAGCTTTCGTCAATGAAATAAATGAAACCGCAAAAAAAAAACTATTTTGTTAAATTTTAAAATGCTTTTTGTCCTTAAAATTGCCAACATTCAGTCTGTGGATTCTCGAAGATGGCTACACCTCCAAAGGGAAGCTACACCTTCTTAGATTTTTTAGCCTTTTTTAGTATATATTTTTAGGCTATTTTTTTCCTGATTTTGCACTGTCATCTATTACCAGAAACTGCATAACTGCATATTGAGATCTTTTTCGTTAAAAACTGAATCCTAATTCTTAATTCTTTATAGGAAAAGAAAAAATATTTTGTTATATTTGAAAAATGCTTTTCATCCTTAAAAATGCCAACATTCACAGTCTTTGGATTCTCGAACACAGCTACGCCTCCAAAGGAGAGCTACACCTTCTTAGATTTTTAAGCCTTTTTTAGTATATAATTTTAGGCTATTTTTTTCTAATTTTTCACTATCATCTATTACCAGAAACTGCATATTGAGATCTTTTTCGTTAAAAACTGAATCCTAATTCTTAATTCTTTATAGGAAAAGAAAAAATATTTTGTTATATTTGAAAAATGCTTTTCATCCTTAAAAATGCCAACATTCACAGTCTTTGGATTCTCGAACACAGCTACGCCTCCAAAGGAGAGCTACACCTTCTTAGATTTTTAAGCCTTTTTTAGTATATATTTTTAGGCTATTTTTTCCTGATTTTGCACTGTCATCTATTACCAGAAACTGCATAACTGCATATTGAGATCTTTTTCGTTAAAACTGAATCCTAATTCCTAATTCTTTTATAGGAAAAGAAAAAATATTTGTTATATTTGAAAATGCTTTTCATCCTTAAAAATGCCAACATTCACAGTCTTTGGATTCTCGAACACAGCTACGCCTCCAAAGGAGAGCTACACCTTCTTAGATTTTTTAGCCTTTTTTAGTATATATTTTTAGGCTATTTTTTCTTAATTTTTCACTATCATCTATTACCAGAAACTGCATAACTGCATATTGAGATCTTTTTCGTTTAAAACTGAATCCTAATTCCTAATTCTTTTATAGGAAAAGAAAGAATATTTTGTTAAATTTGTAAATGCTTTTCGTCCCTAAAAATGCCAACATTCACAGTCTATGGATTCTCGAAGTCAGCTACACCTCCAAAGGGAAGCTACACCTTCTTAGATTTTTTAACCTTTTTATATATATATTTTTAGGCTATTTTGTTGCTGATTTTTCTCTATCATCTATTACCAGAACCTGCATAACTGCATATTGAGATCTTTTTCGTTAAAAACTGAATCCAAATTCCTAATTCTTTAATAGGAAAAATTTAAGAATTAGGAAAAAAGTTTTCTAATTCTTGAATATATGTTAGGGTGTGTAAGACCTGTAAGTTTCTACTTAACTGACTTAGACAGCAAAATTTCACTTTTACAGTGGAGGTATAGCAGTTATGTAAAAGACTTTACTCATAGGAATTTTTTTCCCTTTCTCTATAACAACGAATGGAAACTTTTTGAATTTATTAATTAAAATATATTATTTAATTAATATTCTAGATAATTGTTCATGGAGTTGCAGAGATGGACCCACATGAAACTGCTGAGTCTGCCTTTCTGTCGATATGTAATGAGAATTTCCCTCACCTCTCTGTTCACAAAAATGACCTAATATCTTCCAGAAGAATTGGCAAGCAAGGATCTCGACCAAGACCTATTATTGTTCAGTTTTCAAATCTTTCGATCCGTCAATTTTTACTAAAAAACAAATACCGCGTAAGAGCTGCTGGAATCACTTTTGATGAAACGATGACAAACTCAAAACTTGCTTTGAGAAATTACGCTAAGTTTTGCCTAGGATCGCGCTCAGTTTGGGTTTCAAATGGGGAGATACTACACAGAACTTCTTCAAACAACATAATAAAGATATTTTCAAAAAAGGATGTCGATAATCTATTGAAGGGTTGAACACTTTTCACTTGTATCTTCTTTTCTCTTTTATTGTTTTTTTTCATTCATCCTTGAATTATATTTGTATTATATCCGGAATTGTTTTTGTTGAGTATTACTTATTCTAACAAATGTGGAGTTGCTGCGCTCGTAAATTCCCAATGCTTTTGCAGATTAGCCTGTTGCTTATGGTGTTAAAAAAACTAATACATTCCAAATAGAGCAAAAGGAAAAAGTACAGTCAAAACAGGCAGTCAAAATAGGGTGATCAAACTGACAATTCAATGAAATCCCTCCACCCCCTCTCCTACATTTCATTAGCACTAGTCAGACGTTAGAACAGTTTATGCTTAGAAATTAACGAAATAATTGAAAACAATATACAAGTTTTTTAGTCACTTAAAAATATTTCACCAAGTTGAAAAATACAAAAAAATTGATTTTGAAAAATTGAAAAAAAAAATGGCATAAGATTGATTAAAATCATTGTTATGTTATTTTGGCTTGTTTTAACTTTTCTAGGTTAAATTTATTCTATTTTTATACAAAGAGGGTCGTTTGAACTCATTCTAAAACCAAACATTTGTTTAAAGAATTAGACTGAAAATGGATTATTTACTATAAAAAAGAATGACTAATAAAGCAGAGGATAAAAAGTTTGCTGTCCTCAACTACTGTTTTTATCTTCTATCCTTTTTTCCTTTATCCTTTTTAGCTATCCTTTAAAGAGCATGTGAAAATGATTAAAGGGAAATCTTTGGTACTTCAATACCTCTTTGAACGAATTAAAAACTGATGGCGCCACTTGTAGTTCAACGTTATCCATGCCTATTGTGTTCTTTTTGAAAAAGGTTATTTTATATTCTTGACTTACTGACTTGTCTTGACTTTGAGGCTGAATTGGGGCTCCTTCTTTCTTATAAAAAAAATCAATAAATAGGGTAGGGATAATCAGATTGGTCTTCTGCTAGTTGGAGTAAAAAGTGAAGGTTACAGGCCGGGAAATTATAAAAGCCATCACTTACGCGATCGACTTTGAGGGCATATGCCGTGTACCCGTCCTTCGAAGGTGATTTTTGGTAGCTGGTCGGCTGACATTCGTTGAATGTAGCGGAGCTGTTGAATTTAATACGGTAAATGATGGCATGGGAACCACAGAGTCCAAAGAGGTGTTTACGGAGGTCTTCAATTTGATACCCTGTTAACACAGGTAATCTCCGCTATGCGGTAGAGGTTTTTAGTTTCAAGCGCCAAGATTCATCGTTCATCATCAGCCTTTATTGACCAGGTTTCATTAGAGTATACAGTGATGGATAGGGTTGCCACCCCTAGTAATTTATCACTATGTATATTGATTTTTTTTTATGTTGCCTAGTGATTCTCTTCTAGGTAGTGATTGCTAGTGATTTTTGTTTTAACACTAGTGATTTTTCCCTAAATCTAGTGATTTTTCACAATATAGCGCGTAGATTCATGATTCAATCGAATAAATCATACAAGAAGCTAAAAAAAAAAAAAAAAAAAAAAAAAAAAAAAAAAAAAAAAAAAAAAAAAAAAAAAAAAAAAAAAAAAAAAAAAAAAAAATTGCAAAATAGTGATCCACTACAGTTCCTAATATGTTCCAGATTAGCATTCATGCAAGTATAACGCCTTTGAAACTTCCGATTTTCCACCATGTGTCCATATCAGATATAGACCTCTGAGCGTTATAATCAAGATAATAGGCAAACCTAATTAACTGCAAAATTGTAAAAATGATCTATACTACCCAATTCGCAAAATTTGCTCAGGTCAAATTTTCGCTTTCCATATTTCATATTTATTGTTTTTCTTTAAATCTATAGTTTTAAATTCGATTTTCTTCTTTTAAAACCTTTGAAAGTAGAGTGAATGATGAATATGAATACACTCTCTCTATATCAACAAATAGAAGAGAAATGGAGTCATTGAAAAATAAGAAGGTAGCTATACATTAAATATAATTTTCTAAATGAAAAAAGAAAACAGAACTTTGTGCCTTTTATAATAGGATTTTTAATATTACTGGATAGATTAAATCGATTGTAGTTTGATTATTGAAGTCGGTTGGAAGTAAGGGGGGGGGGGTATCTACTGTGAGAATTGTCTAATGATTTTAGTCTTTACTTCTAATATCTAATCGAAACTCCAATAATTCTCCTAATTCTCTTATTTGTAATTGAAGCACGTAATAAGCGTAAAAAAACAAGTTTTTTTTTTAAACTGAAAGTTAGGAGCGACATTAAAACTTAAAACGAACAAAAATACCCCGTATATGAAAGGGGCTGTTCCCTCTTCTACCTCGCTCTTTGCGCTAAAGTTTGACTCGTTCTCTCAACTCTACTTTTTAAAACAGTAAAAACTTCAGCGTAAAGAGCAGGGCATTGAAGAGGGAACAGCCCTTTTCATATACGGGGTATCTGTTCGTTTTAAGTTTTAATGTCGCTCCTAACTTTCAGTTTAAAAAAACGTTTTTTTTATTTAATTTCTGAATGTTTTGTAGCTAATCCATGTTTTGATTTCGGCTCTCCGCAGATGAATAATTAAAGCGAAATTTGCATATTTATTTATTTGCCTAAATGGCTTGCCCATAGTATTGATTGAATGATTATGAAAAAAAGGAGGGGGGCTGGGGCCCAGTTGTCTTCCAATTTTTTGGGTATTAAAAAAGGCAACTGGAACTTTTTAGTTTTTTACGAACGCTTTTCATTAGTAAAAGATATACGTAACTCACGAATTAGCTTACGTAACAAACTTCTATATTCGTAGGTTTTTATTACGTATATGAGAGGGTTCGCCCACTCGTCAATACCTCGCTCTTTAGACTAAAGCTTAAATTTTGTCCCTGAATCACAAAGGCCGTAGAATAAATAGTTGAAATTACTAAAAATACTTAAGCGTAAAGAGTGAGGTATTAGGAGGAGGTGAACCCGTTATATGCGTAATATTTTCTGTTTCTTTTTAAGTTTTAATGCTACTCTTTACTTTCAGTTGAAAAAACTTTTTCATATTTATTTTTTCATTGTTTTTTTTTTTAAATAATGCTAGAAAATACAGCGCTTGCTTCATGGAAATTTTCTTCCCCCATGACAAATTCCTCCATGGAAAGTTTAACCCACATAACCCCCTCTTCTCAAACCCTCCTCCCAGCCAAAAAATCCCCCTGAAAACGTCTTCACACTTCCCAATAACATTACTATATACAAATACTGGTCAAAGTTTGTAACTTGCAGCCCCTCCCACGGGGACTGTGGGGGAGTAAGTCGTCCCCAAAGACATAGTTATAAGGTTTTTCGACTATGCTGAATAAAATGGCTATCTCAAAATTTTAATCCGACGACTTTGGGAAAAATGAACGTGGGAGGGGGCCTAGGTGCCCTCCAATTTTTTGGTCACATAAAAAGGGCACTAGAACTTTTCATTTCCAATCGATTGAGCCCTCTCGAAAAATTCTAGGACCTCTGGTCGATGCGATCACCCCTGAAAAAAAAACAACAAAAAAACAAACAAATAAATACGCATCCGTGATTTGTCTTTTGGCAAAAAATACAAAATTCCACATCTTTGTATATAGGACCTTGGAACTTGTACAGTAGGGTTCTCTGATACGCTGAATCTAATGGTGTGATTTTCGTTAAGATGCCATGACTTTTAGGGGGTGCTTCTCCCTATTTTCTAAAATAGGGCAAATTTTCTCAGGCTCGTAACTTTTGATGGGTAAGACTAAACTTGATGAAACTTATAAATTTAAAGTCAGCATTAAAATGCGGTTCTTTTGATTTAACTATTGGTATCAAAATTCCGGTTTTTCAGAGTTTTGGTTACTATTGAGCCGGGTCGCTCCTTACTACAGTTCGTTACCACGAACTGTTTGATAATCCTTGGTCTAAATACTGGTTTCCCATTTGTTCTATTTTAAGTAAAAAAATGTATCTATTTTATATGCAATAAAGTTTTAGGGGCTGCTGCCAACTCTTCACGTTGGGTAATTTTGTTTTAAGTCTTAATCTTGCTTCATAATCAAATAGTTCGTGGTAACGAACTATAGTAAGGAGCGACCCGGCTTAATAGTAACCAAAATTCTAAAAAATGGACGCTAAAGTTAAAGACACCTCTCTCTTTACGCTAAAGTTTTTTACTGTTTTAAAAAGTAGAGTTAAGAGAAAGAGTCAAAATTTGCGTAAAGAGCGGGGCGTTGATGAGGAAGCAGCCCCTTTCACATACGAAGCAATTTCTGTTCATTTTAAGTTTTAATGTCGCTCCTTACTTTCCGTTAAAAAAACTTGTTTTTTTTATTTAATTCTATAGTAAATTCGTTGATTTGGTAATTTGGCTAGAAAACATGCAGACGGAGGAAAATGCTCTTTCATGGTATTGGACGTATCGAATCCAATGGAGGCAATTGTGATCAAAGGCATAATTTATACTGTTCTTAGTTTCGACAACCAGCATTTCACACGCATTGAGAATAGTGCTTCTGTTAATCTCCTCATCGACTCTAATTTTTGCAATGAGGCTTATGCTTCAACGCTTCCATATTGAGCTGAGTAAAGCTGGCAGAGGTTAGCAGAATACGCTTTTCAATTGCATGTTCAAACTCCCCCCTCCAAATCAACATGGGATCCCAGCTGCACAAAATTTTCGTGATGCAAACCAGGGAACAGCACATAACGAGATAAGGTCAGTTGGACCTTCCTTCCCAAGGAACACATCACGACCCATAGATATTGTGCCAAGAGGCTTTGTATAATTACCAGAATAGCATATCCCACGCGCCTTCTTCTTTCATTTCTCCCTGCTCTTTAATTTTTCTGTGCAAGAAGGCTTCTAGAGGCTTCTGCCAACCTTTGGGCAATTTTGTTTAAAGTCTTAGTCTTGCTTCATAATTCTATAGTAAATTTGGTGATTTGGCAATTTGGCTAGAAAACATGCAGACGGAGGAAGATGATGATGAAGATGGGAAAAACAGCAACCACTTCAAAAATGAACTGTCGGCTGGTGGCTGGCCAGACGAGTAAACGGTAACAAAAACCGTTGATTTCAAGTCTGGTGAAGAAGTTACAACCATTGATCTGTATTCATTATAGAATAATTACTAAGAATACAGGAAAATAATAAAACAGCAAAATAATATATAAAGGAAAATAATAAACAGGAAAATAATAAATCTTGCTTCATAATTCTATAGTAAATTCGGTGATTTGGTAATTCGGCTAGAAAACGTGCAGACGGAGGAAGGTGACAATGAAGATGGAAAAACAGCAATACCACAAAAAAAGAGGACTACTATTGAAGGAATATAAAATCTCAAAAATGGTTGCCATTGAGAAATCGTAATCTTGACCTCTTGAAATCAAATGGTCGACCTCGTGGACCACATGTAAACGCGTGTGCATTAGCCTACGCTTCAATTACAGCCAAACTGTTTTATAATTATGTATAGCTATTCAATAATAATAGAGTATTAGTTCTCAAGAATTATTTGTAAAACTATTCAAGAATAGCAATTATGTAGAGATAAAACTTTAACCCATTAGGGAAGAGACCCTCCCCCCAATTCTGGGTCTTAATAATTCAGAAAACTCAACTTGGAATGGCGCAACTACTGTTATATTCCTTCACTTCTCTAGCTACTTACTTCCTACGAAGACTGTGCACCCAAAATTTATATGAATTGATTATTGAAATATTTATAAAATCTATCTTGAAATTTATTGAAATCTATATGAAATTTACAAAACTATCTTTAAAGAGTCACTAATACAATGTTCACAGTGAATAACTCAAAGTTATAATTACAAAATACCACTAACAAGAACATAGTCAGAAAAGGGAAAAGGGAGTCAGAAAAGGGAGAGGGTTTAAAGGTTCAGAAAATCATAAAAATGGAAGTGATATTTTGACTGTAAAAGTCCCTGATATGGTATTAATTGTTATCTCTAATCGATCATTTGTCTTTCCCTTCCTCCTCCTCCGCCTCCTTTTCCAACTCAAAATAAGCTCTGACTATGATATTGAATGTTACAAGGGAAAAACTGCTAAATACAGAATAATCTACATAGTTCAAACAGTATTTTAGAGCAATGCTGTAGCACCATCTGTTTTTTATACTCTCTTAAATATAAAAGTCACAGTAAAGGCTGTATTCAGGGGAAAGGCTAGGGGGTTGTAGCGATCCAAGTATCACTAGCACAATATTTATGGCAAAAATGCAACCAGTAGCCACAACAAACCAGAATGAGTAGCCGAGTTTGGCCAAACCGGCCGTTGTCCAAAAGTTGTCTTTGTCTTTTGGCACCATCTGTTTTTATGCTCTTAAATATAAAGGTCATAGTCATGGTGTATTCAGAGCAGGAGCAAGAGGTTTTACCCTCCCCCCCCTTTCCCCTAAAATATTTGTCCGACTCATGAAAACGTGCTGAAAATGTATGAAAATATATTTTAAATGTGTTATTTAAAGTTTTTTTCTGGTAAAAAACCTCCTCTTCCCACCCGACAAAATTACCCCCCTGACAAAAACATTGGATTCGGCCCTGGTCAAAAATATTGGATACTTTACTGGTCATAGTAGTGAAGTTACTAAATAAAAGATTTGGTTTTTAACTTAAACAGGGATTCTTCTTTTATTTCATATTTGATGTGAACTTTTTTTTACATTTTTGAGAACAGAATTGAACACCCTACACAAAAGAAAGTCCTGTTTCATCACATGACCTACAAAAATCTACTGCAACGATCTTGATGAATATAGAGAAGGATAGCTAAAAATATACAAATCTACAATCTAATACAATAGCGTAACGCCATTTGGTTTTTCAGTTCTTATTCTATTTCTTTCTTTAACTGACTGTTCTCCAAGTATCACTAGCACTATATTTATGGCAAAAATGCACCCAGCAGCCACAACAAACCAGAATGAGTAGCTGAGTTTGGCCAAACCGGCCGTCGTCCAAAAGTTGTCTTTGTCTTCTTGTAGCAGCACATTATCTTCCAGTCTTAAAAAATATTGTATTACCCATGTGACAATAGCTCCAACTGTGCAAGCGACTAAAAAGAAGAATAATTTAAGACCATAGAAAAACAAAGAGTTAATTTTGAAAATGCTGTGGCTAAGAAATATATCGTTCTTTTATTGACGAAAAATTGATTAAAGAAACAACGGGTTTAATTTCTATAAAGCAGTGAACAAAAATAAAATATATAAACTACACTTTAAATAAAAATAAAAATACTCCGAATATTTCGGCTTCACGTCCACGTCCATATACAAAAAATATAAACAATAAAATAATGTTTTTTTTTGTGTTTTATTTGTCGTGGTATTTTATTTATGATGTCATGGGAAATGGAAAAGCAGTGTGGTCTAAGAAATTGTTCTTTTATTGGTTAAATATTTCTTACCAGAGAACCAATCAGGTTATGAAAAGGTAAAGTTATTTATCACTCCGGAATTACAGAATAGTGAAATCAGATCCAAAACCGCATTACGTTAATAAATCTTTGGAATCAACGAGTAATTTTTTAACGGTATAATAAGACAATGATTTATTTTTC
The DNA here is from genome assembly GCF_032884065.1 of Artemia franciscana. Classification (NCBI taxonomy): domain Eukaryota; kingdom Metazoa; phylum Arthropoda; class Branchiopoda; order Anostraca; family Artemiidae; genus Artemia; species Artemia franciscana. The sequence continues at coordinate 3,770,703 of NC_088867.1, read as the reverse complement.
TCTTTGTTAAGACTCAATCCTTTTATCTCAATTAATAGGTCATTCATTTCAAACAGTTCGTGGCAACTCCACACCTGTTAGAATAAGTAATCAAACAGTTCGTGGTAACGAACTGTACTAAGGAGCGACCCGGCTCAATAGTAACCAAAACTCTAAAAAATGGAATTTTGATACCAATGGCTACATCAAAAGAATTGTATTTTAATGCTGATTTTAAATGTATATGTTTCATCGAGTTTAATCTTACCCATCAAAAGTTACGAGCCTGAGAAAATTTGCCTTATTTTAGAAAATAGGGGGAAACACCCCCTAAAAGTCATTGAATCTTAACGAACCATCAGGTTCAGCGTATCAGAGAACACTATTGTAGAAGTTTCAAGCTCGTATCTACAAAAATGTGTAATTTTGTACTTTTTGTCAGAAGGCAGACCACGGATGCGTGTTTATTTGTTAGTTTTTTGTTTTGTTTTGTATTTTTTCCCCAGGGGTGATCATATCGCCCAAGTGGTCCTAGAATGTTGCGAGAGGGCTCATTCTAACGGAAATGAAAAGTTCTAGTGCCTTTTTTAAGTGACAAAAAAATTGGAGGGCACCTAGGCCCCCTCCCACGCTAATTATTTTCCCAAAGTCACCGGATCACAATTCTGAGATAGCCATTTTATTCAACATAGTCGAAAACCTTATAACTATGTCTTTGGGGACGACTTACTCTCCCACAGTCCCCGTGGGAGGGGCTACAAGTTACAAACTTTGACCAGTCCTTACATATAGTAATGGTTATTGGGAAGTGTACAGACGTTTTCAGGGGGATTTTTGATTGGGGGAGGGGTTGAGAAGAGAGGGATATGTTGGGGAAACTTTCCATCGAGGAATTTCTCATGGGGGAAGAAAATGTCCATGAAGGGAGCGCAGGATTTTCTAGCATTATTTAAAAAAAAAATGAAAAAATAAATATGAAAAAGGTTTTTTTCAACAGTAAGTAAGGAGCAGCATCAAAACTTAAAACGAACAGAAATTATTACGCATATTAGGGTCTCACCTCATACTTATACCTCGCTCTTTACGCTAAAGTATTTTTAGTAATTTCCACTATTTATTCTACGGCTTTTTTGATTCAGGGGTCATTCTTAAGGAATTGGGACAAAATTTAAGCTTTAGTGCAAAGAGCGAGGTACTGACCAGGGGTTGAACCCCCCTCATATATGTAATAAAACATGAGAATACAAAAGTTCGTTACGTTAGCTAATTTTTAAGTTACGCATATCTTTTACTAATAAAAACATTCGTAAAAAATTAAAAGTTCTAGTTGCCTTTTTAAGTAACCAAAAAATCGGAGGGCAGCTAGGCATCCTCCCCCGCTCCTTTTTTTCTCAAAATCATTCGACCGAAACTATGAGAAAGCCATTTAGCCAAAAAAATAAATATGCAAATTTTGTTTTAATTATTCATCTGTGGAGAGCCAAAATCAAAACATGCATTGATTCAAAAACGTTCAGAAATTAAATAAAAGAAACAAGTTTTTTTAACTGAAAGTAAGGAGCGACACTAAAACTTAAAACGAACAGAAATTACTTCGTATATGAAAGGGGCTGCTTCCTCATCAACGCCCCGCTCTTTACGCTAAAGTTTGACTCTTTCTCTCAACTTAACTTTTTAAAACAGTAAAAAACTTGTGACCTGAAAACTTGCTGAAAACAGTAAAAAACATTGTGAACACAACTGCATGAATCTAGTTATAAGAGATAGTACTTCAAAGGAGAAAAAATCACGCTGCATTAAGAAATGAAACCTAGTAGGAACATCAATTACAAAAAATCCTGAAGCCAAACTTGAAACGAAGAGAAATTAAACAAGACAAACAAGACAAACAAGAGCGCAGCTAAGAAAGTGCGGGAAACAAATTTCCCGCGTCTTCTTAATCAAGTGAGCAGATTATATCTGTTTTTTATTCGACCCCTTTTCTTATGAAAACAATTCTTGCTCACCTGCCTACCCGACACAAAGGTGTTTCATCGCAAAACTGTTGCACAACAAAACATAGCGCATGTGTCGTCATTCGAAACAAGTCGGCTGACCATTGGGGGATCCAGGGGTGGGGAACCCAGGCCCAATGGACAAAGTTTTCAGACATAAGTGAAATGAAAATTTTAAACTCAGCAATTTCCTTGACGGGGGCTCTGGGAGCCATTTTCTGTAATGGCAGTGACAAATATTTAAAATCACCTACTTTAAAAAAAATCTAGATTTAAGAAATAGATTTCAGATTTAAAAAAAGTAGATTTAAGAAAATCTACAAACAATTTCGCTCGTTTTTTCATCAAATCCAGACTTTCACTGTTATTCTAAAGAGCAATAAGAAAATTGTAATTCACCTTCATACAACATGTTTAGGTGAAAAGTGTAAAGAAGAATAATTCTTCATTAGGTGATTCAAAAGCAAATTATTCTCTTCTTAAATTGCTATTTCAGGGTTTGATGAAAGAGGCTCTGAATCGCCTATCAGTTCTCAGCTACGCAAATCGGCTCCGTCAGGAAATTCATGGCTTGCAAACATTTGGGGAGAGTATCGGTTGGGTTATCTTGTAAAGAAGGGGAAGGAACATCTATAGATCGAAAATGTCTTTCAAAGTTTCATAATACCTTCTACCAGCCACAATTGTTTAGTGAGGGTATGATTCCTTGTTTTTTTTTGCGGGAAGAGGGGGAGGGGTAATTGGATTTGGAAGCGGATGATATTATGTAGCGAAGATTAACAATTTAAGAGTTAATCAAAGACATTGATATGGTACTTTCAATAAAGCACTCCATAAGTATTATTCAAGCTCAAGAATTTGTTGCTAGTGGATAGGAGTTTTGCCATAGTTGCGAATTTGTAGGTTGAGAGTGGTTTATGTTGAACTTTAGTGTTGCTTGAATATATTTCTTTTTGGAGGGAACTGGTTTGAAATCCATATCCTTAGAAATTATTCGGAGGTTTAAAGGGCTAATTTGAGGTGAGAGGGATGTTTTACAGCCATTAAAGCGCAAATAATGGCATGAAACTTGCAAGCTTATGTAACACATTGATCTTTAAGATATTTGATATACATAAAACGTTACTTTAATCAAATAACAGAAATAGGTGAAGCTAAAATTAAATCTTACATATTTCACGCATGAGGGGGAGGGGCATGATATCTGTTTCTCTAAACTGATTGGTTTCCACCAGGTGTGGTAAAAACCTGTTGGATTTTTACCGTTGCTCGTGTGTTACAATGTTTAATTCTGTAGCACATGATATCTATTCGGATAATAAATCTATGGTTTAGCCACCAAAAAACCAATCACTCGTCAAGACAAAGTTTAGATTAAAGCTCTAGACTTCCTATATCTTTGTTCTTGCTCATACCATCTTTAGTCTTGCTTAGCCAATTCATATATAAGATAATTTATATTAGTCTTTATGTTTAACTTCAGGGTTTCGTTTTAATTTATTTGTTTGTCCTAAACTTGAAGGGGGATTCTGCCCTCACCCACCTCTCAGTTCAACTTCAACTTTCGTATAACAAAGAAAAACTTCACCAGGCATCATCCGGATCATCACCATCAACTTTTTAATTCAACTTTTTATATCGGATCATCACCAGACATCAGCAAAAAATGGTAAAATCAATCATTTTGGAGACGCTGATCTATGATCAGAATATCATGCTGGCAAAATACACGGTAAACAATATAGGAACCTTTGCTAGTGACACAGAAGGACCTCACCTAAACGCATCGTGGCTCTAGTTGATTATCAAAAAAGGACATTAAAATGATGGCAATATAATATCCTATCGTCACAAAAATTATATAGTGAAGCTTTTGACCAAATTGAATTATAAAGATAAAAGTCAATTATTTAGATTTTCACATAAATTAGGGATTGGAACTCTTTTTTTAAGTTATCAAATGCTGGTATATAGCTAAGAAAAGTTGAGATAAAGTTGAGCTAAAAGATTCGGACGACATGACAAAGTCATGTCATCTGACATGTCACAAACAAAGTTTCTCAATGCTCCTTATTCTCCATATAAATTTGTATAAATATATTCAAACTTACAGGCTATTCCATTAGTGACACAGAGCCCTACAGCACCACACAATGTAGGCGCTGGAATGGTAACCGTGTTTATGATTGCCAGGACACCAACTATCAATGAACAAAGCAGAGCAGCAGCCAAGCAAGCTACAGTCGCTGCCCAAAGACCGGTGATCAAGAATTCAGGATCTTGATATAAAGCATCAAGGACTAAAAGAGAAAAGAGTATTTACAATATAGCCAAAAAAGTAACCTTCAGAAAATTTAATACATTTAGGCATTTACGAAGATATGATAAGAGGAAACTAATAAATTGTGCTGACTTGTACCAAAACATCAAGATAGTCATATAATCAGATTCTTTAGTCCCAGATCTATCCATTGATCGAGCCAGAATTATTATATTACTTAAAATTTCCCCCAGAGAAGGATTAAAATTACTTAAAAAACATAAAAAAGTTATCCTTATTTTGAAAAATTCTAACAAAATTTCAAATTACTTTTCATCTAAGAACCAAACTTGAGAGTCCCTCTAAACCAAACTTGAAAAATATGATTTGGTATATATATAGAACTGAATCTCAGTTACAGTGTGGTAGCAAAATTCTCATCTTCCATTTACACAGTAAAACAGCACGAGAGCGGAAAAATAAATACCGACATTTGCGAGTTAAAAAAATTACAAATTGCTAACCCGAGAAATGGTCCTAACTTTTCAAAAAAAGGTATATTTACAAAACCCTCATCGCTCATCACTGATTACTGAATCACTCAAACACAAACACAAACAAAATGGGTAACTTTAAACACCATTAGAAAACATATAAATTATGAGAAAATGCATGGAATAAATTTGGAAAGGATAAAAACATTTGCAACCAGCTACGTCACAGATTTTGAATTTTTCGTATTAAAGAAACTATTGCCCATAATATATACCTTTTCCCTTGTATACTGTAAAACAGATCTAATAGTGTTTTCACAGCCACATTGCTCGGCCAGCATTTTGATGGTTAGAGCTTGTCTAACTTTAGGATTCCCGATAAAATAGCGTGCATCTTTTTTTATTGAAAGTTTATACAAATAAAATAGAAATCATACAGAAATAGAATAGCTATAAAACAAATTAAAATTTTGAAGTACAAAAATTATTTGAGCTGAGATTCCGATATTCATTTACATTTATAAATCAAATCGTTGTGCAAAGATAGCGCCGATCTCCAGAACATTCTAGCGTATGTAGAGCTCAAACCACTCGGCTAGAACGGAAGTCCAAAAGCAGAAGATAAAAATTGAATGCCAACTATAGAAAGGATAAAAATATTCTAAAAAACTAATCTAGCAAAAGATATAATATGAAATGCCAAGGAAAAAAGTATAAATAAGCATAAATACGAACAAAATATGTACATATAAATATATATAAAGGCTGAGAAACGAGTCACTAGTAGTATTTCCGTCCTAGCCAAGTAATTGCGACGCTCAACAGGCAATCCTATGTCCTTCAGGGTAGTTGCTCAAGTCCTGATGTCGCGATTGATTTTGTTTAGTATGGGGTTTAGCGCTGTAAATCTGTAAGGTTAGCCAGTGTCAACCCAGCTTCTTTTTTTTTATTATAATTCAGCTCTCTTCCAGATTTGAAAACTTGCCAAAATCTCTGCATATTTACAGCCGCTAGCCCCCATTTTTTATGTCGATTTCCTGATATAATCCACTATGATAATACCTCGCAGAGGATGGGGGGATTTGGAAAAATCTTATCAAGAAAAATAAAATTAAGAAAATATAGCCTGAAAAGGAACAATTTATCTTTTTAATGCCCCTTGTAAAGTTATCTTCTTATGAGTCATATGAATCTCTCCTTAAAACTTTGAGTGTTACGTTATTACATGACCATTGTACATCAGTGATTGAGATACATTTATGTTACCAAATCTAGCAAGATTTTAGAAAAATATTGTTCTTTGAATTCTACGAATAAAAGAAAAACAAACTTCCAAATTTTCAAATTTATAAAAAGGATTTCTAAAAAAGGGTCGTAAAAAATGTAATTATGTAATTATGGGTTTTGTCTAATTTTTTCTTAAGTTTGTTTCACTAAACATTTGTTTTTTATGAATTTTTAAAGAAAATTTTTTGCTTGCTTAGGAAATTTTTTGAATGTCGTTCTGTATGCTGATTTCTAAAAAAGATCAGAATTTCAAATACCCAAGGTTTTTCGGAACGATTTTTGAATTTTATTTAGTCCGTATATAAAACTTCATCATACAAAACCACAAAACCATTGCACAAAAATTATGAATTTCAAACAGTTTTTGTTGAAGAATTTTTTTAACGTTCGGTGTTTATGTAGTTTTTCCTATAGCTTTGTATTTCCCAAAAATTGAGTAAATTCGAGTTTTTCTGATGGATAACTTTTAATTGTTAGAAAAACTTATGAATGTAGTTTTTTATGCTGACTTCAAAATAATGATGAGGAATTTTAATATATAAAGTTTTGGCGGAATGGTTTTAAAATTAGTTTAGTCTGTCTATAAAATTTCAAACGCAAACCTGCAAAGGCACTACAGAAAAATTACTGACATTAAAGAATTTTTGCGGTTGCATTGTAGAACTTTTTAATCCTTGGTTTTATAAATTATTTTTTTAATTTTGATTTTTCTAAGAAGTTTGAGTAGCTTGGAGTTTTTTAAAGGGATGGTTTTGAACTGTTAAAGTAGTTTTTTGATGTTGACTTCAACAGATTGACCATAATTTTTGTTGCCAAAATTTTTTGCGGAATGACTTATGAAATTTATTTAGCTCATAGACAAATTTTCCACACAATAAACCATAAAACCATCACACAAAACTGATGGGTATCAACAAAATTCTTGTGGTTTTGCATGCTGAATTCAAACATGTAATCAAAATTTCCCTAGTATCCAGGATTCTTGGGTTATACTTTTTTTTGTCTTAAATCTGCACAAATTCAACAACAACAAAAATTCAGAATCGTTACAGCAAAATTATTACTTTGTAAATGCGATTGTAAATTAAAATCTACTGATATGTAAATTATGTTTAAAAAAATTCCTACGAATTCAAAACTGACCCTTTGAAAAATCGAAAGCCCCAAAATTCTGCAAAGAAATGAAGACTTTATAAATCTATTGCCTAACAACCACAGGAGAAACAAAAATTCAAATGGCACATCCGATGTTATATTTAATTGTAAATTAAAACTTACTGCTATATAAATTATGTTTAAAAAATTTCCTACGAAATCAAAACCGACCTTTTGAAAAATCCAAAGCCCCAAAATTCTGGAAAAAAAATGAAAATTTTACAAATTTATTGCCTAACAACCATAGGAGACACAAAAATTCAAATGGTAGATTCGAGGTTGCATTTAATTGTAAATTAAAACTTATTGCTAAATATATTATGTTTAAAAAATTTCCTACGAAATCAAAACTGACCCTTTGAAAAATTCAAAGCCCCAAAATTCTGCAAAAAAATGAAAAATTTATAAATTTATTGCCTAAAAACCATAGGAGACACAAAAATTCAAATGCCACATTCGATGTTGCATTTAATTGTAAATTAAAAGTTACTGCCATATAAATTATGTTAAAAAATTTCCTACGAACCCAAAATTGACCCTTTCAAAAATCCGAAGCCTCAACATTCTGCAAAAAAAGAAAAATTTACAAATTTATTGCGTAACAGCCATAGGAGACACCAAAAATTCAAATGGCACGTTCGATGTTGCGTAAAAGCTGCATTTCAGGCCTAGACTTTACCTATTAAGGTGAAAACTTTAAATGTACAAGAGTAAAACAAATGCGCTGTCCGCGTTGTCAACAACGCCTGTTGGTTGCTCCTTCGCCTCACTCTGATCTTTGCTCTCCACGAATATAGCCATTCTTCACTTGGGCCCCTGGCTCTTCCACGGTTATTATCATTATGTTTCATTTCCTTCGTTTAGGTCTTTGGCCCTTTCACGCTTGTCAGTTTCTTTCTGAATTATTTTCTTCTTTTAGCCTGTTGTTTGTGGTATTTTTTTCAGTTCCAAGAGTTGCCAGCCTCTTGTTTAGTTTTGACTGATATATTGTAATTTTTTTTTTTGCTGTGAAAATTTCATATATTGGAATTTGTTTACAATTAAATAAAAAAACAAGTTTTTCAACTGAAAGTAAGGAGCAGCGTTAAAAATTAATACGAACAGGAATTATTACAAAATATCAGGGAGGTTGCCCCCTCTTCAATAACTTGCTCTTTGCGCTAAAGTTTTAGTTTTTGTTCCAATTATCTAAGAATGACTCATGAAACACAAGCGCCATTTAATTAGAATAATATTTTTTGTAGTTCTAAAAAAAACTCTAGCGTCAAGACCGAGGCATTGAGGAGAGGGCAACCCTTCCCATATTTGTGATAACTTTTGTTCGTTTTAACTTTTACCATTGCTTCTTACTTTTACTTGAAAAAACTTCTCCTCCATGGAAGGATATTCTCACGTATCCCCCCACCAGATCCCCCACGAAAAAAGTTTGTGTACTTCCCAATCACCAATACTATGGGTAAACAATGGGCAAAGTTCATAGCTTTTATCCCTTCCCTGGGGCTGTGGAGGTCAAGTGATCCTCAAAGATAGGTCTATAGTTATTACATGTTTTGACTATGTTGAACAAAATGACTGTTTCAAAATTTGGACCAGAAGACTTTAGGAAAAATGGCTGTAGGAGGGGGTTAGCTGCCCTCTAATATTTTGGTCATTTAAAAGGGCACTAGAACTTTTGATTACCGATAAACTGAGCCCTCTCCTGATATTCTGGGATAACTAGTTCGATGCGATCAACCCGGGTAAAATCAAATCAACCAGTTCGTGGTAACGAACTGTAAGTAAGGAGCAACCCAGCTAAATAGTAACTGAAACTCTAAAGAGCGAATACCAATATACCAATTTATTCCGATAGATATATCAAGAAAGAGAATCGGATTTTTATGTTAATTTCAAATATAAAGTTTTACTAAGTTTAGTCTTTCCCAACAAAAGTTACGAACCTGAGAAAATTTTACTTCTTTCGAAAAAGGGGCGAAACACCCCTTAAAAGCCATAGAATCTTAATGAAAATTACATTATCAGATTCAGCGTATTAGAGAAAACAACTGTAAATGTTTCAAGCTCCTATGTGCATAAATGTAGAGTTTTGTATTTTTTTTTTTTACAGAAAGAAGATCACGGATGCATGTTTATTTGTTTGTTTTTTCTTGTGTTTTTTTTTTCTAGGGGTGATTGTATGAATCCAGTGGTCCTATGACATCGAAAAGGGCTCATTTGAAAAGACTCACTGAAAAGTTCTAGTGCCCTTTTTAAGTGACGAAAAAAATCGGAAGGCAACTAGGCCCATCCCACGTCCCTTTTTTCTCAAAATGGTCCAACCGAAATTTTGAGGTAATCGTTTTGTTCAGTAGGCTATAGTTGAAAGTCCAAGAACCAAGCCTTTGAAGACATCATGACCCCTCACAGTCCCTGGGGAAAGGTCTTTAAGCTACAAAATTTGCCCATTGTTTGCGCATAGTATTTGTTATTGGGAAGCATGCATACATTTTTCTGGTGGGGGGGGGGGGCAAACTTTCTGCTGTTGAAATTTTCCACGGGGATAATTTTCCAAGGAGAGGGAAGTTTCCAGGAGATGAGTTTTTCAGGGGAGCTTTTACAATGTGGGATTTTGCCAGAATTCCTACATAAATTTTTTTTTATGTCTTGTTTTCTCTTCGTCGACTCTATTTTACGCGTGGAAACTAAAGTTTGAGTGTAAAAAGTGACTTCTCGCTCTTTACGCTAAAGTTTGAATTCTGTTCCAATTCTTTAAGAAGGACTCCTGAAACACTATGTTCGTTTGATTAGAACAATAAAGAGCTTTTTTTAACAGTACTAAAAACTTTAGCGCAAAGAGCGAGGTGCTGAGGAGGAGCAACCCCCCTCATATACATAATAATTTTTGTTCGTTCTAAGTTTTAATCTTGCTCCTTACTTTCAGATAAAAAAAAATTGTTTTCTTGTTTGTTTTTTTTTATAAATAAGAATTTTAATTATAATAAGAAGAAGCTTTTTTTAACAGTACTAAAAACTTTAGCGCAAAGAGCGAGGTGCTGAGGAGGAGCAACTCCCTTCATATACATATAATTTCTGGACGTTTTAAGTTTTAATGTTGCTCCTTACGTTAAGTTGAAAAAATTAGTTTTTTTATTTGATAAATGAATAAACACGCATCCGTGATCTTGTTTTTGGCAAAAAAAAATACGCAAAATTCCTCATTTTTGTATATAGGATCTTGAAACCTTGACAGTAAGATTCTTTGATATGCTGAATCTGATGGTGTGATTTTCATTAAATTCACCTGATTTTTTGGAGGTGTTTCCTGCCTTTTTCAAAAATTGGGTAGCTCTTCCCAGACTTTTGATGGGTAGCATTAAACTGGATGAATGTTATGTATTCTGAAAAAAAAAACCATCAAAATCCCTTCCTTTTGATGTATCAATCGGTTACTATTGAGCCGCTTCGCTCCTTACTTAAAGCACATTACCATGAACTGTTTGATTTCCATGGAATGTTACCATTTATTCTAGTGAATTCTCCTATGTGACAGGCAGGTCCATTGGTGTACCCTAATTAACCAATTTTTTTTTACATTCAGTAAAGCACGTATACAAAATTTTTTCGGAGAGAAGAGGCTAATAATTTTTTTTATAGATAATTTCAATAAGAAGTTCTCACCCGCCTCCCCCCATCCTGTGTATGCTCCTAAGTTTAGCATAGGCTGCATCAATACTTAAGCTACAAGCTAAATATTAATTTACGAAGTACAACAAAAAATCCAGTTATTAGCTGTTTATGCTGGTATTTTTAATATTTTTTTAATTTTTTCCGCTTTTTGGCTCAATAGTAATTGGTAGGCTACTTGCTAGTTCAAGGCTTTTTTTAGTTTTCAATTACTTTCTTAGGCATTGTCTGGTCTGTCCTCAAAAATATATCTCAAAGTAATTTTGATTTTCTATTAGTTTTTCCTTAATACTGCAAAATTACTGATTCGACCTTGATGACATATCAGAATTACTTGGGGGCCCACAAAAATTCATTATATTAGCCATTAAATGAGATTATATTATATTACATATTGCTCCACCAAAATTGATTATATTAGCCATTAAATGAGATTATACTATATTATATATTGGCCCACCAAAATTCTTTATATAGCATTAAATGAGATTATATTTTATTATATATTGGTCCACCAAAATTCATTATATTAACCATTAAATGAGATTATATTACATTATATTAGCCCTTAAACGAGCCACTAAATTAAACTACCAATTAAACTTACTAAATTATGCATCCTTGGATAATCTTTAAAAGCGTGTCATGCTCTTTAACATACTTAGCTAAATATTCCCATAATTACCGAAAATACAGGATTATAAACTTTCATAATCCTGAGCTGAAAGTGAAAATATTCCCATGGATGTCTTGGCGGTTTTTTTTTCACTTAAGTCTTTGTTAAGACTATGATATATCTATTTTAATCGGCTATTTATTATATGTATTAACTTTGCCAAAACGAATTTCAAAACCCATCCTTTTTTAGTGGAAACATTACCAACCATATTTGGATTTAACCTTGGAGAAATACTCAAATGATAAAAGAGATTTGTCTAGAGGTAGCAATTAGTAGGGCCCTATTGTGACTTCATCAGAAGCTATTTATGCAAAACATCTTCCTACCCGACACCACAAAAAGGATGTTTTTCTAAAAGAAATTAAAAAAAGCTATTTAAAAAAAAATTGAATTTCAGAACTCACTAAAATAGGGCGCTATGTAAGTTCTAATATTGAATTTTTTTGATATATATTTTTTTTCTGATGGTTTTCACCATTCTAATTAAATAAAAAAGGAGTTTTTTTTAAGAATTTGAAAAAAAGATATTTTAAAAAAACTCGCTAAAATAGGGCGCTGTGTAAGTTCTAATGTTGATTTTTTTTTTCATTCCTTTCCGATGGTTTAAACCATTCTAATTAAATAAAAATGTATGTTTTTCTTAAAGAATTTGAAAAAAAAGTTATTTCAAAAAAGAACTCGCCAAAATAGAGCGCTATGTAAGTTCTAATGTCGAATTTTTTGATATTTCATTCTTTTCCGATGGTTTTAACCATTATAGTTAAATAAAAAAGGATGTTTTTCTAAAAGAATTTGGAAAAGGTTGTTTAAATAAAACTCGATAAAATAGGGCGCTATGTAAGTTTAGATGTTGAATTTTTTTATATTGTATTCTTTTCCGATGGTTTTAACCATTTTAATTAAATTTTTCGACTGAAGGTTTTTTTCAATTGAAAGTAAAGAACAACATCAAAATTTAAAACGTACAGGTGTCATTACGTATATATGGGGGCGGGGCTGCCCCCTCCTCAATACTTAAATTTGATGGTGGAATTTTCAATTGTATCACTTGGCTTTTTGAGGTGTTTCCCAATTGATTTTTAAAAATCAGGTGTTTCCCAATTGATTTTTAAAAATCAGGCAAATATTCTCAGGCTAGTAGCTTTTATTGGTTAAAATTAAACTTAATGAATACTATATATTTGGAAACAGCATAACAAGCCGATTCTTTTGATGTATTAAAAAAAAAACAGTTTTTCAACTGAATGTAAGGAGCAATATTAAAATAATAGAGATTATAGCGTATACGTGGGGGGGGGGGGTCCCTCCTCAACACCTCACTCTTCACGCTAAAGTTTTTCGGTATTTGTAAAAAAAGTTATTTATTGTTCTAATCAAACAGTCCTTGTGTTTCAGGAGTCATTTAAAGAATTGGGACAAAATTTAAACTTCTAAGTAAAGAACATGGTGTAGAGGAGTGGACAACCCCCCTCGTATACGTAATAATTTCTGTTCATTTTAAGTTTTAATATTGCTCCTTACTTTCAATTGAAAAAACTAGTTTTTTTTATTTAATTCCTGATCGTTTTTCAAATAACGCTAGGAAATCTGGCTCAGCTTCCACGGAAAATTCTCCCTTCCCACGGAAATATCCTCTGGACAATTCAATCCTGGTCAAAATTTACCCCGAACAATTACCATTAACCCCTGCACGCGTGAAATTGAGCCAGTAAAGAGAAAGCAAGAAAGAAGAAAGCCATAAAGAAATTTTTTATAGGAATTCTAGCAAATTCCCCCAGTATAAAGTTCACTCCTGAAAAGTTCACTCCTTAGAAAATTCCCTCGTCGTGGAAATTTCTCCCCTTGCCAAGTCCCCCAGAAAAATATTCGTCCTCCCTTCCCCACCCGACAAATGTATGCACACTTCCCAATAATAAATACTATACGTAAACAGTAGGCACGTTTTATAAATTGAAGACCTTTCCCCAGGGGCTCTGGGGGGTCAACTTGTCTCCAAAGACATAGTTATTACGCCTTTCAACTATGCTGAACAAAATAGCAATCTCAGAATTTTGATCAGACAATTTTGGGAAAAAAGTGGCATGGGAGGGGGCCTAGTTGCCCTTCATTTTTACAGCCACTTAAGAAGGGAACTAGAACTTTTACTTTCAATTAGAATGAACCCTTTCCCGAAGTTCTAGGCCCACTGGGTCAATACAATCACCCCTGGAAAAAAAAAAAACACGCATCCGTAATATATCTTTGGCAAAAGGCTCAAAATTCCACAATTTTTAGAGATAGGAGCTTGAAACCTCTACAATAGGGTTTTCTGATACGCTGAATCTGACGGTGTAATTTTCATTAAGATTGTATAAATTTTAGGGGGTATCTCCTCCATTTTTCGAAAATCAGGCAACTTTTCTCAGGCTCGTAACCTTTAATGGGTAAGTCTAAACTTAATAAAACTTGTATTTAAAATCAGCATAAAAATCCAATTCTTTTTATATGCCTATTGATATCAAAATTCCGTTTTTGACAGTTTCGATTAGTATTGGGCTGCGTCGCTTCTTACTTACTATTCGTTATCACGAATAGTTTGATAACTGCTACACAATGCAAACAGGGAAGGATCTTTCGTAAAAACACCACAAAGATGACATTTTTTGTAAAGAAATTTATATATTTTGTTTGTCTTAATCCAAGTATTTTCAGTTGGAATGGTCAAACTTTTCTATAAATTATATGTTACACAATATTATATATTATTATAGTCACCCTTATAGAAGTAAACACTCACCCTTGTGGTTAGGTATTGCACTATTCGTAGAGAAACCCGTTATTTCCGTAGATTCTTATACATATTCAGTCTAGAACTGATAATTATATTATAGCCAACTTATAGTTATATAAATTGTATTATAATTTTATTACAATCATACTATATTTTTGGCACATCATCTTCTTACATGGTAATATAACTTTTCCTATCAATCAATTGCCTAATTATATTTTGACTATAATTGAAAGAATCTGTCCTATATATTTACAATCATATTTTCCACAGAAAATGTTCACATTTATTATATTCTCTCTGAAAAAAGTACGTCTGATCGAAATCACAAAAGGGCTGTACGAACCACATCAAACAGTTCATGGTAACGAACTCTAGTAAGGAGCGACCCGGCTCAATAGTAACCGAAACTCTAAAAAATGGTTACAAAATAGTTACAAAAATAGTTACATCAAAAGTTGCATTTTAATGCTGATTTTAAATATATAAGTTTCATCTAGATTAGTCTTACACATAAAAAATTACGAGCCTGAGAAAAGTTGCCTCATTTTAGAAAATAGGGGGAAACACCCCCTAAAAGTCATACAATCTTATATCGCACCATCAGATTAAGCGTATCAGAGAACCTTATTGTAGAAGTTTCAAGCTCCTATCTACAAAAATGTGGAATTTCACATTTTTTGCCAGAAGACAAATCACGGATGCGTGTTTTTTTTTTTTTTTTTCAGGGGTGATCGTATCGACTCAGTGGTCCTAGAATGTCTCAAGAGAGCTCATTCCAAAGGAAATTAAAAGTTCTAGTGCCCTTTTGAGTGACCAAAAAATTGGAGGGCACCTAGGCCCCCTCCCACGCACATTTCCCCCCAAAGTCACCGGATCAAAATTATGAGACAGCCATTTTATTCACCATAGTCGAAAAACCTAATAACTGTGTCTTTGGGGACGATACCCCCCCGCAGTCCCCGTGGGAGGGGCTGCAAGTTACTAACTTTGACCTGTGTTTGCATATAGTAATGGTTACTGGGAAGTGTACAGACGTTTTCAAGGGTTTTTTTGGTGGTGGGGGGGGGGGGGGTTGAGGGGGGTGGTTACGTGGGAGGATCTTTCCATGGAGGAACTTCTCATGGGGGAAGAGACTTTCAATGAAGGGGGCGCAGGATTTTCTAGCATTATCTAAAAAAACAATAAAAAAATAAATATGAATAAGTTTTTTACTGCTGAAAGTGAGAAGCAGCATTAAAACATAGAACGAACAGAAATTATTACGCATATGAGAGGTTTACCTCCTCGTAATACCTCGCTCTTTACGCTAAAGTATTTTTAGTAGTTCCAACTATTTATTCTACGTCCTTTGTGATTCAGGGGTCATTCTTAAGGAATTGGGACAAAATTTAATCTTTAGTGTAAAGAGCGAGGTATCGACGAGGGGTGAACTCCCCTCCCATACGCAATAAAAACATACGAATATAGATGTTAGTTACGTAAGTTAATTCGTAAGTTACATATATTTTTTACTAATGAAAACTTTCGTAAAAAATTAAAAGTCCTAGTTGCCTTTTTAAGTAATCAAAACAATGGTGGGCAACTAGGCCTCCTCCCTTGCTCCTTTTTTCTCAAAATCTTCCGATTAAAACTATGAGAAAGCCATTTGGCCAAAAAAAATTAATATGCAAATTTCGCTTTAATTATTTATGTGCGGAGAGCCAAGATCAAAATATGCATTAAATAAAAAAAAACAAGTTTTTTTAAATGAAAGTAAGGAGTGACATTAAAACTTAAAACGAACAGAAATTACTCCGTATATGAAAGGGGCTTTTCTTCCTCAACACCCTGCTCTTTACGCTGAAGTTTTTTTTACTGTTTTAAAAAGTAGAGTTAAAAGAAAGAGTCAAACTTTAGCGTGAAGAGCGAGGCGTTGAGGAGGAAAAGCTTCTTTCATATACGGAGTAATTTTTGTTCGTTTTAAGTTTTAATGTCACTCCTTACTTTCATTTAAAAAAAACTTGTTTTTTTATATTTAATTTTTCATAGAGCTAACTGTTGAAAGACGGTCAGTCAGACCGTGAAAACATCTAGCAAATCCTCCTGCTCATTTCGGAGCACCCACGCCTCAGAGCCATACTTGACTACTGCAGTCACTGTAGCTTCTAATATTCCAATCAAACCGTTCGTGGTAACGAACTGTGGTTCGTTAGAAATTCTAAAATTAGGGGCTATTACTAGCATAGAAAGTAGCTGAGGTTAGTTAATCAATCATAAATGGAGAGAGCAGAGGCATCAATTAGAGAGTTATGGAAGGCGTAATTGTCCCCTAGATTTGGGGGGGGGGAGATGAAAGATGCCATTTTCGGTATTTTCTTTTGAAGATACGATCTTGTATAATATTTGTTAAGATAAAATATACATGTTTTCAAATGCAGAGGCACTTGGTTAAAAAGCTAATCTTCTTATTCTTTCAAACTTTTTTCAACTGGGAAAGAAAACTCTGGACCTTGATATTTGTATTTTCATTAAAAGAATAGACACAATCTAAATTGCCCCTACTAGATTTTGAAATATACATTCTACCCCCCCCCCCACGTTTTTTTTGAAATGGTACCACTGTCTGAGCTTCAGAAGTTTACTTACACGTTTCAGAGCCATACTTGACTACTGTAATCACTGTAGGTTCTAATATTCTAATCTTGATTTAAAAACCCATCTTCCTATTCTTTCAAACTATTTTCAACTGCGAAAGAAAACTATGGACCTTGGTATTTGTATTTTCATCAAAATAATAGACAAAATCTAAATTGTCCATTCTAGATTTTGAAATATACATTCTGACCCCTCCCCCCCCCCATTTTGTGAATTGGTTCCACTGTCTGAGCTTCTGGAGCTTACTTAATTAACAGAAATTTAAGCATGGCCAGATTGGTAATTTTCTGCAATTATTTGTGCTTTTTAAAATGGAAACGCAGGATAAAAACAAGGTTACGAACAAGTTTCAAATTATTGTTTAATGGTCTTGGTAGATAAATTTTACCTTATTAGTTTTGATAGTTAAAGTTTTAACCCAATTGGGTCTTTTGACTCTGCTCAGTTTATACTGATAGGATGAGAGTTTCTACCTTTCATATCGTATGTTCTCCATCCATAGGCAACATTTAACTCCCGCTTTCCTGAAAACAGACCAAGTTGTATTCTTCCATCTGATTCCTCAGGATTAGCTGTTCTATATGCTTTGGCTTCTATCCAACCGTGTGTTGCCAGTGCAGTGGCAAGCAGGGATATTGACAAGCATGTTCCCAAAAAAGTGGCAAAAGATAATCCTCGCCGAAATAAATATCTTACTGCCATGTTTCTTTCGTTTGATCATTCGTCATTGCATCTACTAAATAAAATGGAATATTTTAATTTGTTTTGGATTCGGTGGAAAAAGAACTTTTATAATATCCTAGCCGGTGGCAAAAAAGATTTGTTTCCCAAAAAATAGCAAAACGCTCCGACAATCCAAACTAGAATAAGAACTTTATAGTACACTTTGCTCGGTTGATTATTCGTCGCTGCATCTAATATATCAAATAACAATATCAAAATTGTACATTTTTTGGGTGCCTGGACAAAAAGTGGCGAAAGAAGAATGCAAAAATGAACATCTGAGGAGTATCCTAACCAGCAGCAGAAATTGACGTTTTTTTTCGTTTTTATTTTGCACGTGAACAGATAATAAAATTGAAAAGAATCGTAAGATACCTATTGTCGGAACGGAAGTGTTTTCGCTACCATGTATGGATAACGTCGAAAAGAATGCCGCTATCCTTTTCAAACAGTTCGTGGTAACGAGCTGTAGTAAGGAGCGAAAGAGTGAGTATTCATTGACAAAAAATAGGAAGAAAAAATCAGACTTTGCCAATAGGCCTTATGTTTAGTGTGTTAGACATCGTAAACCTGCGTTGAAAAAAAAGGAGAAAAGAAAACAAATAATGCAAAAAATTGACCTGAGCTTCCAAACAATCTTTATTATTGAAAAAACTTCATTTTCTGATCGCTTCCTACATGTATCTCTGAATGTTCTTCAACAAGGGGGGGGGAGGAAACGCGCAAATTTATGCATGACATCCTCTTCCGAAAACAGAAATTTTTACATTTTGTCCTGAAAAACACAATTCTTTGTCACTTAACCCCCTCCCCCAACTGCAATGATTTGACCCTTCGAGGCAGACCCGTGGCAACTGTGCTTAAAAAAATTAAACTGTGTGGATCTACCATGTCTTTCTTAGGATTATTTAAAAAAAAATAATTCCAAAAAAGTTAAAGAAAAATTTTAAGAGCTCCATTAAGCCAAAAATTAGCAGAAATAAAGGCAAATAATCTTCCAAGCGTAAAACTATCACAAACCAATATCAATAATAAATGACACTCAAAAACAGAAATTACAATAAATAGCCGAGTCAAAACTCAAAATGAGAAAAAATAATATTAGTAGGGCTAATAAACCCCATGCCTTCTCAATTTTAGAACATAATTTGTGATTTACTGATATAAAAAAAACAACACTAAATGAATGACCGATTGTCAGTTTGATTGACATATACTGACATTTATTCCTTAAGGTTTAAGGTGTAGGTTAAGTATAATAAAGGTATAGGTTAAGTATAATAAAGGTATAGGTTAAGTATAGGTATAGATTAAGGTAAGGATAAGTAGGAGAGAGATACGGAAAAAAAAATGGTCGAACCAGATAAGAATTGATACAGAAAAAAAGAGAGCTCTACAAAAATCAAAATCTAAATCTCCATCAAAATCAATCTATCAAAAATCTAAATCTCCTTCACGTTGCGAAATAACCTTTTTTCTTGTTTTTCTCTGCTACATTTTTATTTTCCCAGTATCCGAGAATAAGGAAAATAAGGAAGAATAAGGAAAAATAAGTATCTGAGAAAAGCAGCCTGTTGGTTTCCTTTTCAAGAAATGACAGTATTTGAGTAAAATATAACACAAACTTCACATTTTCTAATTTTATTGTTTTATTTTTAATTTTTAAATTTAAAGGAAGCATAAACAAAACACACAAGTGACCATGTTCATACGGTATTTTCTGAAGATGAGCACAAATTCTCGATTCATTTTCACTATTCTCTACAAATAACAATTTCCAAATAGATATCTATTCCTACAGACCTTTCTAAAGCCCCTTCTGATATTCAGTTTCTGGTACAATCATGGATTGATCTTATACGCTCTTTTCAAAGTTGTTTTTTGTGCTCAGCCTTGCAGAGCCACCTATCCGCAAAATAAAACTACACAAATGCAAAATATTTTAGAATGGTTTCATGCAGTCAGTTTTCTCTAACAAAATTCACAATAAAACTGGATACCTTCCCAGTGAGGCAAGCATATTGTTTTCGCCCATGATTGATCTCCCGTCTAGTAGCAAATCCTTCCTTTAGTCAACCTCGCGCTTTGTTGCTTGGCAAGAGAGAACATACGGATTCACACCAGTTATCACATTTGATCAGCCGCTCTAGTAGAAGTCAATGAAGATCCTGAAGTCCGACACCACGATTGAGCTGGGTAGCATTGTTCTCAAGCTGGGAGGTTTCCATTTGATTATGAATTTCGTCGGATGCATGGGACACCTCATGCAAGGTTCTGGTCTGAAGGGGGTCCTGGAATTGGTATACGCGCCTGGTGCAGTACCGCCCTTTCTCTCTGGAAAGCAATTTCCAGAGCTAGTCGTGCTCACATTCTCGTGAGCTCGGCTATATATGCCAATCTCCTTGAAGACAAGCAAGCAACCTTGGTTTATTTAAACATATCTACTGTCTTCAAAGACGTTCTAGATAGATACCTCCCACCCGAAGATCTCAGTCAGAATCCCCAGCTCAAGCAACTAAAATACTGCTCAAATTCAAACGTTGCGAAAGACTGGCCCTGTAGGATCTGTACTTGCAAGCTCCAAAATAGTCACCCAAAAATCTTCGAAACATTTGAACACGGAGGTTACACAATTAGAAGATCAGAGCGACGCTGGGCCGGGCTCTCGGCAGATCTTATCATCGAACGATAATATATGCAAAGCCTTAAGACATCGGGCGGTCTTACGACTGGAGGTGGAATAACAGAACAATAGAGAGTCATCTGGGTACTTTCAAGACCAGCGTGCCTTGAGATCAACCTCTTGATGCAGAATTTGACAAAAATTGGTTACTTGAATAGTAAACAGAATCGCAACATGAGTTCCAGTAGAAAATAGCATGACTGCAACAACACCCATAAGCTCGTTGGATACTTAGGAGAATCTTCTCCATTCACTGCAGACGATCAGCTTAGAAACACTGCCAACGGTACAACTTCTTCCCCAGATGTTACTCTTGACGAGGTTCATGCGGCTGGAAAGGTGATCCTAAGTAAGTTGACAGGAAAAACCTTGAAGGAGCAAGTCTTCAAGTAGAAAGACCAAGTGACCCTAATGAATGCCAAATAGGCTAGGTCATCCGTGGTAGCCTAAATAGATCCGACGCTCCTTTTCCAGCAATTTACAATAGTGGCCACTGGCCACAGGCATAATTTAAGACCCTTACCCACAAGCTCTTGGAAATTCTGTCACCCCAAAGGCCTTATTATAGGCTATAATCTTTGGACTATCTCAAAATTTTTATCCGATGCATTTGTGTAAAATACGACGTGAGGGGAGGGGGGGGGGTTGGCTACCCTTTGACTCATCTGAAGTTCGTTACGTAAGCTAATTTGTAAGTTACGCATATCTTTTACTAATAAAAACGTTCGTAAAAAATTAAAAGTTCTAGTTGCCTTTTTAAGTAACCAAAAATAGGAGGGCAACTAAGCCTCCTCCCTCGCTCTTTTTTCTCAAAATCATTCGATCAAAACTATGAGAAAGTCTTTTAGCCAATAAAATAAATATGCAAATTTTGTTAATTATTCATCTGCGGAGAGCCAAAATCAAAATACGCATTAATTCAAAAACGTTCAGAAATTAAATAAAAAAAAACATGTTTTTTTAACTGAAAGTAAGGAGCGACATTAAAACTTAAAACGAACAGAAATTACTTCGTACATGAAAGGGGCAGCTCCCTCATTAACACCCCGCTCTTTACGCTAAAGTTTGACTGTTTCTCTCAACTCTACTTTTTAAAACAGTTAAAAACAAGTAAAAAGTTTGACTGTTTCTCTCAACTCTACTATATAAAACAGTAAAAAACTTAGCGTAAAGAGCTGGGCGTTAATGAGGGAGCAGCCCCTTTCACATACGAAGTAATTTCTGTTTACTTTAAGTTTTGATATCGCCCCTTACTTTCAGTTAAAAAAACTTGTTTTTTTTTTATTTAATACAAACTCGACTGGTTTAGTCGATAATAATTTTTTGTAGCTTTGTGCAATATTTACAATGGACGGCTCTGCAAGTTTTTCCTTGGGGAGGATATTGCAAGATTTAAGAATAATGTCTTTGGGTCGGAAATACTTGGTAGACAGCTTTTTAAAAAGAAGGTTTCCGAAAGATCAGATGTAACTCATTTCTCGCATTCAATATCTCTTATAAAAATAAAATTTCACCAAAGAAGATGATTTTCCAACACCTTTATAAAATATGTTGTAACACCTTTCTGTGCAATATAAATTCGTTTATATTGCACAAAAGAAGAAAAGTGAGACATCATAAATACACTCAATGACCTTTGTTAAGCTTAGAAATAATATTTTTATCTTGCTTTCAATTTCGAAAGATTTTGTTGCAAATACAAGAAGATGATTTTCTGACACCTAATTTTTGTAAGATACATTGTAAGGTCCCTTTGCTCTTTTTTGAAAGATGCATTACTGAGAGGTTTTTGATTTAAATTTGGGATGGAAAACAGTTCATTCATATAAACAAAAAGGAATAAAAAAATAAATAAAAATAATTGGTTACTGCAGTCCAGACGAAAAATCTAATAATACAGGTTATCCACAAAGTCTGGATATATACAAATTTTAAAGATTTAAAAGGTTTGTTTGAAGATCTTTCGGCTGAAAGTAAGGAGCAACATTAAAACGAACAGAAATTATTCTATATATGAAGGGGTAGTCCCCTCCTAGTTTTTAGTACTTTTAAAACATATTTTATTGTTTTAATTAAACAGCCTTAATGTTTCAGGAGTCATTCTTAGAGATTTGGGACAAAAATGAAACTTTAGCGGAAAGATCAAGGTATTAAGTAGGAGGCAACCCCCCCCCCTATATAAGGAAGAGTTTTGTTCCTTTTAATGTTCTTTCTTACTTTCAGTCGAAAAAACTTTATTTTAATTTCTGATCGTTTTTAAGTAATGCCAGGAAATCCAGCTCCCCTCCTTAGAAAACTATATCCCCCCACGCAAGATCCCTCCATGGAAATTTCCTCCCACATAAAATGTGGGAGCAACGCATAGTATATCCAACCCGGTGAAACTTTTCCCTTGACAATTACCCTTAACATTTTCACATGTAAAATTACATCGACAAAGAAAAAAGTATAAGAATTCTGGCAAACTCCCTCAGAGTAAAATTTTCCCTGGAAAGTTCAACCCCGTAAACTTCCCTCGCCACTCAAGAGTACCAATTCAATTTTTTTTTTCCTTAGACAGAGCCATCATTCGATCTGGGAATGAAAAATAGCATAAATAAATATCAAAATGTATCCAGACTTTGTAGACACCCTGTACACAAAGTATACCTCTCGCAACCTCTAGCAAACCCACAAACCTAATAAACGTGTCTTTGGGGACGACTTACTCCCCCGCAGTCCCCATGGGAGGGGCTGCAAGTTACTAACTTTGACCTGTGTTTGCATATAGTAATGGTTACTGGGAAGTGTACAGACGTTTTCAAGTTTTTTTTTGGTTGGGGGGGGGTGAGGGGGGTGGTTACGTGGGAGGATCTTTCCATGGAGGAACTTCTCATGGGGGAAGAGACTTTCAATGAAGGGGGCGCAGGATTTTCTAGCATTATCTAATAAAACAATAAAAAAATAAATATGATTAAGTTATATGAATAAGAAAAATAAATCTAATAATACAGGTTATCCACATAGTCTGGATATATACAAATTTTAAAGATTTAAAAGGTTTGTTTGAAGATCTTTCGGCTGAAAGTAAGGAGCAACATTAAAACGAACAGAAATTATTCTATATATGAAGGGGTAGTCCCCTCCTAGTTTTTAGTACTTTTAAAACATATTTTATTGTTTTAATTAAACAGCCTTAATGTTTCAGGAGTCATTCTTAGAGATTTGGGACAAAAATGAAACTTTAGCGGAAATGTAAAAAAATAAATATGAATAAGTTATATAAATAAGAAAAATAAATCTAATAATACAGGTTATCCACAAACCTCTAACAAACCCAATATTTCCAAAACTTATAATTTAAATCGTAAATTCTCTAATTTTTCTTAAAATAAGCAGTCATTAGAATTTGTTATTAACAAATATTTATCTTTGTATATATTTTATAAAAATTCATCAAGGTTAATAGCAAAAACATGTCTAAGAATTAAAGTGAAAAAAAAAAACAACACCGACACCAAATCTGCTCTTGACTTTCCTCTTACTTCGACTCACAGTCTCAGAGCAGGACTTATGGGTTTTAACATAGATAGATGCTATTTGACCCCGTGTTATGTATAACTTTTGGCAAAATGAAGCTTTTGGGCAAAGATTACCCCTTCTTGCTTGGCGTTATTCTGAAAAATCACCGATTTCACCAAATTCACCGATTTAATATGATAGTGACAAGCAGCAAGGCTTTTTGTAAATTATTTTAAGCCTCAGGTGATAAATGTCACATGAAAAACCTCATAAACCAACTAGAATTATAAGGCAAAAACTGAAAAGGATTTTTATAATTCAGTTCAATATTCCCAACACCCTTAAATGAAAAAAATAAGAGACACGTTAAAACATGCAAGAATAAACGAAAACTGTAATTAAAGACAACTACAAAACAGACGGAGGAATAATCTTTGAACCATCAAGGAAATATTCTTGGTGCTGGTGTTAGTAATTGTAGGCACGGTAAAGGTAGTAAACAGTAGCGAAATGTTTCTCCAAACAAGACACACATTTCATAGCGCGCAATTTGGGAAGTTTTGTAATCCGTCAGAGCCATAGTTTCAGTTGTTACTTGGTTTCAGGGCTTCCACTCTCGAATCTCAAAATTCGGGGACAAGTTTAAAAAATTCGGGGAGTTTTCGGGGACAAGTCTTCAAGATTCGGGGAATTTTCGGGGGCAAGTTCAAAATGTAATTTTGTTACAAAATTTGGGAGCCAAAATTAGTTATAGCTTCGTTTTCAGGCTCAAGTAGGACTGGATCCGCGTACTAAATCAAGTTTTTAACAGAGTAGGTTCTAGAGTACAGGATTGGAACCCATAGCTAAAAACGATTTTTGCTGGTATTGCAGACAAACCTCAGAACTATTTTAAATAAATTAAAAAATAATAGGCTGAATGACACTCTGGAACTTTGTTGCTTTAGGTTCTATATTATCTTTGCTGCTTTATTCCCGTAGCACGAAAACGAGATTTTCATGTCATTTATTTTCAGAAAGACGACGAAAATAAAGTAGCCTATAGAAAGGCAATAATCTCATACAAAGCAATAACATGTGCAATGATTTCTTGAAATTAACGAAAATTCTTCGGCAAGCAAACATGAACTTATACCAGAAATTTAATTTTAAAAAATCACCTGAAAGCAAGGAACAGAATTAAAACTGAAAACGAATAGAAACGATTACATAGTAAGAGGACTGTCCCCTTCTAAACGTCCATTTATTTATGGTGAAGTTTTTTAGTACTTAAGCTTCACATTTTTCAATTGTTTTGGAAGTTGTTCTTACAGAATCGGGACTAAATCTGAACTAAAGCGTAAAAAAAAGGGGGCTATTCCCTTCATATATATATTATTTTTTGTTCATTTTAATGTTGCTCCTTGGGCGTACTTTCAGACGGAAAAAATCTTTTATTTTATTTCAAACATTTTATTTTTAGAAATCTCCACGGAAAAATTATTCCTCTCCCCGGAAAAATCGTCTAGAGCTCTAGACAATTCAATACCGTTAAAAATTTATCCCGGACAAATACCATAAAGGTCTCCATGCGTAAGATTCGGTTTACAGAGATAAACTTAAAATAAATAAAAAGAATTTTGTTTAGGAATCCTGGCCAATCCGTTTTTTCTCTGATTGGTTGAAAATATATACAGGTTTTATTTTCTTGACTGGTGTTTCAAAAGCCTTTTCAGTCCGGCAGTTCTACCTAGCTTCAAACACTTAGGCCTGCTTAAATCCTAGAGTGGAAATCAGCTTTTTCAATTTCTTCTGCACCAAAAAGGCAGTATTTTGAGATGGGAAAGCCAAAAGAATTTTCGAATGATCTAACATGTATTTGCAACAAACCTTGTTTGTACTATACTGTGCAGGAAAAAATAAAGCCTTCAAGTTTCAATTATATTCAATTATACAAAAAAAAATATGTAATTGAAAGTTGCCACGAAGAAGCTCAATATCAGCTAAACTAAGCACACTACCTACGACCTAGGGAGCCACAGAACCAGAAATAAGCGTAGCTGCTTCTTCAGCAGTTGCAGAAGCCTTAACATTTGACAGAAGCTTCGTCATTTCAAGGTCAAGGACAAGAGAAGAGGAACTGAGATTGAGTCTCTTCATTCCCGTTTTAGTCTTAGCCCCATTACACGCAACCGATATTATCGCCACACAGTTTCGTTTATCTGTTTTCAAATCTTTGAGGGTACTGAACAAGCGTTCTGCTGTAACGTTAGAAAATGGCAGTGTACCTATGTAATTATTATTATTATTAATTTATTACCCGTCAAAAACGGAAAAGACGGAGTATATAAAAGAAAAAGAAAGAAAAGCACAAAAATTTAAATACACTTCCACTACAAATATTATAATATAACACTAGTCCAGGGGTGGTTGGCTCTTAAAACATTGGTACTGAATTCTCTCTATGGCCATGGAAGGGTTGGTGACCTTATATTTCGTGGAGATGTCGCCATTGCTGTGCCACAAAGGGAGACGCAGGAGAAACTTAGTATATCTGTAAAATGCGATGCAAATGGCTTTCTTTTCGGTAGCTGTGAATATTTTCCAGAAGAGAACCAGAGCAAGCAGATGGGGGGTAGTCAAAGAATTGTACAGCTGGGCAAGGAGAGGACGGTTGAAACGATAGTCATTGGCAACAAGTAATCCGTAAGACCCTCGTAGACGGGAACAGAGGTGGTTTGTCAGTGCTGATCGTGTGTCCTTCAATGTAGAAGAAATAGGAAGGTCAAGATACGTAAGGGACTGAGAAGGCTTAATCAGAGTGTCGCCAATTTAAACGGAGAGGTTAATTGAAAGCTCATTTTTTGAACCATTGAAAAAAAGAAGTTCTGTTTTAGATTCGTTGAAGGAAAGTCCGATCTGCTTGTTTGCCACTGGAAGTGAGTCGTAATTTTGTTGAAATAAAGATGTCGAACGAGAAACATGAAGAATGTCATCAGCAAAGTTTAGCAGCGAAAGATTAATCCCACGAAGAAAGCACGACGGCTTTATTACTTGCTGTGCTTCGATAATAGCGTTATTAAACAGTGATGGAGAAGTTTTGCCAACTTGACATACGCCTTTCTTGACACTCAGCATTTCTTTAGAAGGATAAAAGCCGGACGGAGAGGGGATCAGGATGACAGCCGAGAGCTTGTTGTACATACTGTAAACAGGGGAAAGGATGCAAGAGGAAACATCTCGCTAAAGGGCTTTGAGCAGGATATGGCCATGGATGCAAGAATCGAAGGCTCTACTAACATCAAGTGCTCCAAAGACGAGGAGATCACCATTTTTATCTGCATCAATAAGAAGATTTGCAAGAACGCTGTGAACGTGTTCCCGTCCTGAGTGGTTTTTGAACCCGAACTGATCGTCCGGAGTAGTGCATCGAAGTGCAATTTCATCAAAATAAGGGATTCAAATAGCTTACAAAAAGTAGTTGAAACGGTGATCAGTCGATATGAAGCGCACTGGTCAGCTGGTTTACCTTTTTTGAGAATAGGATGGACCAATCCAACACCAAAGCTGTCTGGAACGATGCCAGTAACGAAAATCATTTGAAATAGCAGAGAAAGGTTCTCTAGGAGAAGATTGCTGGTAAAGCTTAAATGAGTACCAGATATACCATCGATGCCCTTAGATTTCTTTTTTTTTAACTTATCAGTTTTGGAACGCATCAAGGACGGAGTGACCAGGACACCAATATCCTTAACTGAAAACTGAAGCTCCTTATCGAGGGCCTGGCAAAAGGTATTACCTAGGTAGGAATTAGGGGCTGAAATTTGGTCTCTGAAGTAGTCGCACCAGTCTTTTTCTGGCATGCAGGGCGGGCCATTGGAAGATTTGTTCTTAGCTCGAAGATGCCATAAAGCAGGAGGCAAATTATCGACAATCTCGCTGGTACGGGCAATTTCATTAGCCTTATGCTATGTGATGGCTTTGGAAAATTTACGTTTCGTGTAAATACGAACAGCGTTGACTACTCTGGAGCGTGGCTTCCACAATCTGCCCATAATTTTAGCCAGAATTTTGCTGAATCACATGCGGCCAGGAGATTAGGATTATTCCGCCAGTTACGCACTTCCGTGCCGTGGCGAATTTTGCGGACCGGAACTGCAGTTTTCTCAGCTGTATGGATAGCATGCGTTATCTCAGAACAGTAGATGTTTAGTAGGAAGTTTTTTTCTGAGTCTACTGTCATGTTCAGACAACGGAGAAGTGTGAAAGGAATTCGGATCTTCGACAGCACGTAGTCACGTGAACTCTGGTAGGAATCGATGTTAGCAGCTTCCCAGTTGAGGCTGAACAACCATTTAGGTGGGAAATTTATGGGTGAAGTTTGGGGCAAGGGCTTTATTTGAAAATAATTACAGATCGGCATGTGGTCGGATATGGAGTAATCAAGAAGAACCGTAGTAGTAGAGGTAGGTTTAATCATAGAAGAACAATAGAAATAGTCCAACTTAGACGCGGAGCCAGATTGATGTAGAGGCACCATTTGGACCGAATCTTGGGGTGGGCATGAACTCCATCTTGCCCCCCCCCCCTCCGACTCATTTCGTGTCACGTAATCATCTACGAAATGGGCATTTGACAGAACTCGAGAATTTTATTATGTATCTTACCTACTTTTAAAGTTTACAATGATTAATAGCAAATAGCATAATTACCCCAAGGGTCGTTAAGTAATTACGCTCTAGGCGTGCAGTAATTTCAAATCAATTGGACAGAATAGATTATGTTGGACATAATGAATTATTATGGCTGACAAAGGGCCCTTTGTGGTGGAAGCTTGGGCCCCCTGGTAAATCTGGGGAGGGCATTTGCCCCCCCCCCCTGACCCCCCCCCCCCCAATGGCGTCTCTGGATTGATTTATGTACGTAAAATCACGATCATTTCCAACATAGGTGAGACTTGACAAGCATGGAGCAAGATCTGAGATCTATTGTTTTCAGGCTCAGACGGTTCAAAGTTAAAGTCACCAAACAGGAGACAACTTAGGCCTTCATCTTCATATTTTGATACTAGCTTGGCAATAGAAGTACATGTGAGAGAGAACTTCGTCTCAGACATATCATTATGGTAATTAGTAGGAAAATAAACAACGAATATGACCACATTCGAAACTTCAACTGCAAGGAAACTGTCAGACTTAGCAACTAGGTTACCAAGTAGCTCTTTCCGTATCATCAGGGCCAAACCACCTGAAGGCCTACCGCGAGTGGACTTAGCATGGTGGAAAAACAGATTATGAGAAGACGTGAACTCCAACAGTTGACGACTATCGCTTCACAAGAAATGTTCTTGAAGACCCACCACGTCAAACCGCAAGCAAAGTTCAGACAGTAGGTGATGTTTCGGTAGAACTTTCCCATTGATGTTACACGATACAATTTTTAAGGTTTCTTCAGGCATTGGAATTCTTTAGAAGAGACTGAGTGACAGGACATTTAAAAGTGTAACATGGGGGGTCGGAGGAATTGTAAAGAGCACACTTAAGTGCCTTGGTACAAGGATTATCTTTGGTTGTGGAGTGGCCAGCCTCACCACACCTGGAACATTTTCGGGTACCTGAGCACGCAGACGCAAAATGACCATATGACTGGCAAGAAAAGTATTGGGGTGGCAAGCGTTGAAATATACTAATGGGGAGTCTTTCGAACCCTATGATGGGCGGAAAGCGAATAGAAGACTCGAGGTCCTCTTTAGGCTCAAAAAGAAGCTTAAACGAACGGGTGTTTCGGATTTGAGTTGCTTTCAAACAGTTAACAATCAGATCGCATGGGCTATTTTTATTCAGGTCTTTAGGAACACAACGGATAATACCGAAAAAGGAGGGGCATTGGAGTTTAGGCTCGACATCAGGGTTATTCCCGGTTATGCGTGACATAATAGATTCGGCACCACTTTTATTCTTTGTGACTACTTTCCAGGATTCTCTACTGGGACGAAGCTCGATTATATTCCCACTAACTTCTCCACAAAGATGCTCCAGATAAGCTTTACAGGAGTCAGGCTTTTTAAGGTCTAAGGGGGGCTTCTTGAGAATAACTGCATAGGAAGGCTTGGCCGGTGGAGACTAATTGATTCATAGATGTAGCAAGTTTCTCAGCTGCACGGGCTCTTTTCTCACTTTCTATGAAGTCCTTCAAATTATTGGTGATTTCTGTCACTTTTTGAGCAACAATAGCACTCAATTCACCAGGCGTAGTTGGGACCTCCGTAGGATCAAAAATTACGAATTTCGGCAATTTGATCCGGTTAGTCTCACATAACTGGATCAGTTTCAGCATATCTAACACATTATCGGCAATCTTTTGGCGAGCAACGTTGTGACTCGAAGTATTCGAATAGTGCCAAAGTGAATCCTTAGCTTTTATAATAGTATCTTTGTCATAAAATCCCACTGCCTTTTCGCAAATTTCATCAGTCTTATTTGCTTGGAGCGCTCGCGATAAATAATTTAGTAAAGCATTATGCACAAGTCTTTCTTTCTCATTTGACATTATGCTAATTTAGAAGTCCAGACACATTCAATAGGAAAAAATAACTGGTTACTTTTTGGACGCGACAAGAGCTCATTAGTAATCTAGTATTATAGTCAGTAATCTAGTAATCAGTACTAAAATCAGTAATCTAAAACCTTTTTTTAGGTTTTCAAACCTCGGCTTTGTACATGGGTATGTCTGCTTACAGATAAACTTCCAATACTCCTCATCGTACATATGTCTAAACCCGCCAAAGAAACAGTGCTCTGTTCACGGCATTCCCTGTCAATTAGAGCCTATTTCCACGAAGGCAACCCACGACTTCTTAGAAAATTTTCTAAGCTAGGTGGGTTCAAGTTTCGAGCATTGACAGGATCAAGTAGACTTGTGAACTCCTAAAAGTCACATTCAAACGTAAAGCGTCTCTGTATCTGGATAATGGCCTCCTAGTAAAAGTCTCTAACTGTTATGTAGACCTTCCTCATCTCCAACTATGAGATATCTGGACTAGACAAGACCAAGGGTGCCAACTCCTCTCCTGCAGTATACCCGAGATAGACCTTCTGAACGTCAACATAATGGCTCTCGTCTGTTACATCAAGAGCCAAAAGATCAGTACAGTTTCTGACGTAGGCTCCATCCATATAGTTTATAGCCAAGGTTGCAACAAGCTTAAGTATTTCCATCTTCAGCTTATAGAAAATTGGTGACTTCGATTGAAACAATACATTAAAGTCGTTCACAAGGCCTAGAGCGTAGTCAACAAACATCATTAGAACCTTAATAAAAGGATTTTTCAGATCACTAAGGGCAAGTTCGTTGTCATGGGTGGGATCATCAAAATTGGCACTAGTGAAATAGGGGGACAATGCGCTCCACTGTTCACGGATTCTTCGAACACATGCATGGAGGGACATCCACTAGGCTGTCCTGCAGTACTGCAAGTACTGCAACTCGCTTAGCGCTCATAGAGAAATGACTATATACGTGGTGACATAAGTCTTCCAGAGTTTTGGTAAGCTTCTTGCAGGCATACGAAGCACAAAGATGAATGAAGTGGCAACTACACTTGGCTACTACCACCCACGGATAATTGTCACTGATCAGCTTTGCTACCGAATTACGACATCCCATTATTGAGTTTGTTGCGTCGGCACAGAAACCAGTCCAATTTTGCAGAGGCACTTGACTTTCTATTGTTTTCAATGGACACTGGTCGGATTGGTGTTTCTCTGAGAACCTCAAACAGAT
Source organism: Artemia franciscana (assembly GCF_032884065.1). Classification (NCBI taxonomy): domain Eukaryota; kingdom Metazoa; phylum Arthropoda; class Branchiopoda; order Anostraca; family Artemiidae; genus Artemia; species Artemia franciscana. The sequence goes on along the minus strand of NC_088867.1, from coordinate 3,739,117 downwards.
TGACTGACTCTTTAGCTCTGCATTCTTTTTGAGTGTGTTCATATTCCTGGGACTTATAACCCTGAAGGACTCTGCGATAGTATTGATATACAATATACCTCCCTTTTTCTTCCAAAGCACCAAACATTTGGTGCTTGCGTATATATTGTTGCACTTTGTCCTTTAGGGAGGATTCCAAATAGAGGTTGAAAGTAGTGGGGATGGAAATTTTGGGTGGGACCAGGTAGACATCCCATTATTGAGTTTGTTGCGTCGGCACAGAAACCAGTCCAATTTCGCAGAGGCACTTGGTTTTCTATTGTTTTCTACTGAAACTGGTTTTCTACTGAAACTGAAGCAGGTGCAATCACATTTGTCTAAAGTGTAGGTATGGTAAAACAATCAAGGAAATACGAAGAATCACCAATACTCACGAGATAATTATAACTTGAAGCAGAAGATATTATATCCAACCGGTTAATCTTGAACTCTCCAATGCTTAGATGATTTGAATTTCCAAACTATAAGCTCAATTCCGTTTTATATTTTTCAATATCATACGTTCGCCAGCGTACCATAGTATAAAGATGCAAAACAATATTAAAATTGTAGAGCGAACAGTGAGCCTTCCACTAACTCTATTTCGGGTAGATCGTGGGAAACGAAAGATTTTCGGGGAGTTTTCGGGGATTCGGGGAACGACATTTCTTTTCGGGGATTTTTGTCGATTTTCGGGGAAATCCCCGAAAATTCGGGGACAATGGAAGCACTGCTTGGTTTCCCATCGGAAACATTTGTCATTGCACTCGCGCGAATTGGGGTCACGAAGCTTGTGGGGTTTTAGATCTGTGTCAAAAATTTTCAATGGAGAGCATAGGACTTTTTGCTACTGTATATTACCTTTACTGTGACTGCGAGTTCGCAAAAGTGGAAGCAAGGGCTAACCCTTTCGCCTTTTAGAATAGTAAGATATGACGCTTCAAGGAGAAAAGAGTATGATATTCAATTCTCTTTGTATATAATCCTGAGAGTGTTTCTGGTCTACTTGGCTTTAAAAGACTAATGTAGACAAAGAACCTTAAGCTTTGTATCCCATGGCACACAGTTAATGGAATTAAATAGCCCAAATAATAGCCCCCCTCAAAATCATTAGAAAGTATTATATCAAGCAGAAATAAGCAGGATTTCTGAGATTGTTCTGAAGATTCCCTGTAGAAGATTTTGAAAATGTTTGACATTTTGAAAAAAAGGGTACTTTTTAGCGGTTTCAGAGATTATTTGTCGCATGAAATTTCACTAATTTAGCCCTTTTGAATTCAAAACAGCAGCATTTACACTAACTTTAAAATTAAACAGCCAGAAATTTTATGTAAATACTAGCCAAGGTTGAGCGGAAATGAGTAGTGTTATTTATATTCTTTTATTTTTTTTTCAATCCATAGTGGCGACATGACTTGCCCAACTTGCAAGAAATAATTGATGTGTGTAATAGCATTGCTTATTCCAAGCAAGCGAGCATGAATAATTTGTGCTGGATTAGGTTTTGAATTTCCAAAGAATATAAAATCATTTATGGTTTTAACCATTAATGGCCGGGAATGGTTCAACATTTTTGGCTTTCCTCTGCCCAAACCACTGTATATAAATTTATAATATCTAAATTCATAATAAATATAATATAGTACAATAAATTTATGTATTACAGTGGTCCAAACCTAATATTTATACAGGAAGTTTAATTTGGTCTAAGGATAGATCTCCCTTAAAGGTCCATTCACAGTTATACTTATCTAATATCGAGATTTAGTTGTCGCTAATTTGAACCGATCAGATTTTTCATAAAAAATTTCTTCCCGTTAGAAGATTCTATACAAAATGAGATCAGCATAAAATAGTGCTAGCCGATTCTCGCTATTAAAATCTCATTGTGAATGGGCTTTAATACGAGTATGACGATTCCAGTGGTGCAGAACAAATTTTTCTATTGTCCGAGCTATTGTCCGATTTATTGTCCGAGCTGTAACCTTGCATTCACAAAGGTAGAAACCAATTTCACAGGTTTCTACGGCCAAAAATAGTTAGCTTAGCACAAGAAAAAGATGACTAGATTCAGAAATATTTTCTGTAAGTATTAGTTTTCGGAAAGTTTCTCAGCCTTGGAACGTCTCCATTTATAAATTTGTCGTGTTTTGGGAATGATCAAGGTATTAAGGAGGGGGCTACCCCCCATATACGTAAGAGTTTTGTTCCTTTTAATGTTCTTTCTTACTTTCAGTTGAAAAAAAACCTTTTTTAATTTAATTTCTGATCATTTTTAAGCAATACCAGGAAATCCAGCTCCCCTCCATAGAAAACTGCATCCCCCCCATGCAAAACGCCTCCATGGAAAGTTCCATGTCTAAAATATATCACATATTAAATACATAGCCTAAACAAACCTCTTCTAGCCTAGTAAAAGAAAAAAATTGACTAGATTCAGAAATATTTTCTGTAAGTATTAGTTTTTGGAATGTCTCTCAGCCTTGGAATGTCTCCAATAGATTACAACCTTACCCAATACGCCTTGCTACCGTCTCAAAAGAAAGGAAATTTAAGGAAAAACCTTTCCCCATGGAAATATCCCCTTTGGGAAACTCCCCTTTGGGGAAAATCTTCCCCCTATTAGTAGCATATCGATTGATTTTCCAAAAATTTGAAGTACTTGAAGGATTTCCCCAGGGAAAACTCTCCCCCAGACCCCGTCTCATGCAGATTCCTCTCGAGGAATGTTTTCTCTTTGAAAATCCTCCCCCTTGCAGAGAATAGCCACAAAACTCCCTCCCTTCATTAAGGAATCGGTTCCTTGAATCGACAAGCACGATAAAGCACTCAATCTATAAACACGAACGTCGATCTTTATGTCAAACATCACGCTTTCCATAATAGACTTAATCCCAGACTGAATAAAGTTTTACTGTAAATAAGTAGATTACTTTTCTCTTAGTTACTCAGAGAAACAGTTCACCTGTTAGCGAAAGACCTGTTTCTGTTCTGTTTTTATTTCATCTGTTTTTTCCCTTTCTGCTTTTCTGAAAAACAGAAACAGTACCAATGCTTAGGCCTAACCGTTCTACTAACCTCACTTTATACTTCAATCGAAGCAATATTGTTCACGTACATTTTACTAGCCACCTTAATATATTTATCTGGAATCAGAAGCAACGCTATAGCGTTCTATAGTACTATATAGTAAAGACCTATATTATGGTAAATAGTAAAGATCTCATAGTAAATAGTAAAGACCTTTACTGTATAGTATAGCAAAGTATACTATCAATGTATCATACATTGATCTGGAATCAGAAGCAACGCTATAGCGTTGTATAGTACTATATAGTAAAGACCTATATTATGGTAAATAGTAAAGATCTCATAGTAAATAGTAAAGACCTTTACTGTATAGTATAGCAAAGTATACTATCAATGTATCATACATTGATCTGGAATCAGAAGCAACGCTATAGCGTTGTATAGTACTATATAGTAAAGACCTATATTATGGTAAATAGTAAAGATCTCATAGTAAATAGTAAAGACCTTTACTGTATAGTATAGCAAAGTATACTATCAATGTATCATACATTGATCTGGAATCAGAAGCAACGCTATAGCGTTGTATAGTACTATATAGTAAAGAGCTATATTATAGTAAATAGTAAAGACCTATATTATAGTAAATAGTAAAGACATATATTACAGTAAATAGTAAAGACCTTTACTATATAGTATAGATAATCATACTATCAATATATAATACATTGATCTGGAATCAAAAGCAGCCTCTATCCTTCCTTAACCACACTGTTCTTCTCTTAAAACTTCATCTACAGCATCTTTTTAGTCAAACAAGAATCATGTTTAAGGATCTTTGTTCCTTAAAGACATTTGTTCCTTATAGAAATCAAGCTAAAGCGTCTGTAATTACCATACACACTCTCATCATCTTTCAAGCTAAACAAGCGGGAGCAAGCTCAAGCTTGCTCCTGTAACTATAAGTAAAATTTATCTGAGTCACTAGTATCCTCGGCAGTCGGTTCAACAAGGGCATATGATACTATAACTGATACCCTGAACTTTTTAGTCATAAAATGAGCAAATAGTATTCTATATGGAGGAATAAATTTGTCCCAATTCTTTAAGAATCACCCTTGAATCAGAAAGGCCGTAGAATAAATAGTTGAAATTACTAAAAATACTTTAGCATAAAGAGCGAGGTATATATCTCCTCCTAAATACCTCGCTCTTTATGCTAAAGTATTTTTAGAACCCCTCATATGCGTAATAATCTCTGTTGGTTTTAAGTTTCAATGCTACTCCTTCCTTTCATTTGAAAAAAACGTTTTCATGTTTATTTTTCATTGTTTTCTTATAGTAATGCTAGAAAATCCTGCCCCCTTTTCATTGAATTTTTCTTCCCCCATGACAGATTCCTTCAAGGAAAGATCCTCCAACATAGCCCCCTCCCCTCAGCCCCACCCCCAAACAAAATAAAATCCCCCTGAAAACGTCTGTACACTTCCCAATAACCATTACTATATGTAAACACTGGTCAAGGTTTGTAACTTGCAGCCGCTCCCCCAGGGATTGTGGGGGAGTAAGTCATCCCCAAAGACATAGTTATTATGGTTGTCGACTATTCTGAACAAAATGGCTACTTCAAAATTTTGATCCGTTGAATTTGGGAAAAAATGAGCGTGGGAGGGGGCCTAGATGCCCTCCAATTTTTTGGTCACTTAAAAAGGGCACTAGAACTTTTCATTTCCTTTAGAATGAGCCCTCTTGCGACATTCTAAAACCACTTGGTCGATACGATGACCCCTGGGAAAAAAAAAACAAATAAACACGCACCCGTGATTTGTCTTCTGGCAAAAAATACAGAAATCCACATTTTTGTAGATAGGAGCTTGAAAGTTCTACTGTAGGGTTCTCTGATACGCTGAATCTGATGGTGTCATTTGCGTTAAGATTCTACGACTTTTAGGGGGTGTTTCCCCCTATTTTCTTAAATGAGGCAAATGTTCTCAGGCTCGTAACTTTTGATGGTTAAGATTAAACTTGATGAAACTTATATATTTAAAATCAGCATCAAAATGCAATTCTTTTGATGTAGCTATTGATATCAATGTTCAATTTTTTAGAGTTTTGGTTACTATTGAGCCGGGTCGCTCCTTACTACAGTTCGTTACCACGAACTGTTTGAAACCAAAATTTCATTTTCTTCTTTTAGTTTTTGGATATTCCTTGGGCTATATATGGGACCATTACCTAAGGGGGGGGGGTGCATTTTCGACTGAATTGATGGTTTTCGAATAAATCACTAATGAGATAGCTAAAAAAAGAGATATCTTTAAAATCAAAATTTAATCTTGAATCCATTTTTTGCGTCATAAATAGACTTTACCCCTACTCCCCCCTCTAATGTGCAAATATATACCATAATTTGTATAAGGGCACTTAATTCTTCATAGGTCAACTCTTTTCTTCACATTGATTAACAGTTTGTCAAGATAACGAAGAATGAATTGCATACATCCAATTTAGTGTATATATTTGCACGTTAGAAGGGTGGGAATAAAATTCATCAATGATGCAAATGAAAGTTATATTTAGACGCAGGCACGGGTGCCATTTGGGGGGGGGGTAGTTGCCCCTCCCCCACTATAATTTAAAAAAAATATTATATAGCCCATGGCCCTCGATTATCCGGATATGAACCACTCTTGCCTCTCAATAAAGATGCTGTAGATTCACCCCTGGATTCAGGATAAATTTCTAATCCTAAAGGTATTTATATTTCATAGCTATCTCAATACTGAGTTAATTAGAATATTCACTAAATGATTAACATACTTTGGAAGGGTATAGAAAATGAATCTAGCAGTGAATTCACTTTGTCCCTGTGTCAGTTATGGATCCTCGTATGTCTAATTGACAATCATAATTAATCTGATCTTTAGAAACATTCTGCATATTGTACAGAAAGAATTTCATTGTATTTTCTTTTTTTGCATTACTGTATTCCTAGGGCTTACTGGGGGAGGGGGGCATTTTCAGAAAAGTATATATTTAGCAAATTTTAGTTATCGTGAAGATTGCATCCCACTCCCTGCTGTTGCCTGAATATACGTCTGGACTATATAAGGAGTTGCTGATTTAGTAGTTATTTGTATTAGTTTCTAATCCAACAAATAAAGTTTATTAATATTTCCCTTGTCTTCACAGCCATACAACAAAGAAATTGGTTCATGTCACTCTTAATCCAAGTCAAGCTTTTAGATTTATGAATCTGTACTGTGTAGTTTTCCAGGCCCAATTTTATAATAATAAACTAAAATACAAACCATTACAAATCACTACGCTAGAAAAAAAAACACACAGACTAATCTGTTAATAAAATTAAGCGGCATTCAGAAAAATCAGGTTACTTTTTTATATTATTAATCCATACTTGAATACATTCAGCTAATTCATATTAAAACTCTGCTTATAAACTAAATTTGGATGTCGAAAAACCAATTGAGAACAGACAATACCTGAAACCCTCTAGCTACAATCATCAAATATTCAAGCAGGTGAGCAAACGCATACAGTGGCGATACCAGACATGTTTCCTTTACAAACGTCACTTTTGTGACGATGGGAGGTGTTTCCAGAATGGCGTATATCTCAAGGAGGACCTTAAAATATTCCTGTAGGTAAAGGCTTTTTTTTAATTATCTTAATTCTATAAAAATAGAATAAGATCAATTTAAAATAAATAAATGGAAAATATTTTATTTCGTGAATAACTTATGTTGGTTTTTAATGGATATGATCAGGCGTACCATCTGAAAATATCTCTAACGAGAAAATCTGCGAAGAAAAGAAGGAGGATATCTAGTATTTTTTTTGGATATCTAATTGGTCAATTCTTGAAACCAAAAAAAAATAATAATGCACGAAAGGAAAAAATACAAGTCAACTTTGTTAAAAACAATAGACATACTAATTGCATATGCTGTTAATGATAGTAACGCAATATTATTTCCTAACGCACAGTACTAAAAACTAAGATCAACGAAAGTTGGGTTACATAGCCACCATTTTAGATATTTCACAAGAAAAAATCTCTCTTCTACTGAGCAAAATGTTATACTTCTTATTTAGAAATACATTTTTAACACTTTTTAGCGTTCCGTCGAGGAGTCATGGTTGTTTGAGTGTTTTGAATTATTTAAACAAAAAGAGGGGACACATACGATACTTGCAAAAGGAAGGAGGGAAAGTTAAAAATAAGGGGACAATTTCCAATAGCAGGATGTCTGGTCACGGGCATCCATATGAGTGGGGGAGGGGCTCCAGTCCCACCTTCCGGATGAGTGAAGCTGCCTTATATTTGATATTTTTGTTTTGAGATTTCTATTAAAAGCATTGGAAGTGCCGATTAGACGAGGTAATTCCCCCATAAAATTCAGCTTATGGGTGCCCATGCGTCTGGTAACTTCTGGTAATCGGGACGTCTTGTAATATGAATTAGATATGTTCCTGTTTGTTACTTTAAATGGCTTTTAAGCTTCAGTCCAAAAAATTCAAACGGTAAAATTTATGTTATTTTTCATCAGCATCATCAATTAAGACGGAATTAGAATTATTGTATTAAAGAAATGCTATTTGGAAACCATTTTGATTTCGGTTATCTTGTCTCATCTTTTATCGTTTGTTGTTGTTATTTTTTTTTCGAAGGAATTTTCCAGCAAAAAAGATTAGTGTATCTCAATTTTGCTTGTTCGATGTTTTTGGGGAGGATTTTATGCTCCATTTTCTCTTTTATGACAAAATATACTTTATTCGACAAAATTCTACCAACAATTAAAAAATACCAACCTTACACCTTCTATACCCTAAACGCATCGTGACGTTTGTAAACAGAAAGTAGGAAGAATTTCAACTTAAAACTGCATATAAAATATGAATATAGGCCTAGATTAAAACTGCATATAAAATATGAATATAGGCCTAGATTATATGCAATCTCTATACTGTATGTCCATCGTATTTACTCTAGGGGGAGAAATTTTTTATGCTGCTTCCCAAGTTCTAATTTTGTTACGCTTTTTTTAATTTCAAAAAACTTGTACCCTTGAAAATGAGGCTTCTCGAGTTATATTGATTTATTTAACCAAATCAAGGGGTGACACTAAAACTTATAACGAACAAAAAATATTTTATTTCTCGTCAATACTACCTTTTAAGCTATATAAGTAGTGTAGGCCGTTTGGATTCCATGACACACATAGCCGCTGCTCTTTTCTTCTTCGCTGTTAATCAAAAAGAAGTTTAACAGCGACTCCAAGAGGACAAGATTGTGCTGTTATTGATTATGTACACCTGGTTTTTACGTAATACTGTAGGGGATGTTTATACTGTAGCAGATGTAACAGAGGATGACGGAATTTTGCGTGTCAACAAGACTTGTTTCTTCAAGGCCTGCAAATCAAATGGGTAAGAACCTTAAAGGCCCCTGGGGCAAAACTTACATCCTTCACCCACAGGCTCTGGTGGTTTGTATGAACCCCAAAATCCTTGTTATATGATATTTGGACTAGTTTGAATAAAAGAACTGTCTCAAAATTTCTATTGGATGAATCTCGGAAACGCAACGTGTGTGCGGGGGGGGGGGCTGCGCTTTGATCACTTGACTCTTAAAAAAGGCACTAGAACCTCTGATTACCAATCCAAAGAGTCCCCTCTAAAGCATATATGACCACCCTTTCTTTAAGAACCTTATATCCCGGGGGTATAACTTACAACCCTTACCGTGAGAGATGTAGGGGGATGTTTTCCTCACAGACATAATTTCTACACTCTTCAACTACAATGAACAAAATCACTATCTCCAAATTTTGGTTGGAGATGGTAAGGGAAACGATAAGCGTGGAGAGGGGGGCTGGTTGCTGACAACATAACTTCCAAATTCAAATCAAAAGAGCCCCATTTGTAGTTTATATGACCGTCCATCCAGTAAGAACCTTATATGGCTTCATGGCATAACTTACAACCCTATACCTAGGGCACTGGGGGGTTGTGTAAATCCTAAAAGCATTATTATATGTTCTTTGGACTATTTTCAACAAAATATCTATCTCATCATTTCAATCAGATGCGTTTGGTGAAAAGAGGAGTTTTCGGAGAGGGTGGGTCGAAATACCAAATCATTTTTGGCCCTATGACTTACAACCCTATCCCCGGGACACTGATGGGGAGGAGTTTATGTGTTCTTTGGGCTCTCTTGAGCAAGATCCCTATCTCAAAATTTCAGTCATATTTGTTTGGTGAAAAGAGAGGTAGTAGGGGTGGATAGTTGCCTTTAATCACTCTAGACTCTTAAAAAGGAACTAGAACGTCCAATTTTGCAACCAATGAGCCTCCTCTAAACTTTATACACTCCTTCCGTAAAAGCCTTAAATGCTCCCGAGGTATAACTTACAATCCTTGCCTCCATACCCTGGGGGTTATTGTCCAACCCAAAAGCCCTTTTTTACGATATCTGGACTATTTTAGATACAATGGCTATCTCTAAATTTATGTTTGATGCATTTTGGGATAATACGACTTGTATTATCCCAAAATGTGTGTGAGGGGGGGGGGGGGTCGGTAACTGCCCTCCGATCACTTTCACTCTTAAAAAGGACGCTAGAGCTTCTGAATCCAATGAGCCCCCTTCGAAGCTTGTATGAACACGCTTTCTATAAAAACCTTATATGCCCCCAAAGCATTACTTTCAGTCCTTGCCCTGAGGGCTGTGGGAGCCTCATCCACAACACATAATTTCCAGGCTTTTTAACAATGTTGAACAAAATGGCTATTTCAGAATTTAAATCGGCAGCGTTTGGGGAAAGGGTGGGTGTCGGGGTGGTCATTTGCCCTCCAACCACTTTTGAATATTAAAAAGGGCACTAGCCCTCTCAATTTTCAATTGAATGAGTAATTTTTGAAGTTTCTGCGATTACTTCGTTTATACGAAGTGCCCTAGTCTAAAACAAGCCAAAAAAAGCAATATATTGTTCAAACATCGTTTTTTATTTAAGCAGCGCTATTGCACTGCGTATGACTAAAAAGATTGGAGGGTAGCTTGTCCCCTCCCACGCCCCTTTTCACCAAAGACATACGATCAAAATTTCAAGATAGCCATTAGATACAGCATAATTGAAAGATCTAACAACTATGCCTCTGGGGGGATATGACCCCCAGCCCCTAGGGAAAGGACTGAAGGTTATGCAATTTGCTTGTTGATTACATATAGCATCTGTTATCGGGAAAGATACGGAAATTTTTTTATGAGAATTTTTTTGCGGACTGGTTTTTCCACGGGATTAATTTTCGATGGGAGCGAAGTGTCCGGGGCAAAATTTTTAGGGAAAACTTGCCACGGGTGGGGGGACTTCCGAGGATCATATGGAAAAGGTTAGTAATTAGGTAAAAAAAAAATTTCCAACTAATAGTAAGGAGCAGTATGAAAGCTTGAAACTAACAGAAATTTTTCCATGTGCTAAAGGGATTGTCCCTTTTCCAACCCTCTAACTTTGCGCTAAAGTTTGACTTTGTGTCAGAATTCTCTTAGAAATATTGCTTAAACAAAAAACCCGTTAAATGAGATGTATTTTCAAAGAACTATATGGCTTAGTGTGAAGAGCAAATGTAAAGGAAGGGGCGTCCCCACTCGTATACAGAATAATTCCAAATGGTTTTAAATTTTAATAAATTTTAAAAAACAAAGTTTTTTCGAGGGAAGTAAAGAGCGAAGTTGAAACTTGAAACAAACAAAAATTATTACTTCACAGCCTAACATATATAAGTAAAATTAGTGCAAATAAATCAACTGGTGATATTTCCCTATATTTGTAGGATGACAGAAAACTAGCACTTTACTAAAAACATAAAACAATACAGGAGTTTTGGTGTGTAAAAGTAAACCATTTAAGGACACTTTTAACAGTGTGGAAGTAACGTATTTTTTAGATTGTAGCTCTATTTTTTTTTTGTTTAATTAGGGATCATTTCTGCAAAGTGAACTGAGTTCGATAATTGACCATCGTTTCTGAAAAGGACAATGCATGATTATTTTGCAGACAAATTTGAAGTGAAGGAATCTTGTTAGTATTAAGACTACGGACTCACTTTAGAATTTTGTATCACAATTTGAAAATCTCTATTTTATAAAGAGGAAATACTGGATTTCCAGAGTTCAATATTACGGATGATATGTTCTTCATTTCTAGTAACACTAAGTTAGACCAAGATGTTACCTTATAAATCGATCCATTATTTTGTATGCTGTTTAATGACTTTAAACTTATTATTTCTATGCCAAAGTTTTTAAGATAATTTAAATTCTATACTGATAGTTATCGATATCACGGCTCCTGTAAGACAATGGAAATCGTTATAGATTAGCTTGTTGTTGTGAGGCTCCCTACTTACTTTTGACACCTAAATCAAAATTATTGTTTTTTATACTTGCCTTTTGTGTTTTCAGTAAGGCGCTAGTTTCTGTAATCCTACAAACGTAGGGAAATATCCCCAGTTGATGTATTTGCACTAGTTTTATTGATATATGTTAGATAGGCTGTTAAGTAGTAAATTTTGTTCGTTTTAATTTTCAACTTCGCTCTCTACTTCCCTCGGAAAAAAATTGTTTTTTTTTTTAATTAATATTTGCTCGTTTTGATTAAAACATAATGTAGAAACAACACTGCCAAGATATTTTCTATTTCACGGAATAATTTCTGTTCATTTTAAGTTTTAATGTTGATTCTTATTTTCAGTTGAAAACTCATTTTTTTTGTATGATTTCTAATCACCTTCAATCTAGGGGAAATAAGACACCTCAACCCTTATTAAGGAGCTGAATGAAGAATCCGTACAAGACTTGAAGGAAAAATAAATTTAGAGCGGAAACAAAATAAAAAAAACAGTGTCTTTTCATTTTGCATTTTTTAAAAATAATTTACATATCTTTAATTGTTTGTTTAAAAAAATAAATTTAGTAGCACTTAAGAAAGTAGCTACAGCTGAGTAGCTTCGACATAAAAGGTTAACTAAGCGGACAGGTTTGCATATCGACATGCTTGTAGAAAATTTTGCTAGCTCAACAGAAATGTGCCTTTAGGCTTATGGAGTTATTTGACCTTCCCCTAAATAGAAAAGCCACTCATTACTTAGAAAAACATCAAAATTTCAAAAAAAAAAAGATCCAAAAATTTCAAAAAAAAAAGGTTTGTTTTCATTTCAAAAATCTTGGGAAGAGTTGCCTCAATTCTCCTACAGAACTTCTTTCATTTGTCATTCTTGACAAATGTACAATCTTATGTATTGAGAGAATATTACAGTGAAATTGTCAAGTAAATAATTTGAATAAGCAAGTATAACAATAAGTAATCCTTCTTTTAATATATAGAACTTTGAGCAGTCTCAAACCACATGCCTACGCTTCTCCAACCACTAAGTCGCATGGGAATGGGGTCAGGGCTGTAATTTGCTATGGGGCAGAGGGGGTAATTGCTCCCCTTGAGTTCATTTCCCGCGACCCCATTTCGACACCCAGCTGAAATTTAATTTCTCCAAAAATGTTGTCAAAACGAAGATAAGCTTGCATAATTCACGCATCTCCTGAAACAGGTCAGTTTTCTTTAGTACATCATTACCTTTATTATTATTATATTGCTCGTTTTTAATTTTCTCTGTCATTTTTAATAGATGAGAAAATTGTCACCAACTTTGAATCTCCCCCACAGGATTTTGACAAAATTACGGCATTCGTTGGGGTAGGGATTTAGTGATCTATTAAAAATGTCGGTGCAAACCATGAACTGGATGACCAATTTTCCCTTTTGAATCAAAATGCTTGAAAAAATGCCTTCGCAGAAAATACTTTAAAAAACGAGTGCATCACTTATACAAAAAAGTGGAATTATCTGAAAAAAAATAACCATAGAAGGGGACAAAATCGGAATTAAAAAAAAAAAGTAGGAACCGCAGCAAGACATTCTAGTTTTGAAGTATAATGCTGAACTACCAGAACCACGCCTCTAACAATCTAATCTGATATAGTGTTATTTATACCTTAATTGCATGGGTTACTAAAGGGGTTTGGCGGAAAATAATATTGGATGATTTCGGGCCATTACTATTACAATGATGATATTGTTCCAAGCTATTCTACTTAAGAAGTGACACCAAAAGTGTTTTTTTTTGTGTGTGTGCTATATCACATTTAAAAATGGTAGAACTAATGAAAATCATGTAGACATGAGTAATAGATTTCAAATGATCCATAAACTTCACTGTAAAAAGGTCTGATAGCCCACTAGACCCAGCTTTTCCACTTGAGACATGACACCAAAAGTGCCGTTTCTAGTTGCCGGTTAACCATACATATTGAACCTTTGAACTATTTTGAACAAAATGGATATTTCAAAATTTTGATTGGATGACATTGGAGGAAGGGGCCGTAGGGAGGGCCTAGTAGCCTTTCAATCTTTTTGGTGACTTAAAACGTGAGCTAAAAGACTTAATTTTCGTTCGAAAAGGCTATTACACATCTCTCTATAATGTTCTGGTCACCCATTAGCAACTAGAAAAAAAAGAGAGAAAAAAACGGGAGACAGATCAGTGAAAAAAAAAGTTTTTTTCCACAGACCATACAAAAAAGTGTATTCCCTTGTTCTTCACGGAGGGGGACTGTAATTACTCTTTACAAGGTTTCCAACCATGCTGATTCCCATTGTGCAACTTCTAATTTTGATCTGATGCCATTTTCAACGTGTTTCAGCCTTTTTTTTAAATCACCATAAACTTCTTTTCCCAATAACATTTTGCTTTTAAGACAAACCGAAGTAACAGTTATTATTCCTGAAGCAGCGTCAGATAGCAGTTTATTTTCACTAGATAATTTTTTTCTAAGCGCGCTTTTTGACGTTTGGTTACTATGGGCTCTGGTCTGCTCTTTACTAGGTTAGGGCTACCGCTGCGACCATGATAATCCTCCTTAATGTGAACTGAAAAAACTTTTTGTTTTTTATTTAATGCTGGATTTGGTGTATAATATGGTGTATGGAATGGTGTATAATTTTAATGGTGTATAATAGCCGTTTATTTTTTCCAGACCGCTGATAATTTTAGAGACGGAGGTGCCACCACAGGGCAGTTTGTCCTCTGAAACTAGTAGGCTGTACAATTATTTTCGCACGAATTCAAAATAGATTGCACCATTGCACCATAGGATCGCCCCTGGATAACATTTTAGCCCTATTTGGGTAAAAAATTATTGTATTACGACAAAAAATGGCAAAAATTACCACAATGCTGCTGTGTAAATGACCCTGCTTGGAGAAAATACAAATTTCGTATTTTTGTAGATTAGGGCTAGAAATCTTCACTCAAGGGTGCTCAGAACAGTTGAATTTCATGGCCTAATTTCCATCACAGTCCATCTTAAATATTTTTTTTTTGGGGGGGGGGGCCTTTTCAAAATTTTGTAGTGTCTTGCTGTTAAAACGTTCCATGGGTAGATCTAATATTAATGAATTTTACATTTTTAGAATCATTATTAGGAGTAAGTTGGAAGATGCTGGAAGCTCAAGATGTAAAAATAAGATGTAAAAAAAGAAGATGTGAAAAGAAAAATAATCAATGTCCGAAATTACCCATTTGACTGGCCGTCTGTAAAACAATAGCTACTACAACTACTACTAACAATTCACTGAAACATCAAGCCACCTGAGGTCATCAAAGCTACGCACGTCCTTCCTTTTTTTTTAATCCATGCAATGCCACCCTCTTTACACCCTCCCAAGAAGCTTAATGTTCCCTTAAATCTTTCTTTCGACATCCTTCCACCCCATTCCAAAACGGCCTACTTCTTGTTTGGCCCTAGATGGTTGGTCAACAAGAACTATCTTTGGAAATCTTTAATCCTTCATCCACAGAATGCGTCCTAGCCATCTCAACTTGAACGCTTGAACCACATTTTTGTACAGCTTACTCTTTGAGATGCCGCCTGTCAGATGTGTACCCAAAACAATCTGTAGGCAATTATTCTGGAAAACATCTAGCAAATTTCCCTCCGTCTTTTCTAACACCCACGCTTCAGGACCATACCTGGCCATTGTCATCACTGTAGCTTTCAATGTTCTAATCTTGCTTTGAAGGGTTACCTTTCTATTTTTTTAAACTTTTCTCATCAATGAAAAAATCACCCTGGGTCTTGGCTATTCCACTTTTAACATGTTGGCTGCACCCACCGTCTTTACTAATAGTTCACCTCGTTACCAATCATCACCGTTTCACCTTCACTTATCCCCTGTCTTAGCAACTTAGTTTTCTTAACATTAATTTCCAATTTTTTTTGCACCCTGAACTCTAAAAGCCTCCAAAAATTCACTCATTTTGCAAAAATTTTCGTCTAGGATGACCAAATCATCAGCAGAATCCAAATCTAGCAGAGTTAGACTTATCCATTTGCTTCTGTATTCTCCCATAGCCTTTATTGTGCTCCATAGGAAAAAGTCCTTCAAAGTGATCCATATATATTGAGATAAATAACAAATCTGCTCAGCTCCAGATTAAGTACAAAACGAGCTGCTAACCTCATTTACTACCTTAACCGCATAACCTCGTATATAGCACAATTCACTTAAAGGGTTTAATATAACGAAAAGAGGAATCACCAATGCAACAGCACAAACACAGGAGACAGAAGGAGAAAAGGAAGACTGTTTTCCTGAGTTAGTGATTAATATAGACCAGCACTTGAATGAGGCCTTAACCCTACTCATCCATACAATCACATATTTATCTGGTATACCGGATTAGAAATTAACTTTTGTTAAAGCTTTCTATTGGGTGAATGAGACGCTTGCACATGATCTATAAAACTAAGGACTCAATTATTAATCTAAGAGTGAAAATTTGGTCGATATATTCTCTCTCTTTCCAAATCACAGTGTTCACCTCTTAAAAGGTTATCTGCAACATCTCTAAGTTAAAAACTATCATCATACTAAGTTATTTACTTCCTACCGAAACCGAGCTAATTGCTCTATAATTACCAGACTTACTCTTAACACACTTTTTTGTTGAGGGGTTTATTACATTTTTCCTAAAATCTCTAGGAACTTCCCCCTTTTTCAAAATTATACTCGTAATCATCAATAGTGTATTTCTAAATTCATAACAACCCTGCATATATAATTTATTTAAAACATTATCAGCGTCTGGTGCTTTATTATTTTTAATTTTATAGCACTGTCACTAATATTTCCTCATAGAATAAATTTTCCCTCACTCCCAAAGTAGCACAAACTTTTTCATTCTTCTCTGTATCTTTTGCAATAAATTTATTGCCATTTAGCACGTTCTCAAAATGTTCTGCCTATCCTCTTTAACTCTTCTGTTATTACTAATTGTGGCCACGTTTTTATTTTAACTGGGACAATTTCAAATTGACTATTCCCACTCATTTTTCTAACATGTCATAACAGTATGTTATTATTATGCCGTCTGGCTGCATCTTCAGTAATTCTATCCACGGTCTCCACTTCACACCTCCTTTATTCATATTTAAGGCTTTCTCCACTTTCCTTACATTTCTTTTATTTTCATAAGATCCATCACTAAAATATTTCTTATGCATGTCCCAATCCTTTATCAAACAATAAAGTGTGCGAAAAATGTGGTTCGATTTTATTTTCTAGATGGCTTGGTCATATTTTGGCAATGAAGGAGGACATATCGCCAGTGATTGTGCTTTTTGCTATCCCTCCCAGGCCAAACGAAAAGCAGATCATCCTTGAAAGGAATGGGGAGAGGTCATAAGGAAGGATCTATGGAAACCAGAAATGTGGGTAGGGGGAGGGAGTAAAGAGTGAGGCTTTGAAGGGATTTAGGTAAAGAAGGAGCTTGAGCAGCTGCATAGGCCTCAGGTGTCTTGATGGAGCAGTGAGTTGTTAGTAGTAACAGTAGGAGGAGAAGTAATTTTTGTCATTTTCATCGCATCCAATCCAGTTGAGGAGTTATTCTAATTACCCATAATCAATGCAAATACCTATTTGGCCATTAATATGGGCCGAACGAAAAGCAACTTCGTACCCGAATGGAGTGAGGAGAGGTCAAAAGGAAGGACTTCAAGGAAATTGGAGCTTCGTTGGAGGGAGAAAATAGTGAAGATCTGAATAGACTTGGAGGGAGGGGATCCCGCAGTACCTATTCTGGCTCAAGAAAGCTTTATTTTGCTGTGATCTGTTAGTAGAAGAGGTAGCATAACAGTCCAACTGTCCCATGTATATTTCATTATAAGAAATTTAAAGAGCAATAATTTCTTTGAACAAGGTTTGCTTTTTATGCTATATTAAACAAAACAAAAAAAGTTTTTCAAATGAGAGTAAAGAGTGACATTAAAACCTAAAATTGATGGAAAGTTTAAAGATAGACCTAATAAGAATTTTGGGGCTTAGGTATCCCCCTCGCCACAAGGGGACCCACTGACCAAAACCTTAGTAATTAATTTATAACTAGGTGGTACTTTATTGACATAAAAAGTCTATATTAACCATTCATTATCTTTTTGACAATGTTTGACAATAAAACGGCCAATTATTGACTCTTCAGAATTATTGAATTTATTCTTAAACTGATATAGATCGTGTATGTCGTTAGTGAGGCACGTGAGTCCGTTGAGTTTTGCAGTGTGAGTATGAGGGATGTGAGTGCTTTATCTGAGACTGAGAGTCTTTATATATACCCTTTTGGTGGTTTTCAGAATCGTTACTCAACGGGTGCAACTTTTTAAGGGCTAAAATACTCGTGCAATCTCCTTGAACGGGATATCTTTTCTTTAAAAAAATCTTAAAAATTCAATATCTTTAAATCTCTTGAGTGTCGTAATTGTAGTCCAATCGAATATGTAGCTCTAACACAGAGAAGTGTGCACTTTTTAGGGGTGTGAAGAGGTGGAGGCGTTTCTTAACTTTATTCATTGCACAAGTTACACCTATAATCTTGAAATAAATATATTTATAACTCTCAATAATAAAAAATTAATGTGGACTTAAAAAGGGAATTTATATATATATATATATATATATATATATATATATATATATATATATATATATATATATATATATATATATATATATATATATATATATATATATATATATATATATATATAACGTGCAAGGAGTATAATCAGAAGCATAACATAAACAGTATCACTATATGAAATACGTCACTATGTCAATAGTTATGTCTACTACATGTCGGGTAAAAAATAACAAAGAGGATAACTGGCTCTCATCTTTTTTCGGAGTATCAGCCCCAAGATTCTCATATATAATAAAATAAATAAAAAAAAATTACAGCTTTTAAAATAGCCTCTCCTTAACTGATGAAGGTGTTTATTTCGGATTAAAGACTGGAAACCAGGAAGAAACGGGGCTTGGTTATACCCACTCTATTAGGCTGAGTTTCTCCGGGAGAGCAAAACTGAAAGATTTGTTTCACTGCTTCAGAAACCTGGATGCACGCAAAAAATTCAGACGTATGTTTCTTCATAATATCTGGGGAAAAACCTGTTTCGATACCATTTTGGATAAGTTCAGAAGGAGGGTGTAAACGAGCATTCCAGCAATCCAATTCATCACAACGCACTCTCAGAGGAGGAAAATAGATATTGAATAAAGAATCCAGGAAACAAGGAAAGTGTCGAGACCCTCTCAACTATTTCCCTGCAATTTAAGGGTGACTGAATACCGGGGGATACAAATATGGCCTTTGCTGTGGCTTCCCTCCCTGTTGTGCTTGTTACCAGAGAAAACTGAACCTATCTTAACGCAGTGTACCGTAGATAGCACTATAAATATTGCTAAGTATAGGAAGCGCGCTAATCTTTAAGAAGTGGTACTAGCAAAGATACTAAAAGAGAAACACATACACCATTAATTGGAGAAGGTCTTAAGATACCTCTTTTTTTCAATTTATCTTCAGAGGTTAATTGACACTATCTAGCTAGATGATAAACTCAAATAAATTCTACAACAATATTTGGAAAAGAAACAAATTTAGGCACAATGACAAGGGACATAACATAGATGGACTTGACTCTTTTGGGTACCCAGATTCAGATTTATCCTTAGACTGATCTTCATTACACCTGTCGTCATTTGGGCTATAAAATACGGAAGGTCTTTAGAATTATTTCACGTAAAACCAAATTTCTTATCCAAGCAAGGATATAACTTTGGATAAGACGCCCTTTGACAAAACAGTCGCCAATTGTTAGCCATAAGCGGTAAACGAGGAATAAAATACTACCCCACCCAGTACCAACCAAGAAAATCAGACAGTGTGTCTGCGAAGTTTTTCTTGAAAAAAGATATGGTAACATGTTCTTAAACCGGATATATGGTCTTGGGTCTCCCGTGTACCATTTTTCCCAAATCATTGGCATTTATTCCAAGAATATCATTTATGTCCATATATGAGCTATTGCCTACCAAGTATAAAATCAAATACCCAGCAAAAACACATTTTAATTGAATGTATATTCTCTGTGTGGTTAGTGAGTCTGCCGTATTGATTGGTAAAATCTTTTGAATTGGACGAATTCTACATTTTGATTTGGAATTGATAAAAAGATAATTGCTATAACAACCCTAAATTACTAACAGTTACTCCAAGTCTATTTTAGTGTTTGAATTTCAAATAGTCGTCGTAATAGTTAGAGCACCCATACTATAAAACAACCATTCTGAACCAGAGGCTAAAATTCGCGATTAAAATTAACTTGTTTTTAATATTTTATTATGTAAACGTTCATAAAAATACTCAAATGAAAATATGTTATTCGAAAAATTTATTTCAAAATAATAAAATCGTTCCTCCTACTTGCTGATCTTCTTCCTCAGAAACAACAGGAGGAGGGTCACGCAAAATATTTCTGAATTTCACAAGCGGCACATTTACTATATGACAAATAGCAGCCCCAAGGATGAGCCAGTATGAGTAATCCAATCTTGAGCAGCCTGACAGGTCAAAGTCACTATCTAATGATTCACTTATCATTGGATCTTGTGATAGGTAAACAATCAGCTGAGCTCCCCAAAGTGTAAGTGGAAATATACACAGGAAAACTGAAAAAAAGTTATAGGTAAACAATCAGCTGAGCTCCCCAAAGTGTGAGTAGAAATATACACGGGAAAACTGAAAAAAAGTGATAGGTAAACAATCAGCTGAGCTCCCCAAAGTATGAGGGAAATATACACAGGAACACTGAAGAAAGTGATAGGTAAACAATCAGCTGAGCTTCCCAAGGTGTGAGTGGAAATATACACAGGAAAACTGAAAAAAAACCCATAGACTAATGAAATTGAGCTAAAAAGCTGTTGTACCATCAAGGTGGCTAAAGCTGATAGAGACAAATACTTTACTCCTTCACAGTGGTATCAATTCAAAAAAAGTAAAGGGGGAGAATTTCTTTCGATTTAATGGGATACTTTTCAAAATCTTTAGGATCAAGTGACCCTCTAGTTCTTCTGTCCATTAGTGCCTCTGGTCCTCCGTCAATTGTATTCAGAGCTTCACCATTTACTCCTTTCCATGAAGTTCTCACTTCCTGTAAATCAATTCTAATGACCTCTTCCTACATCATTTGAGGATTTCCTACTTTTTGTTCGGCCCCCTGCTGAAAAAATACAATAATAATATTCCAACAATCTTGCAAAAAAAATTTAACTAATATTTGTATTTTATTCACAAGAATATTTTTGTGATTTTTCTTGGAAATAACTTGATACTGTTACAGCCAAACAATTTTCCTATTTTATCCTATCAATGAAAAAGTGTCATTGAGTATGTTTTACAATACAATCATTATTTAACTATTACTAGAAAAGAGCCCCTTCTTTTGTAATTAAATAAAACAAACAAGTTTTTTCAATTGAAAGTAAGGAGGAACATTAAAATTTAAAAACCAACAGAAATTATCAAGGAGGCACACTCGTGCCTCTATAAAGAGGCGAACCACGACAATGTTAAGCGATCTTCGGTTCCAGTGGTCGCAGAGGGATGGGGAGGGATGCATTTCGTAGCCCGAGATTCAACTAAGAAACCTGCCAAATTTCATCCCCCTCCGACTTTTCCTTCATGGGGAAAATCTGGCCGAAAGTTTCGACCCACCAACCCCAGCCCCCCTTTAACGTTTTCCGATCGGGCTGAAATTCACAAGTTAAGGTCCCCTAGG
This sequence comes from Artemia franciscana, assembly GCF_032884065.1. NCBI lineage: Eukaryota > Metazoa > Arthropoda > Branchiopoda > Anostraca > Artemiidae > Artemia > Artemia franciscana. Next base: position 3,717,819 of record NC_088867.1, on the reverse strand, counting down.
GCCCAGGAGCTTATCTGCGAAATTTCAGCTCGATCCGATAACTCCTTCCCTGTTTTCCAGAAACCACGCATAGCCACTTAATCTTCATATTCTTTTTTTTCCTCGACGCCTACAGGTCACAGCCGACATCGGATCTGGGTGTACGAAGACTCATTCGATGCGGAATTCTCCGAGTAAGTTTCCTTGAAAGTTTCGTAGGAAAATCTTAACCCCCCGAAAGTTTCGACCCCCCAAACCCCCCCTTTAACGTTGTCTGATCGGGCTGAAATTCACAAGTTAAGGTCCCCTACGGCCCAGGAGCTTATCCGCGAAATTTCAGCTCGATCCGATAACTCCTTCTCTGTTTTCCAGAAACCACGCATTACCAACTTAATTAACCCATTTCTCCATAAGAGCCCATGTTAATTTGAAATTTTTAAAAGGTATTTAAAAGTTATATTTACACACATGCAGGTGGTTAGCTCAGTCGGTAGAGCGTGGGACTTTTAAACCACGGGTCAAGGGTTCAAGTCCCTTATCGGGCGGTTTTTTTTCACAAAATATGAAAAAAACTTCGTTTTCTTAAAGAGTTAAAGAGGCTGCGTCCCAAAGTCGAACCTTAAAACGTACAGGAATTAGGAGAGGCAGTCCTAATTCCTGTACGAGGAGTACAGGAATTATTAAATTACATCCACCATGGATTGTAGAAAAAGTACAGAAATAATATGAAAAAAACTTCGTTTTCTTAAAGAGTTAAAGAGGCTGCGTCCCAAAGTCGAACCTTAAAACGTACAGGAATGAGGAGAGGCAGTTGGGGGGCTGCCGCCCCCCAAACCCCCCGCTTTTAAAGACTCTTTTGTACAGGTTTTTTGTTTTGTTAATTAAAAGAGGGCCTTTCCGAAGCCAAGAGCGGGGGGTCAGGGGGCGGCAGCCCCCACAACAAAAAACCTGTACAAAAGAGTCTTTAAAAGCGGGGGGTTTGGGGGGCGGCAGCCCCCCAACTGCCTCTCCTAATTCCTGTACGTTTTAAGGTTCGACTTTGGGACGCAGCCTCTTTAACTCTTTAAGAAAACGAAGTTTTTTTCATATTATTACGTATATAAGGGGGTAATCCCCCTCGTCAATACTTCGCTCTTTACGCTAAAGTTCGAATTTTGTTCCAATTCTCTAAGAATGACCCCTCAACCACAAAGGCTGTTTAATTAGAATAAATAGCTCTTTTGAAAGTGCTAAAAATACTTTAGCGTAAGGAGTGAGGTATTCACGAGGGGGTGAAGCCCCTCATATACGTAATAGTTCCTGTTCGTTTTAAGTTTTTATTGTTGCTCCTCGCTTTCAGCTAAAAAACTTCTTTTTTTTTATCAAATTTCTGATCGTTTTTAAATATTGCTGAGAGAACCGGCAACTCTTTAATCGAAAATTCTCTTACCCCATGAAAAATTCCTCCATGGATGGATTCTCACTACGTAAATAAACAAATAAACACGCATCCGTGATCTTTCTTCTGGCAAAAAATACAGAAATCCACATTTTTGCAGATAGGAGCTTGAAACCTCCACAGTAGGGTTCTCTGATACGCTGAATCTGATGGTGTGATTTCCATTAAGATTTTATAATTTTTAGCTTTTTTTCACCTTTTTTCGAAAAAGGCCAATTTTCCTCAGGATCGTAACGTTTGCTTGGTAAGACTAAACTTGCTGAAACTTATATATTTTTAATCAGTATAAAATCTGATTATTTCGATGTATCTATTGGTATTAAAATTCTCTTTTTTAGAGTTTTGATTACTATTGAGCTGGGCCGCTCCTTACTTATAATTCATTACCACGAATTGTTTGATAAGAAGACTTGACACTATTATCCATAGCAATAACAAAAATTGCGATTTGTTTTGTAAGTAATTTCTAGAGACTAACTTATAGAGCATGCAAGGACGAGCGAAGGACTGCACAGTGATTCGCTTATCAGTGGAGTTGTGTGAAAGATAAAAAATCAGTTGCCAAGTGTCTGTAAATCATTGAATTAATATTTAGTAAAAAATAATGTAATTTAATATGAATTTATTGATGATTTATTAAATTAAAAAACAATATATAAATATGGACTAAATAAAAAAGTCCGTGCAAATACGAACCCAAGTCAACTCACTTAAGACCTGTTTTTGCTGTCCTAAAAGCAAGAGATAGTTGTTTAAATCAATGTTCTTTTAGCTTATAGAAACAGAACTGCTAATTAGCAAAAGTTTGTTTGTTATTAACTACTAACATCTTTGTGTTTTACCAATCACCGAAACAGATCCAATTTGGACCTTAGCTTTAGAATCGGACAAATCCAACATGGACCTTAGTCTCTATCTGCAAAGTAAAGGCGATTAAGTTATTAGGGTAATATTAATTGAGAATTAATAACTAAACTTAATAAGTAAATAACTAAAAACAGCATTTTATTTAAAACAGCATGTCAATCTTCATGACAAGTATAAAATGCAGGACAAAACTGTCAGACAGAAAAATCATCCACAGGTATTTTTGAAGCAAAAATTTACAACTTTATTTTTGCTTTTGAGTTTATGCTAAAATTTGTTTTTTTCCAAGTTCCAAGATTTTGTCACAGAATTTCAAAATTGTGTGTGGATTCTTATCAATTTTTGCCAAAAAAACAAAGACAAAAAAAAACGATCGAATTCTTTCCAATGGCATTTAGAATTGTCAGAAAATTCCCTAGAAAATTGTAATAAAATTTTTCCATAGCTTAGAAAAACAAAATTGTAAGCTTTATTTTAAATTTATTTAAATGCAATTATTTATTATGTAAGCTTTATTTTATTTAAGCTTTATGTAAAAACTTTATTTTTGCTTTTGAGTTTATGCTAAAATTTGTTTTTTTCCAAGTTCCAAGATTTTGTCACATAATTTCAAAATTGTGTGTGGATTCTTATCAATTTTTGCCAAAAAAAAAACGATCGAATTCTTTCCAATGGTATTTAGAATTGTCAGAAAATTTTTCTATAGCTTACAAAAACAAAATTGTAAACAAAATTTTAGTCACATTCTTTCTGTTTCGGACATAGAAACAGACTTTTAAGGGCTAGAGGGACGTAATATTTTCTTTCGTCATTTGAGAAGCGTATGCGTGTGAATGGTAAGATGGTTTTTCACACAGAAGATAGAGTATTCCTTGTAAAATTTTCAAAATTTCTAAAACATGAATAAGCCATTAAGCGTTATATTAAGTGAGATGATAAGCCAGTCCACAAATCTTAAATCGAAAATATTCAAACATACTAAAACATTCTCAAACTTATAAGTAAGCTTCAGTAAACTGCTCAAAATAAGCATTAAGCTAAAAAGAAATCCTAGTTTGAAAACAACCATAAATATGTCTAAATTAGATAGATTTTTACTTACAAGACATATATAAGTTACTTGTTTCAAGAAAAAGTTTGTCACGAGCTCATATAGGCCGAAGTTGCATAAAAACGAAAAAGGGAATACTTTGTTAAAAATATTAAAGCTAATAATAACTAGTGAAATATATAAACGATTCAAAAGTAAAAAAAAATGCAAAAAGCGATAAAAAAGGATATGGTTCAAAAACAAGGTCAATTTAGGCTTAAACAATGCTGTCTTTCAGCCTTGTTTAGACATTCTAAGTTCAGCTTACTTGAGGCTCCATTCCAAATGTAAAGTCCCCTAGGACCAACAATGGTCAAGATTGGGTTTCCTAGTGCATTGTAGACAGTAAATCCGAAAGTAACCAGTGACATCACAATGGCAAACGCCAAAAATATAACTGTGCTTAACCACAATTCATAGCTTACTAAATCCACTTTGTCTGATGTACCATTGACTTCTTTCCCAGTGAATCCTGCATCTTTGGTAAGAAGCGATGCATAAAGGGGCCCTAAAAAAAATTCAAAGGGTATTTAATTTTAACACAACTATTGTTACTGAATAAATAGATGTCGTTCAAAACTTATATCATAGCCCCAAATTATTATTGCAATTAATTTAGTTTTTTTTTGTATCTCAGATTTTAAATAACTTCAATTTTCAAATTTTGCTATTTTAATGTACTTATTGTAAATGAAGTGGGATGCTTAAAACATACTTAAAAACAAACTTTTCCGCATGCTGACCAATGGTCTGCGTTGCGCAGATACCGATCTCCTGATTCATTACCTTCGGCCAAAAGTGCAATGTGTGGTTGGGGGAAAATCATCTTACGCTTCCCGTGTTTTCCTCCAGATTTCTCCGGGTTCAATTTAGACCCAGGTTGACTCTGTCTGAGCTTACAGGGTCACACCATTGACCCCGTTCAGAACCAAATAACCAGCGACACTAGGATTCGAACCCCTCGGGATTTTAAGTCCGGAGCGCTAACCACTTGGCTAGGACGGCTCATACTGACAACTTACAACAGCTTTCCTCAATATTTGATTAGATCTGACAACCTATTTTGTCTATATTTTGTACAAAAAATAATACTGGGAGATCCACCCCCACACTCCGGACATATACAATACACAAGAGGTTGAATCAGGTCAGGAGTCCCAAAAAGAAAACTTTACATAGTGATTGCTGCAGTTATGTATCCATTTTTTCTAGGATTAAATAAAAAAAAAACAAGTTTTTTTAACTGGAAGTAAGGAGCGACATTAAAACTTAAAACGCACAGAAATTACTTCGTATATGAAAGAGGCTGCTACCTCATCAACGCCCCGTTCTTTACGCTAAAGTTTGACTCTTTCTCTCAATTCTTCTTTTTAAAACAGTAAAAAATTTTAGCGTAAAGAGCGGGACGTTAATGAGGTAGCAGCCTCTTTCATATACGAAGTAATTTCTGTGCGTTTTAAGTTTTAATGTCGCTCCTTACTTCCAGTTAAAAAAAACTTGTTTTTTTTTATTTAATTTCTGAACGTTTTTGAATCAATGCATGTTTTGATTTTGGCTCTCCGCAGAGGAATAATCAAAACGAAATTTGCATATTTTTTTTTTTTTTTGCTAAACAGCTTTCTCGTAATTTTGATCGAATGATTTTGAGAAAAAAAGAGCGGGGGATGAAGTCTAGTTGCCCTCCGATTTTTTGGTTAATTAAAAAAGCAACTAGAACTTTTAATTTTTTACGAATATTTTTATTGGTAAAAGATTTACGTAACTTATAAATTAGCTTACGTAAAGAACTTTTGTATTCTCATGTTTTTATTACATATATGATGGGATTCGCCCCATCGTCAGTACCTCGCTGTTTACACTAAAGCTTAAATTTTATCCCAATTCATTAAGAATGCCCCCTGAATCACAAAAGCCGTAGAATAAATATTTGAAATTACTAAAAATACTTTAGCGTAAAGAGCGAGGTATTAGAAGGAGGTGAGCCCCTCATATGGGTAATAATTTCTGTTTGTTTTAAGTTTTATTGCTGTTCCTTACTTCCAGCTGAAAAAGCTTTTTCACATTTATTTTTTAATTGTTTTTTTAAATAATGCTAGTAAATCCTACTCTCCCTTCATGGAAATTTTCTTCTCCCATGACAAATTCCCGATGGAAAGTTCCCCCAGCATATCCCTCTCTTCTCAACCCCTCCCCCCAACCAAAAAAATCCTCCTGAAAACGCCTGTATACTTCCCAATAACCATTACTATATGTAAGCACAGGTCAAAGTTTGTAACTTGTTGCCCCTCCCATGGGGACTGTGGGGGAGTAATTCGTCCCCAAAGACATAGTTATAAGGTTTTTCGACTACACTGAATAAAATGGCTATCTCAGAATTTTGATCCGTCGACTTTGGGAAAATAATTAGCGTGGGAGGGGGCCTAGGTGCCCTCCAATTTTTTTGGTCACTTAAAAAGGGCAATAGAACTTTTCATTTCCGTTAGAATGAGCCCTCTTGCAACATTCTAGGACAACTGGGTCGATACGATCACCCCTGGAAAAAAAAAACAAAAAAAACAAAAAAAACAAAAAAACAAATAAACACGCATCCGTGATCTGCCTTGTGGCAAAAAAAAATTCCACATTTTTGTAGATAGGAGCTCGAAACTTCTACAGTAGGGTTCTCTGATACGCTGAATCTGATGGTGTGATTTTCGTTAAGATTCCATGACTTTCAGGGGGTGTTTCCCCCTATTTTCTAAAATAACGCAAATTTTCTCAGGCTCGTAACTTTTGATGGGTAAGACTAAACTTGATGAAACTTATATATTTAAAGTCAACATTAAAATGCAATTCTTTTGATGTAGCTATTGGTATCAAGATTCCGTTTTTTAGAGTTTTGGTCACTATTAAGCCGGGTCGCTCCTTACTACAGTTCGTTACCACGAACTGTTTGATTCGACTCGGATCTTCCAGACTAGCTACTCTAAAGTCTTTATTGCAATCTGAAGCTAATAATTATTTTTTTAAATATTTATTGTACTTGATAGCGCAATGATCTTCAATTAAATGAATCGAACATTTCTACTGTATTTTTAATCCTGTGGTGGCGCATTGGGATTGATATTTTCTTGGTAGTACGAGACCGTGAGTTCAATCTCAGCCGCAACAACCCACGTGGCCTGAATTTTGATTCTGGGGATGAAATAGGACGAAAGCCCCAATAATAACCCAAGCAAGAAGAAGAAGACGTAACGACAAAATGCCCAGTAATGGCGCACTAGGATTGATATCGACATGGTAATAAGGAATCTGATGTCTGATCTTAGCTGCAACATTCCGACGCAGTTCCTGGAACTTGATTCCAGAGATGAAATTGTACAAAAGTATCTCCACAATAGATCAAACAAGAAGAAAAAGTAATAACGATATAATAACCACAATATTTTATAATAATTGCAATAGCACTGCATTCATTTAATATTAAAAATTAGATTAATTATTGAAATAGCTTTGTGTCTTGTTTCGTAAAATTAAATAAAAAAGACTAGTTTTTTTTTACTGAAAATAAGGAGCAACATCAAAACTTAAAACGAACAGAAATTACTCCGTGTATGAAAGGGGCTGTTCCCCTCTCAACACCCTACTCTTTACGCTAAAGTTTGACTTTTTTTTCTCAATTCTACTTTATTGAACAGTAAAGATCTTTAGCGTAAAGAGCGGAGCGTTGAGAAGGGAACAGCCGCTTTCATACACGGAGTAATTTCTGTTCGTTTCAAGTTTTAATGTCGCTCCTTACTTTCAGTTAAAAAAACAAGTTTTTTTAATTAAATTTCTGAACGTTTTTGGATTAATGCATCTTTGATTTTGGCTCTCCGCACATAAATTATTCAAATGAAATTTGCATATTGATTTTTTTTTTGGCTAAATGGCTTTCTCCTAGTTTTGATCAGACAACTTTGAGAAATAAGGGGTGGGGAAGGAGGCCTAGTTGCCCTCCAATTTTCGAGTTACTTAAAAAGGTAACTAGAACTTTTAATTTTTAACGAACATTTTTATTAGTAAAAAATATACGTAAGTTAAAAATTAACTTACGCAACAAACTTCCATATTCTTATATTTTTATTATCTACATGAAGGGGTTTGTCACCTCGTTAATACCTCGCTCTTTACACTAAAGCTTAAGTTTTGTCCTAATTCTTTAAGAATGACCCCCTGAATCAGAATGGCCGTAGAATAAATAGTTAAGATTACTAAAAATACTTTAGCATAAAGAGCGAGGTATTTATGAGAAGAAGAATCCCTCATATCCGTAATAATCTCTGTTCGTTTTAAGTTTTAATGCTACTCCTTACTTTCAACTGAAAAACTTTTTCATGTTTATTTTTTCATTTTTTTTTTATAGTAATGCTAGAAAATCCTGCGCCCTTTTCATTGAATTTCTCTTCCATCATGACATATTCCTCCAAGGAAATATCGTCCCACATAGCCCCCTCCCCTCAACTCTCCCAAACCAAAAAATCCCCCTGAAAACGTCTGTACACTTTCCAATAACCATTTCTTTATGTAAACACTAGTCAAAGTTTGTAACTTGCAGCCCCTCCCCCGGGAACTGTGGAGGAGTAAATCATCCCCAAAGACATAGTTATTATGGTTTTCGACTATGTTGAGCAAAATGGCTATAAAAAATATTTTGATCCGTTGACTTTGGAAAAATGAGCGTGGGAGGGGGCCTAGGTGCCCTCCACTTTTTGGTCACTTAAACAGGGCACTAGAACTTTTCATTTCCGTTAGAATGAGCCCTCTTGCGACGTTCTAGGACCACTTGGTCGATATGATGACCTTTGAAAAAAAAAAAAAAAAAAAAAAAAAAAAAAAAAAAAAAAAAAAAAAAAAAAAAAAAAAAACATGCACCCGTGAACTTCTGACAAAAAATACGAAATTCCATATTTTTGTAGATAAAATCAGCATGAAAATCCGATCCTTTTGATGTATCTTTTAGTATCAAAATTCTGAGCCGGGTCGCTCCTTATTACAGTTCGTAACCACGAACTGTTTGATTAATCTGGGATAAAGCTAAATAAAGACAAAACGTTATTAGGAAGGCTTCTTAGACCAATCTATCCAAACCTCATGAAAAACCTCATCAAAACCTCATGCAAACCTCTGAAGCCATCCTGCGCGAATTTGACCTTTTATCAAGCAGATTAAATTCTTACGTGAGAGAGACTAGACTTTCGTAAAGAAAGTTATCAGAAGGAATGCTACAGCGTTACGTATAGTAAAGCCAATAAGGCTTCAATGTTATATTATCATTTTTCCCCCAGAGGTACTTCATATGAAAGGGTCGATTGTAAAAATTTCGGAAGGGGCTCATTCAATTGAAAATTAGAAGTTCTACTGCCCGTTTTAATAGTTAAAAGTGATTGGAGAGCAACTAATCTGACAAATGATACAAGTGTAGAGCATTTCTGATGTTTAAATACATTATATAAATATGTTTAATTGCATTGAAACGATGTATACAAATGGTAAAATATAAATATTACCATTGAAAACAATGCTCCAGGTAGCATTTGCTCCCCCCCCTCCGCACCCAGAAATTTTTTGTGGAGGTTTAATGATGTCCCGCAACGCATTCTCCATCTGTGTGCCAGTAGGCATGTGAATTTAATATTTATGCAGACTTACACAAAACAGATTGTCACAATGAAAGGATCACTATTATACCCCCTCCGAATAGCGCCAATAATAAAGGCGTAGACCAAAAAATTTTTGCGAAATCAAGACGAATTAGATATAGGTTTCAAGCAAATTTTTTGCCGCTTAAAATTTCCTTTTCCACTTGTAAATGTGCTATGTTAACATTTACAGAGAATCTGGATAATTTATTAGTCTTGGGTTTTCATGTTGAAAGGGTCTTTTTTTGGGGGGGGACAAGGGGGCAGTTTCTCCCTTAATAATGTGAATAAAAAATTATTATATACTCTACGCCCTTTGACTATCCGGATATGGACCCCTCTGCCCTCCCCCAATAAAAATGTTGGAGATTCACCCCTATTTATTTACATTACATGACTGCGGTGTAGCTGGTATTTTAATTACGCTATCCCACAATGGATAATAAATAAGTTGAATCAAATAATTTAATTCTTGTTCTTCTCAAGTTATTAATTTTCATGGAGCAGTAAAGTCTTCACTACAAGCTATGAGAAGATTGCCAGTGTGTCGGTTGGCCCAGTGCTAAAAGCTACGGGTAGTCACCGGGGAATCTACCCCAGTAACGATTCTTCCAAAACAATTTATTCGAGTTGTAGTTTAGTACTGTACGAAAAGAAAATATAATACTGGATAAAAATTTTAATAAAGACACTGAGATATGAAAAAAAGTGCTTTTTTATTTAAATAATAAAAGTATAGGCTTTATCACTGCTTGCATAAATTTTTTTTTATTTAAAATTTCATTGTTTTAATTAAAATCGAACGCGTTACTTAATTTTCACTTAATTTAATTAGAAAACGGAAATTTTGTGAATTGTATCGAAATATTTTTATTTGTCTTACAAATGCCTTGGGTTAAATTTGCGAGCTATTTACTTCCTTTACTTATTCTTGTTAATATATTTTAGGCTTGACCTCAACTTTGTTTAATTTTTTTTTCTAGTGAGTTCTTCTAAGAAAGTTGTCACAAAAATTATAATTAAAAATACAATTGGCAGTGAATGTGACTAATAGCTTATCCAAAGCAATTCATATAGAATAAGTCGTCACGGAAACTTCGAAAGGAGGTCATTCGATTAGAAACTGAAAGTTCTAGTGCCCTTTTTGAGAGGTAAAAATGATTGGAAGACAACCAGCACGGCCCTCCTGCACCTATCCATTTCCCAAACATATCCAATAAAAATTTTCAGATAGTTATTTTATTCAACATAAGTGAAAGGTCCAGCATATACGTCTTTTGGGATGTCACCCCCCACAGTCTTCAGGGCAAGGGCTTAAGTTATGCAACTCGCCCTTTGTTTATACATAGTATTTGTCATTGAATAAAGGTGGATATGTTTGACCTTTAGTTCCCAAAAAGACGAAGAGCATTCAGATTAACCTTTCAAAAACATTGAGGGGAGAGTCGAACTAGATCAAAACATTTTATGTGCACACAGGCTGTCCAAAGGGCATATTTGAGGAATGACTAAATGTATTAATTTAGAACTTAAAAGGAAATGTTATGAAGGATGATCAACTGACCAAAAAGGCAATATTTGCACAATACTATTACTACTACTACTACTACTACTACTACTACTTTTACTACTACTACTACTACTACTACTACTACTACTACTACTACTACTACTACTACTACTACTACTACTACTGCTACTACTACTACTACTACTACTACTACTACTACTACTAGTGCTACTGACGCTACAGATACTGCTTTTGTAGGGAGTACTACAAAGGCTGGGGATATTGAAGCGAAAATATGAGGAAACGTTGAGAGGAAAATTGAAACTAAACCAAAACATTCTATGTGCATACAGAATGTCAAAAGAAAGTATCAGCAATATCTTTGGAATGGCTTACTGTATCGAGCTGAAACTTCAAGGGAATCATAAGGGGATATTCAACTGGTCAAAAGACAACGTGGGTATACTGCTACTACTATTAATACTTCTACTACTACTGTTACTACTGCTACTAATGCAACACCACTACTGAACCTACTACTACAACTAATACTATGATAATAGTAGCTTTAAGGCTAAGGGTATGGAGGTGAAAGTCTGACAGAATATAGAGGGAAAACTTGAACTAGATCATGACGCACTATATGCATGCAGATTGTCGAAAGGATTTCTTTCACGAATGTATTTGGGGAATTAAGTTGGAACTTCCAAAGAATGCTTAAAGGAGAAAACTAATTGGCCCAGAGGCAGCATTTGCAAGCTACTACAACTACAACCACTACTAGTGCTACTACTACTACTCCTACCGCTACTGCTGCTACAACAACAACAACAATAACAACAACAACAACAACTACTACTACTACTACCATTTCTACCGCAACTTCTACTACAACTACTGCTTCTGTAGCGAGTGCTAAGGATAGCGAAGTGAAAATTTGAAGAAATTTTAAGGGGAAAGCTTAACTAAATTAGAAAATAGTATATTCATACAGATTGTCTAAAGGGCGAATCAGCAACAACTTTGAAATAGCTTATCGTATCAAGCTAAAACTTACATCATACGGGGATATTCAACTGGCCAAAAGACAAAATGTACATTATCTACTGCTATTACTATTGCTGCCGCCACTATTACTACCACTAGTGCAACACTACTACTGCCACTACTGCTCCTACTACTACCACTATTAATACAATACTAGTGCTGTTAAACCTAAGAGTATGCAGATAAGAATTAGAGAGATTACAGAGGGGAAGTCTGATCTAAATCAAAATACACTATGTCTATTATTGTGCATTCAAATTGTGAAAAGATCTCAGGAATAGAATAGAAAATTAAGTTAGAACTTTTAGGGAATGGTTAAAGAGGAGGATCAATTGACCAAAAGACAATATATGCACGCTACTACTAATACTACTTCCACTGCTACTTTTACTACCATGACTACTTCCACTACTACTTTTATTACAACTATTAGTAACGCTAAGAGCATTAAGACCAAAATTTTAGGAAGTGCTGAGGGAAAAGATCAACTAAACTGAACCACATTATGAATATATAGGTTATCAAAAAGGTATATCGGGCAATATCGTAGCAATGGCTAGTTGTATTAACTTGAAACTTCCAGAGCTTGATGAGGGAGATGTTCAACTGACCAAAAGGAAACATGTTAATACTACTACTGCTACTATTTCTAGTACTATTACTGTGAAAGCCACTACTAGGTCTAAAACTAGTACCCCTTCTAGCACCCCTACTACTACTACTGTTACCGCTATTACAACTAAGGGTAACTGAAATTTCCAGGAGATGTTAAGGGGGAAATTGAGTTGAATCACAACACGCCGTCTGCATACAGGCTGCAAAAGGGTGCATCAGCAATATCTTAGGAACGATCTGGTGTGTGAAGTTGAAATCTATAGGAGTTGTTGGGGGAGGGTGGACTAACCAAGGCAATAGAGGCAATATTTGTATCCTACTAGTACTGCTTCTAACTCTACTACTGCTTCTACTACCACTGCTGCTGCTGTTACTATTACTACTGCTGCTACTACTGCAACTGTTACAAAAGCTAAGGCCACTACTTCTAATTCTGCTGCTACTACTTTTACTAGTGGTAGTGGTATTACTGCTACTAAAGCTAAGGCTATTAAGGTAAACATTTTAGGGAATTTTGAAACGATATATTGTTTACAGAAAACTTTCAGAAAGCTCTTTTCAGGAAAACTTGATGATGATGTGTAAATCTAAATGAAATAATACTATGTGAGTCCAGATTTTCGAAAGGTTGTATGTTACTAAAATTGTTGAAAAACTTTCTCCAATATATAAATAGTAAGCCAAATTATAGATTCACACAGAAAAACCAAAAAGAAACCAAAAAAAAAACCAAAACTATTATTCTTTTCTTTTCCAATTAAAAAGACTATTTTACTTAAAAACTTATAAATTAATTCAAAACTAAAACTACATTAAGCCAAAAATGAGCAGAAAAAAAAATTTCAAATAGGTTTCCAAGTGTCCAACTACCGAAAATAATCATAAATAGATAAATGAAACCCAAAACGAACAGAAATTACTAGAAATAGTCGAGTCAAACTCAAAACGAGCAGAAACTACGATTAGTGGGGCTGACGCCCCTCACGCTTTCTGAAGACCGAAACATAATTTTCACTTTATTGAGAACAAAACATATTTCAAGCGTTTTTGACTTTTTTTTTTAACTTTAATAAATCCAAAATTGCCAATAATTTAAGGAATAAATATTCAGTATATAAGTATTAAACTAATAATCCACATTCATTTGTTGTTTAGTAAAACAATCTTGGTTATGATGCTTTTTTTCGATATTATAATAACCAGGAGCCTCCCGCTCGAAACAAGGATTGTTTTCAGTTTGTTTTGGAACAACAATTGTTTCAGCTCTGAGTGAAAAGGGCCGTTATGTACCATTGTACCTGCCCCCCCCCCTCGGCCGGGAAAAAGTCATTTTGCTACCCCTCTTAAAATTTGAGTTATGCGCATTCCTAGTCAAAATTTAGACATAAAAACGCAAGCTTTCTGTATGTTCAAACATCCCCCCAAAACAAACTATCTTGACTAGTACCATCGTTTGCCAAGCCAATTAAACAAACGCATAGAAACAAGGTGTGGTCCGATCATGGTTGCAGCAATAGCTACAGCCAAGTAAAGAATGAATTCTAGCCCAAAGTAAACGAAAATCTGAAAACGTGTTAAAAAAAATACCTGAAAGAGGAGATACTCAGCATTTAGTGCATGGAAAAGAGCAATACAAGACACTGCAATTCTTCTTGGAATGGAGTCCCAGGAGAAGTCATCCCTGAAAACCTGTGTGTTGATTCTTTATGAAGAAGATTAAACATACAAAAATATGGCTAGTGGCATATCAGACATTAAATTTTCAGTGGGCTAGTGCCATGAACGATGTTATTTGAATAATTAGCTCCAGTAAAGAGTATCTCGTGCTAATAGTAATCAAGACTATTGAAAAAAAAGAAGTTTAACAGACATTATATACATAAGAGTGATGTAATTTTTATGGTGGCTCCAAATATCTAAAATTCATTAAATTCAAAGTTGCCCATAGAAATATGTTTTACGTAGGTTCTGAGATTGCTCTAGGTACACATGACGTACGAAAACATAAAAAACGAAAAGTGAAGAAAACAAAAGAAAAACGACAATAACGGTGATTTTTAGCTAGTGAATTATGAAAATAAAACAGATACTTCAACATAACTCCTACTAATTTTCTTAACAAATTTATATTGTAAAAGAACCAAACTTTGGTCGTAACCTTGACGAAAGTAACTCAGTTTTGGCCGCTTTTTCGCCTTCGTTAAGCGTACTTCCAGGGCTGTTTTTGTTTTAATATATATAAAATATATTTGAATATCATCTGATTCAGTTCTCTATATAAAGCAAGCCAAGCAACCTCTTGCTTGACTTGCTTGGATGTTGCTTATTACATAGAGTATTCGTATCACTTAAATATCAACCCCCCCCCATTCCCCAATGAAAACCTATGTTAAACTCTTAGTTATCATGACCATTAGGTTGTAGTCTCAGTATAGGAATTAATTGTGACTGTTAAATTGGTTGTTGATTAAAAATCGTAATTTATTTTTGGACACCAAAAATCTTAATTTGTGGTTAATTAGACCCTCTCCCAACTTTCTATGAGTATATATTCTGTATGCTAAGACCGAGGGTAGGGTAGGTACATTGCTCTTTTCTAAGTCTAAGCTAGTGACTAAACTTTGATAAACAATACAATTAATTTCTCATAGTCTATTATTCAAAACTATTTTTGAGACAAAATATCTCAATTTAAAACACCAACTTTTAGATTTGAGGCTACAATTTGAAGCATAGTAGATGCTGACTAGTATTCATGCTTGAAAAAAAGGCAGAAAAGCTTACTATTCTCCGAGCCCTGATCGCAGTTTTCTCCTGTATTAATGCCGGCAATAGCATTTTGCAACACTTTCAATCTGCTTTCTTCAGTTGCTGCACAGCTGTACATGCATTCTTTCATTCCTTCGTCACAGATAACTGAAAAAATTTTAATATGAAGGTTGAAAGTTAAAATCTGATCGAATTGCTAGCTCATATATCTGATTAAAAGCAAAACTTAATGAGTTCTTTCAAGAAAATTGCTTGAAAAAAAAGACTTCTGAATTCCTATCTAAAAGAAAAAAAAAATTTTTTTTAGCATAATTGTGCATGTACACATGTTCAAGTTCAAATTCTATTTATTTTCATAAAATAACAATAACAAAAACAATATCCCAAAGGGCTCAATGGCCCGTTATTTGGGAAACGGCATACAATAAATAAAGAATCATAAAACTTGTCATAAACATACTAACACCTAAATATAAATATGCAAGGAAAAAAGATCAACTCACCGGCAGTCCCCATGAAACAGCGACCCTCACATCACCCGACAATAAAATACAAATTAAAATTCTCGTGTCATCGAGGAAAAAAGAAAAAAAAATAAACCATAAGAAACATTTAATAAGAAGCCTTTAATAAGAAACTTTTCATCTGTCTCTTAATTTATTTTGTGGAAAATTTATTTTTATTATTTGCTTGTACAACGAGTTGATTCCCAAATTATAAGGATTACTCTACAGAAAAAGTCTTTTTAAATTTCCAACTGAAATCATTCTATCCCACCGATTGTGAATTAAAATTACCTTCTTCCTTCTTAAGTTTTAGCTTAGTTTTGTCGCAATTTTTGCCGGCTAGAAAAACTAATGTTTTAACTCTAATCGGAAACAAAAGAAAAAACAATTAATTTGTTTTCCAGCCCAAACCCACAAAATTCAACGCTTAAATTAGGTTGGGTTGAATTTACTAGACAAGGTTCGAGTTAAAAGGAGTTAAGTTGCATGGGGAATGAGATAAATTGGAAAACTTGCATGGGGGTTAAGTTAAATGAGTGTTGTGTTAAATGAGGGCTGAATGGCAAGAGGATCGCGATGAATGGGGTTGAGTTCAATGGGGAGCTGCAAGGAGGTAGAGCTAAATAGAGGCTGAGTTGTTTGAACGAGGGTTTAGTTGAATGAACGATCAGCCAAATGGGTTGATCAGAATAAGATTTGAGTTAATCAGGAGCTATGTTACAAACCCATTATTATCCAACATTTAAATATTCATGTAGATTTTAACATAAATAAATTTTTATTGGGTGACGTGATTTCCAGAAATCAAAAAGAAATTACATATCTATCAGCGCGTAACTTCAAAATTGTTTAATACCTTGAAGCTAGGAGATATTAAGGACCTTGGATCCTGATTTCACACAAGCTTTACGATTCTCAATCATTACCAAGTTTTTCAAAGGGAATAAAAACTTTGCTCATTCAATGTTCAGCCTTTAAAACTCTATCAAAATAAGCATCGCCGTAACCGTAGGTTTACACATGTGTTCGCACATGCTCCATATATGTTCCCTTATCATGGCAATATGGTTGACAATTTTAGCAACTGTGTCAGTTCAGCTTTGATCCAGAATCCCGGCGACTAGTTGCCTAGGAGGCTTATGGTTTTAAAGTACCAGGAACAGTAAAAATAGACCCAAGTTTTTGAACCGATTTCTTAAGAACAAATTTAGGGCCTTGGATCCTAATTTCATACACACTTTACACTTTTGAACATTACCCGGGACTTCCCAAGTTTTCAAACCGGAATCAACCGGATTTCAAACCGGATTTCAGCCAGAAGAGGACGGCTTATTCGAAGTGTGGCCTTTAAAACTCTTTTACAATAAGTATCATGGTTCCCTTATGTTCCATATATGTTCCCTTGTCACAGTAATATAGTTAACAATTTTAGCAGCTTTGTCAAGGAATCTATGAGTTTAAAAAGTTCAGCTTTTATCAAGAAGCCTGGCGACTAGTTGCTTAAAAGGTTTAATAAAGCAAAATTCAATGTAATTAATGTAGTTTATATAAATATGAATAATGAAAATTATAATTATAATAATAATATTAATAATAACTACAATTTATAATAAATAATTTAATCTAAATGCTGTAATGTTATTGTAATTTAGTTTAAATTAAAAATAAAGCATTAAATTTAACCACAAAACATAAGATCAGTGAAATTAGAAATATTCCTTTTTGAAGTCATGTGTTATTCGAAGCTTCGAATTACTGGTTTATGTATGTATGGGGCCAGTTATCTTGGAGAAATAGCAAAATAAAATAAGAAATTTACTTGACATAATTCAACATAAAAGGAAGAGCACATACTGTAATCTTTTGTTGACAATAGCCCTGCTGTACATCCCTCTATGTTTTTCAACGCAAAAACTATCTTGGAGAAATTGTAAAGCAAAACTAAGGAATTTCGCTGGTACTTGTCTGTTGAATACAAGATTCTAAGGAAATGAAGTTTGTTTAATCCTAATGAAATATATCAAAACATGGTTAATATATAATTAACAATAAATCCATTTGTTATACATAAACCCGAGATATATAACCCGATATATTCGATATACCCAATATATATACCAAAACATGATCATAATATAATTAAAAACAAACCCAATTTTTAAACTGAAAATTAAATAAATAAACAAGTTTTTTTTAAATGAAAGTAAGGAGCAACATTAAAACTTAAAACGAACAGAAATTACTCCGTATATGAAAGGGGCTTTTCCTCCTCAACGCCTCGCTCTTTACGCTAAAGTTTGACTCTTTCTCTTAACTCTACTTTTTAAAACAGTAAGAAACTGTTGCTCCAGTTTAAAGTCCAGTTTAATGTTGCTCCAGTTTAAAGTCTCTACTCAAAAGTCTGTGTTTAAAAGACCTAAATTGGGTTTTAGCTGGAGACCTTAACTGTTTCATGTCAGTTTCATGACCTCCAATAGGTCAACCCTCCTGCTAGAATCACTTCCTAGCTATATCACTATAAGTATCACTATAAGTCACTATATGAATCACTATAAGTATCATGTCGCAGATAAGTGCCTCCTATTCACCTATATTCACAACAGAGGCTGTTCAAAATCGAACCTGGATCACGTGATCACTTCCAGTTCTAGCTTATTATCATCGATTGTCAGTGTGGACGAAGAGAAGATTGATGAAGATCACCTTATTCTTAGCTGTGATTTGTCCTGTGAGCTATCTGGCCAGACACTTTCGGCTCAGCCAAAGTGGCATACGAAGCTGAACTGGGATCGTGCTAATATACCCCTACACCTTGCTACGCTAACTGCTTTACTGCCGATCAAAAAATTGCCCTATCTTCTGCTGCAAACGTCAGTTTCCTCACCTTTAAGTAGAGTTGACCTAAATTGCTATTATTATCAAATTGTCCATTGCCTTAAATCAGCTTCCAAAGCTGCAGTGCCTATGGATAAAGTTCGGATTGGTACTAGGAAGCCTAATTGGAACGTTGATCCTGAAGTAAAACGTGCTAAGCAAAAAGCCAAATTTTGGCTGCGTATGTGGATATCATGTGACCAACTATCGTCCGGAGCTGTGTTCTCTGTGAAACAAAAGTGTAAACTTGATTATAAGGCCGGTTTGAACAGAGCACGCATGAATGCATGGCCAGGCCCCACCAATAAGGCCTCCTGGAATAAGGTTATTAACAGTGTGAAATGTTTCCCATCTGTCCTATCTTGTCTCCAGCAAGCTAACTATGTTGATCATGATTAGCGCATGTTCAGTGTATTTAATAGTTTTCTTCAGTATTTTTATTATAAGTTATTTGAACCGCTATTAACATACCATCTCCTGCAGAGTCATGTCCAGCCTGTAGCAATGTCTGATATTCGTCGGGCTTTAAGAAAACTTAGCGTCCAAATAGCCTTGATGGTGACGGCCTCTCTTACCTTTTTTTTGCTTGTGATTGTCCTGCTCTATTCAACCATCTACAAATACTTCTCCAGTCTTGCCTAGCACAGTTGCTTGTTAATGATAGTTTCCTTTGTGGCCGTGTAACGTCTATTCAAAAGCCCGGCAAGGACCCCAGGTCATGTGGAAATTATCGTCCCATTAAAGTATCGTGTTTTTTAAGTAAGTTGCTTGAACATATATTACTACCGAAAATTGAGTCGAAATGTGATTTTACACCTTTGCAGTTTGGTTGTGGAAAAGTTTCGGTTGCTCCCATTCACATCATGTTTTAAGCCGGCTCATGAAAGAAGCCATTAAAACAAAAATGTCTTTGTATTGTCTTACTGTTGACATTTCTGGGACTTCGACAATATTGTGCATTCTCAGGCTCTATTTTCCCTCGCGTCTTTAGGTGTTAATCCTTCTGTACTATTTTTATTGTCTTCTTGGTATTCAAAGTCTGAAATTCAAGTTACCTGGAAAGGCCAAATATCTGACCCGGTAAAAATTAATAAGGGAGAGTTTGGCAAGGTGCCGTGTTGCCTCCTAGTATATTTAAATGTGTGCTTGCATTGTGCGTGTGTCCCCTTAGAAGTTCTATTTTTTACGGTAATATTGGTTTGTCATCTGTTGCATATGCAGACGACCTTCTACTTATTGCCCGGACTCGCTGTGGGTTGCTTTCCAGTTTTACCACATTAACCAATGAACTATCTAAGATCGGACTATCAGTTAATGCGTCTAAATGCTAGCTTATTTGTTTTAATAAACCTTATGCGGTCGCTCCACTCGTTACTGGGACTGCAGTTCTACCATATTCTTCTTTAGTTAGCTGGCTTGGTCAGTGTTTCGGCCCAAAACTTTCCACTACCTGTCCATCCCTTGTAAATCAAGCCGTGAAAAACCTACGCGTCGCTTACGGGAAAATATCCCAAACAAAAGCCGTTACAACCGCAACGGCTTGTGCATTTTTATAACGCTTATTGCGCCCCTGTGCTTTTGTTTTTATCAGGCATGGCTCTTCGGTTTCGTAAGAAAGATCGCCAGATTGTACGTGCAGCTTATTTCAGATATTGTAAATTCCACCTCCGACTTCCTAGATGGCACTGAAACAGAAAAGCCATTGCTCGACTTTGTTTAACAGACGTGCCTTGTCGGTTTTGGTCTTCCAGTGGTGATTTATGTAAAAATTCTATCAACTTTATTCACGTTTACGACCCTCTGCAGCCTTTTTTCCATATTGATAAAGGTTAATTAGTTCATGTTGTCTTTGTTAGCTTGATGTTTTTCGTTGTTTATCGTTTTTTTTTTATTTATAATGCTCCGCACTTGCTGTTTTTTATACTATTACGAGTAATAAATTTCATTCATTCATTTGTCATTGTAGTTTACATTCTTCTATGTTATATCCCTTGGTTGATGGTAATTTCGGATTATTTTAGATGCAAGTTCTTATGCATGCTATTTCTAGGTCGTTTTAAGTTTTAGCTTTGCTCTTTTCTTGGAAACACATATTTGCCTTTTCAAATTTGATTGACTTAAAAGTCTATAATGAGCTTATCGATAGTAGCTTTGACCCAATAGGAATAGTCTTGGAATGTAAACTACAATTTAAATTTCTAGGAATTCAGTTATTTTGATCTTACTTTATCTAAATTTTTGTTACGATGGCAGAAAACGTGAGAAATATTGATCATACAACGAACACATGATTGCTTCATGTCCAAAGATTATATGATTCTCTAGAAATAATGACGCTTTATTACAAAAACAAAACAAAAAAAGACACATAAAAACCACATTTATCTTTGAGTGCACAAAAAGTGAAAATCTGGTTTTCCTACTAATAAAATAGTTCGTAGTAACGAACTGTAAGTAAGGAGCGACTCTTGCTAATAAGAACAGAAGGAGCGACTCTTGCTAATAAGAACAGAAACTCTTAATAAAGGAGTTTCATTAACAATATATACACTACATTAATCAGATCTTTTTATAGTGATTCCAACTACGAAAAATGTATTAAGTTTAAAGCTACACGCCAAAATTTTTGAGCTGAGGACAAATTGGCTGATTTTTGAAAAGAGGGGACATCCCCCAAAATGAAAAGTGATTTTGATGAAAATTACGACATCAAAGTTAGCACATCAAAGGGCCCAACTGTAGATTTTTCATCCCCTCTATAGGATTCTATTGTGGGCATCGCTACAAAAGGGATATAGGGATGCATACGAGGAATACAAAAAAGGTGGATAGGAATGGATAAGAAAAAGATTGGGAGGAATTTACCTTGAAAACCATAGAAATGAAGCTCCTAAAATTTAATTTTGAAATTCCAGGTTCCCCTTCTTCTGATAAATATTTGACAGCTTGTGGTTTTTCCGGGATGATTATCATTCGAAACTTTGTTATGTCAATGCTAATAATGAATTTAAAAACAGGGATTGAAGGGGGGAATTAACTAGCAACCAATTTCTGGTTGATGTATCGAAATCCAATATAAGTATCCAAGGTGAACTCATCCTCGCTACCCTCCAAGGTCAAACTCATCAGTAAATTGACAAAAATACATTTATGCCCCTCCCAGGTTCGTCCTGCTCAAACATAAAATGAATACCGCCCATCTCATCTTTGTACTTATTTGGAACCTTTCCCAACAAACTTCTAAGTAGTGATAGAACGAGTGGAGAATTATTGGTAAGAAAAAACTTTGGTTCTTTTCACTTTTAAAAAAGGGGGGTTTAGGCGGTAAAAATGGCTTCAAGGCAAGATAACGTAATCATTTAGATGAATCGTACACGTTTTCAAGCATATAGCAGATACATGAACACAACATCCTATACCCCCCACAAGGCTCTATAGTGAGGAATGCAGGTAGAAATAAAAATCCACACTAAAGGGGAAAATGAAGCTGAGAGGCATCCGCAGGTAAGTGGAGCTTAGTTGAGCTGAGGTAGTTGAGACTGTATAGGGCTTTTTTTGGGCTTATATCCAGATCAGTCATTTTACCTAGGCCAAGGAGAGGGGGTAGAGTAAACACTTAATCTTAAAAATTGACTTTACTTGAGCAAAAACCTGACACTTGTTACCCAATGATCTGTAGTAACTGAAAATCCATGCATAATTTAAAGACTGTAATTGATGCTAAAGGTCAAAATTTTGAGAATACCTGCCATATTTGGTGATTTTGGTACAAACTAATGATTAAAAACAAAGTAGGTAAAGATTTACTTTGAGCGGTTGATAATTTCACTTATATGCGCACTCCTTCACGCAAAGAACATCAATGTTGAAATATTTTCACTCAGCTGTCAGAATGTTAAAGTGCCTTATGAAATTTCTTACTCCTATAGATATTAGCACATGCACGAGTCCCACCTTTTTCAATATTCAGCATTTTCAGGTGAAAATGCTAATTTTTTCCCCCAGTGAACCCTACTACACAGGGCTTAGATAATGAGAGCATTAGTGTTTGTGTATGATAAAAGGCAAGTTGCCACCAATTACAAGACGTAAACACCACTATCCTAATTGATTTACTTGATAGATAAAAACGTATTCGATAAAAAATTTTGTTGCCGCTAATTCGTCTTTTGGTGATTTTTTTCTAAACGGAAATGGAGATTTTTTTGCCTTCGCACCGTCGGTTTTTTTGCTTTCAGCACCGGTGTTTCTACTTCGGTCCATGTTTTTGTAGTTCGAATGTATTTACAATCCGTCTCTCGACAAAAAAAGATGCCATCGAAAATTTACAGAAAACCAGAATATCCAGAAAATGTCAGATTGGTCATTCTTTGTCTTTCATTAATTAAAAAAAAAAAAAAACTTATACGAAACAGAAGTTCTTCAAAGAAAAATAAAGAGCCACATGAAAACTTAAGATGAGCAGAAATTAAAATAAACAAATATATTAAACATAAAGATATTGATAGTTAAATAAATCCAAAAACAAGCAAAATTAAAATAAAAATCAAGTCAAACTTAAGGCTGTTACTTCATTTGAGTTTTGTTCAAAACTATATTCATTTTGAACAGTGTTTTCTATTTTGTCAAAATATCGGTGAAAAACAAAAAAATAAATAAAATAAACATAATAATCAAGATAGCTGGTAAGAACTTCTGAAAATAAACATAATCTTTAATATACAACAATATTCATTTCTATGAATCTTGGCAATTCAGAATTCGAAATTTGATGTAAAAGTTGTTTTCGATTTTTCAATCTTACAACTATAAAATAAAGAAGTTCAAAATATATTTGGTTTTTAGTAAAGTAAAAATGACGCAATAGCTTTTAGGGGGCTTAAAGTGGGGTCAGTATCCTTACTAGTGTTTAAAGTAATTTCTCTCCGTGTTTAGTCAGCAGTGTCTTTTATCCTTATGTTTTATTTATTTCAATTTCTGTTCGTGTTTAATTTACTCCTTTATAGTGATTTATAGTCATTTTAAGTTCGAATTACTACATGGCTATATTTCTACTCAAATAAGTTTTCATATGGCTCTTTTCTCTTAGTTGGAAAAAAACTGTTTTTTTTCCGAAAGTTTTTATTCTTGGTTGATATTATGATTAATTCATAATATTTACATCCTGCATGTACATAATGTCTTTGGTTTAGTTCATTATCCCCCCCGTCAAGATTCCCCTAGAGTTTCGACTTAATACTATCAGCCATTTCTAATTTCTTGTATATACGACATTTTGCCTTGCGAAAAGAATTACCAATTTTTCTTCTTGTTTTTGGTGTTTGTTTTCCTGAGATGTTGGATATATCTCCTTTTGACAACTTGGATACATATAGTGTCGTCCGATTCAGTTCAACATCCCAACCAGAAATCCCTGGATGTTTCAATTAAATACCCTAAGCTTTTTGTGAGCTATTGCAGATATGTCATTTAAAACTTGGATGCATATGATATCTTTTGATTTAGATCTATGTCTCTTCAACATTCCCTTAATAGCTTCAACGTAATATCCTTACATATTCCTTAGATATTTCAAATACGCCTTTTTGAGAACCCGGAGGCACATGGTATCTTTTGATTTAGCTCAATATCCCTCAAAATTATCAGAAACTGTCAAATTTATACACTTAGCCATTACTGAGATATTACAGATACGCCCTTTAAACAACCTGGATACACAGAGTGTCTTTTGGTTTAAGTTGACATCCCCCTCAGAATTCCAGGAAATTTTCAATTTGATCCATGACGTTCCTGAGATATTACAGATATACCATTTTGACAAACAAGATGTACATATTGTCTCTTATTTGGTTCAACTATGTACATATTGTCTCTTATTTGGTTCAACAAATTAATTCTATGTATTTGGAAGTTATAGGATGTAGTAAAGAAGGACAAGGTAGGGAGTCTCTTATTTGGTTCGCTTATTTGGTAAAGTTCACTAATTACAGTTTCTGTCACAGCATATATATTAAACGGTAACAAAAATTCCTATACTCTCCATTAAAGATTTTTGGGCGCATCAGTCACATACCTTTCTTATCGACTCCGCCTTCCTTAATATTTATGCTTTAGTAGCAACTAAAACTATTGCTTTGACACAAAAGAAAATTCCCTTTCCGGGCGCTGTGATGTGTCCGATTTCTCAACCAATGTATCTTTTGTCCAAATTATCCAAATTATTATTATTATCGGAATATTTATGCCGTGGTTTCTGTCCAAGCATAGAACCAAAACCCAGTGAGTGAGCCTTTAAGTGGTAGAAAAGTAAATTGCCACATGGTAATGAAAATTACCTTTTTGGGAGGAGTGAAAGATTGTGTTTCCAACTTTAAAGTACCAAGGACATTAAAATAAATTTTGCCCTAGACCCATCTTAGGTCTATTCATGCCTGAAAATTATTTTCTTACATTTTGAGGTTGTTTTATGAGGATTATGGGTCGGTACGACGCTTTTGAGAGTCGTGCTGCATTGAACTGTAAAAATGAAGATGCAAAACTAACTAGGTAAATTTAGCATCACCTTGTCTGCAATAATTAAGACCTTATTGATTCCCAACAATAACAACTTCAAATGAAGTTCAGCAACCTCAATTAAAAGTTTCACCATCTTAAGCTGTTTGGTGCCATACACAGGGGTCGCGTGGGGGTAAGCTTGTTGATTAATGTGAATTTACTGGTTTTCAGATACAAAAAAAAAGATGAAAAATAAAACAGGTGCAAAGGTCCTTAGAGGCAGAAAGCAGCAGCTAAAGCAGTATTCGTTGATTTTGTACTTTTGCATCATTTCTCCACTGAACCTCCAAAACTGTTATTTTTTCTTTCTTTCAGCTAATATTCTTCGTTGATTGGCATAAAAAGTAATCACAGCTCGAGTAATACGGCTATACTGGAAATCGAACTATTTTTTTTTCTTTTTGACCTCAATTTCAATCAGACTTTGCTTTCGTTTCTAGACCCAGTAGTAATACCCCCTCCATAGTTTTAAGGGGTGCCATAGGCGCTATTCTTTTCTTCTTCACCGTCAATCAAGAAAAAGTTCAACGGCGATTCCCTCAAGATGCTATTACGTGCACCTACACAATACTATAGCGCACCTGTAATGGTACAGTGCATCAACGTCATAGGGATTGCTTGTTACGTAATAGAGGGATTTTCCCTAAAAACCTACGAGGGCCAGGAAAAAACCTCTAGGCCCCACTAGTAAGGGGCCTTCAAGACGCAGCGAGCTATTCCACCAGATCTCTAGCAACTAATTAAAAGGGGGGCCCTAGCGAGCAATTCCAACAGGGCCCTAGCAATTAATTTCACCGGGCCTCTAATCTAACCTAACCACCAGGGGCAGTAGCAACCAATTTCACCGGATCCCCTAAAATAACAAGCAGGGACTCGTAGAATCCAATTCCAACGGGTGCGCTATCATTCATTTTCACCGGAGGCCCCTTGCAACCTTTTTCATCGGGGGGGGGGGGCTATCTAATGTAATGAAAACCACGGCTGCCACCAGATGTTAGCGTGGAAATAATGCTGCTGCACTTATTTGAGGGGAAAGCCTACCTACACAATCAAGGAAAAAAGTCGTTTCTATTATCAAGGGAAAAATACAGAATACCACACAAAGGAAGGGGGATAATTAATAGAACCAAAGAAAGAAAAAAGAAGACATTTATCTTAAACACAAGGACCGAAGGTTCCAACTCTAGCCCAGCCTAACCTAGCAACCTTTTCCATCAAAGAGACCATAGAAGTCAATTACACGGGGGCTCTAGCAAGCAATTCCAATAGGGGGCCCCCTAACAACCAATTCAACCCGAACCCTAGTGAGAAATTCTAATGGGGTCTCTAGCAACCAATTTTACCGTGACCCTTAGCCTAACCTAAGCACCAGGCGCCCTAGCATCCATACCAGGTGCCCGTATCCATACTGGGTGCCCCTAGCATCCATTTCCAACGGGGTACATTAGTATCCAATTTTACTGGCCCTCTAGCATCCTTTCCCAACGGGGACCCTAGTATCAAATTCCGCCATGGGAATCCCCAGTGAGCAATTCCACAGGGACCCTAGCAACCAACCCCAGCGAGGACTCTGGCATTCAATTCAACCAGGGGCCCTAGCGAGCAATTCCATCAAACAGGTGCTTATTACGTAATGGGTTCCATTTACTTTTGGCTTTTACGCAGTAGAACAAATTAGAGTTTGCTAGTAAAGGAGGGAATCCCCGGTAGTAACTGAGGGGGAAATACACGCGGTTGTTACGCAATGACGGTGCACACATGGGATGTGACTCAATCTTGTGTGACTAAATAGATTTACTGAAGATGACGCAATCTTACGTGACTTGCTAGATTTATAGGGAATAATAGAGTGGCAGCAAACACGTGGGATGTTATGTAATGACAATGCACACGTCGGTTGTTACTTGGTACTCTAAGAGATTTCATTTTCTTTCATAGATTTTCTTAGGTGTTTTTCTTAAGGGGCCTATATAAACCACAGATTTTTTGTCCGCATTAGGATTCAAAAGGGATAGGAGCGCCTCCACCGAATGTAGCGCTAGACATACGGACTATGAAATCCTTTCCAATATTTTGATCCAGGTAATACATTCTACATAAAAACCTATTGCACGCAAGCATCCTAAAAATCGTATTGCATCCTAAATGGACGCAATAATTAAAATGCAGGGAGAAATATCGATTACTAGAAATTATTTACATTTGATATGCATCTGCATGTTAAGTAATGCTTTATAGACTATTATCAGATAATATTGGAGCTTGTTCATAACGCATTTTTAGTTATAAACTCTTTTACTTTATTGGAGCTTGAATATGCTATCAGAGGTAAAATAAAAGCGAGAGTATCATTATGGTTAGAGTATGATACACCATCGTATATGATCAAAGCCTTTCTTTCCCTCTTCACTACATAAAATTTAGCACAAAAAGAACTATACCCATATCGAGCATCCCGTTTTAGAGGCAGTAATGCCATACGTTGGCGCATTCGTTTCTAAAGGCGCAGGTAGTCCTACGAAATGAGCAGTTAACAAAGACATTTATCTTAGCCAAAAAGAGTGTCCCATAGCAAAGAGACATTTTCAGTCATTTTATTGTACAAAACAACAACTGTAACCAAAAGAAGGCCAAAATGTTATTGTGTGAAAATTCTGAGATAGTCCATTGATTTAGAGTTACCAAAAACCACATGCACACTGAAACTGAAACTGAGTCTTCAGTTTCAGAGACAGTAGTGCCATACAGTGGCGTATTCGTTTTTAAGGTTGCATGTACTCCTACAATATAACCGGTTAGCTTAGACATTTTAGCCGAAATGAATCTCCCACAGCAACGCGGTTTTTTCAGCCATTTTGTGGTGCAAAAGAACAATTCTAGCCAAAAGAAGTCCAAATACTATTGTGTGAAAATTAACACATAGTTAATTGATTTAGAATTTTTGAAAAACTATACGCATATTGAGTCTCGAGTTTCAGAGGCAGCAATGCCATACGGTGAGTATTTATTCCAAAAGCTCCAGGTAGTCCTAAAAAAGACGGCTAACAAAGACATTTAACTTAACGCTTCCTATAACTAGATAATTAAGTTGTGACTTGAAAAAATTGTGTACGCACTTGAAAAAACAAAAAAAAATCACATATCTTGGTCTTTCAGCACCTTCAGTGCATCATGAATACTAGAAATCGTTCCAGCACTCTTTGCGCGTCGGCCGATTCAATTCTGGATAAAATAAGCGTCCCTTTCTACCACCTTTAGAAGTCACTTGGGTTGCTTGAAAAAGAGATTCAGATCTTTCTAGATATATGCCGGTGTTAAAATTTGCCATTCCCCAGTGTAATTAATTGCTAGGGTCATTCCCTGGAATCGGTTGCTAAGCCCATCCCCATTGGAATTGGATGCTTTGGAGGGCGATGGGATTGAATGATAGAGGCCGGATAGGATTGAATGCTAAGGGGTCCCACATTTCTTTAATTTATGGTTCTTTTTGCTGATTTTTATCCTTTACGAGCTTTTTCACGTTTTGTTCTTTCGTTTGATGTGTTTTAACTGCTTCTTTCTGTGTTTATTAATGCTTGTAAATTTGTTTTTATTAAGGAAGGATGTATGTGCAACAAAAATCAGTTTCTAGATTCCTTGTTCCAGAACGAATCTTCAATATATTTCACTAATACAATTTAGCCATCTTATAGTCTATGTACATAGGTTTGCTCGTTCACGATTGCCTCTAATATAAGTTCTAAATTAAGTCTAGTAAAGAGGAAAAGAAAGGCTTTTGATCATGTATGATGGTGCATCATATTCTAACCATAATGCTACCGTCGCTCTTATTTCATCTCTGATTGCATATTCAAGTTCTAATAGAGTAAAAGACTCTATTACTAAAAATGTAATCTGAACAAGCTCCAATATTATCTGGTAAAACTCTCTAAAGAATCATTTAACATGCAGGTGCATGTCAAATGTAAGCAATTTCTAGTAATCGATTTTCCCTCCTGCGTGTCAATTATTGCATCCATATGGAAACATGCGAACCCTATAATCATTCTCGTTTGCGGGAACAGGGGATTCTCCTTGCGTGCAATAGTTTATCATGTAGAATGTATTACCCGAATCAAAGTATTAGATAGGCTTTCATAGTCGACGTGTCTAATGCTCCATTCCATGGCAGCCCTATTCCTTTCGAATCCTAATGAATCTTTTAAAGTATTCTCTGAAATACTATAAATAAAATCTCTTAAAGTATTATGTAACGGTCCACGTGTGCAGTCTTCACGTAACATCCCACATGTGCAATAACATTACATCATTCCCTATAAAACTAGCAAGTAACGTAAGATTACGTCATCCCTAATAAATCTATCAGGTCACGCAAAATTGCGTTATATCCCACGCATGCACCGTCATTACGTAACACCCATGTGTGTGTCCTCAGTTACGACCGGATCCCCACTTGACTACTGAACTCTAACAATTCTTATTACGTAACAGCAAAAAGTAAACAAAACCCATTAAGTTATAAGCACCTACTGGATGGAATTGCTCGCTAGGGCCCCGGTGGAATTGGATGGTAGGGGTCCCGGCGGGGCAGGTTGCTGGGGACCCAGTGGAAGTGCTTGCTAGGGGTCACCCTGTTGGAATTGGATACTAGGGGCCCGATTGAAAAAGGTTGCTAGGGGTCCCTATGAAATTCGATGCTAAGGCTCCCGGTGGAAATGGATACTAGGGCATCCAGTGAAACTGGATCCTGGGGCCCCAGGTGCTTAGGTCTGGGGGCTTTGTTTGGTGAAATTGTTTTCTAGGGGCTCCGTTGGAGTTTCTTGCTAAGGCCCCGGTTGAATTTGTAGCTAGGGGGCCCCTCATTGGAATTGCTCGCTAGAGCCCACTCGGAACTGACTGCTAGGGTCTCCCCGGTGGAAAAGGTTGCTAGCTTAGATTAGCACCCCCACCACGATGACAAAGGTTTCAAGGAACCCATGATGGCTGCTAGGGCCCCCGTTGGGATTGGATGCTAGGGACCCCAAGTGGTTAGGTTAGGGGTCCGGTAAAATTGGTTGCTAGGAACCCCGATGGTTAGGTTAGGGGGCCCAGTGAAATTTGTTTCTAGGGCCCTATTGGAATTGTTCACTAGGGCCCCGAAGGGAATCATCGTTAAACTTGTTCTTCATTAACGGCAAAGAAGAAAAGAGAAGCGCCTATGGCACCCCACTTATAACAGTGGAGGGGATACACCTTGGCATCCTGACACCCATTTCTTCTTTTCTCTTTGTTATACACGGTTCTAATATAGTTTTAGTAAATTCTGAGTCGGATGAGTCCATGAAATATGAAAGATTCTGTTCTGCAGAAAAGAAGCCTTCTAGCCCTTAAGACTTTTTTGGAGGTGCTCAACTGCTCGCTTCTTCTTTTCTATTCTCAAGCTTCTATTCTCAAGCCTTACTTTTTCGTTATAAAAATATGTTTAATCAATTGCCAATTTGTATTATTTATAGTCCTTGCATCGGGGGTTGTGGGGGCCAAATCATATCCGGAGGCATATTTATTGGATCCTTCTACTATTTATAACAAAATGGATGTAAATTAATTCTATGTATTTGGAAGTTATAGGATGTAGTAAAGAAGGACAAGGTAGGGAGACTGGCTGCCCTCCAATCTTTGAACTTTGAAAAGGATATTAGAACTTTTCCGATCAAGTGAGGGCTCTCCAAAGTTTCTGCGACCACTCCTTCCACATGAAGTGGCCCTAGGCTCTTTACTACAGGTAACACTATAGTTTTGCTTTTGATTTGGCTGTTGTCTTTTAGCGATTTTTTCTGCTCCCTCAATTTTCACAACGTAGCACTTTATTCCCAAATCGCTGGAACACTTCTACGACTACAGTGGAAAATGATGTACCGTACACCATGCGGGAACCCTACTCTGCTCACAACCATACATATCCCTATTGGATCATTTGAACTATACACCACATAGGCAAAGCTGTAATGCTTCCCAAAATCGAATAGTTGTACCTTTTATTGATTACTCAATGCTATAGCTAATTCCACTAACTTGTAACCCTGAAGATTACCCATATAATCTACTGAATTTTTAACAACGAAACCTAAATTAAATTAAAAAATTCGTAAATCTATGCTTTGATTTACAACCCAATAGCCTCAACCATGTTTTCGGCATAATCTTTCTTAAATTAAATAAAGTAATCCTATTTCATGATGTCCCTTTACTCGTATTTTGCTAAATTTGCCTGTACTTTTTTATCTTTTCGTGTTTGAGTGTAGGACCGGATCTAAGGTGGGGGCAAAAGGGGACGAGCACCCCAGGTGGTGGCAAAACAGGCTAAAATTCAAAAAATGCATGTGCATAAATCGTAATATTTACAGTACTGACGGTAGAGCAGGGGGGGATGGCAAAGTCTAAATTTGCCCCCCATGAGAAAAAACCTAGCTCCGGCTCTGTTTCAGCGTTATTTTGTTTAACGTTATTGCTGTATTATAGTTATTATTTATAATAATATAATAATTATAATATTTACAATATTTATAATTATAATATTATTTTTGCTTATGGTTTAGCAGCTTTATTTCCTAATTTTCAAATAAAAATTCAGCAGCAACGCCATTCTTGACTATTCAACGCTATAGCGAAGTTGAATAATTTTTTTTCTTTAAAAATTTTTGTGATTGACTTTATAATTATATTTTATCTCTATTTTATTAGATTCGTTTGTATTACTTTATCTTACTTTTACTTTACTAACTTATTTTAGCTATATCTCATTTTAAAGCTAATTGTCTTTTTATTTTAGTTTCATGTGTTGTTTTTAAACTTTCATACTTAATCTCAACATTTGTCAGTAGTAACATCGGTAACGATTTTGAGAGTTACAGAAGTATAATAATTCTTCTGTTTACCTATTAGGCTCAAAGCAAAATTTTAATTATCAAGGTATTCCGCTTTTTGCCTGTGACCCACCTTCCTGTAGGTCCAAATCTGCTTTTCCTTCAAAGCCCATTCACCCGATCCTGTTGTTCTTCCTTCTTACCCTCACTGCATATCATATGTATAGTAATTAGGGTATCCAGCAGATCTCCTCCAAAAAGAACCCCCGCGGACAATTGTCCCCTGGGAAATTCTCCCATATGCAAAATTGAGCAACAAAATGGAAGGTTATGCAAATAAAAAGAATTAAGAAAAGAAGTGGTACTGCAACTTTTATCAATATTCCAAAATATGACCAAAATATATATAGTAAAATATCCTATTATATTTATTTTTTATTTCTTTCAATTCAATTTTTTTTCGTGTTTTCGGAGGTTTCGGAGATGAGTTATCATAGTAAGGTAAGATAAAGACCAGGGAAAATAATTTGCTGACTTATTTTAAATAAAGAGTATTGTCCGTTTCAAATCCGACTGGCTCTGACTTGGAGTTTGACTCCATGTTATTTAAATTCAAAAAGGAAAAAGAAAGAAAAAAGAAAGCTCCTTAAACGTGATTCGAAATCCAACACCTTCTGATTTTCGCTTAGCGGACCCGTTCTTGATCGTTAGGGGTGAACTGACATCATGCACTATAAATATCGGTGCCAGACCGAGTCCACGGGAAGTAATTACTTGCACTTCTTAGTCCCAGCCTGTCTATTACAATTCGGATTGTAAAATTTACTCTTTTTTTCAAAATCCCACAATCCAAAGCGAGAAACCGGATTTTCAATAAAAAACACCTCTTATTTCAAATAAAGCACTGAAAATTAGCATCCGTAAAATAATAACAAGTATGGTTTTCTAAAAGGCTTACTAGCAAATCCCATGTTTCCACACCTTTGATGTTTGAAAACATAGAAACATAAAGTAAATAACGGTGTCAGACCGAGTCCACGGGAAGTAATTACTTGCACCTCTTAGTCCCGGCCTGTCTTTTACAAATTAGATTGCAAAATTTATATGGCTTCTAAAATTCCCTTGTTTCCACATCTAGCAAATCCCTTGTTTCTACACCTTGAAAACATCCTGTTTGGATTTCAACACCTGTTTGAAAACATAGAAACATGGAATCAATAATGGTGCCAGACCCGAGTCCACGGGAAGTAATTACTTGTACTTCTTAGTCCCGGCCTCTCTTTTACAATTTAGATAGCAAAATTTACTTTTTTTTCAAAATCCCACAATCCAAAGCGAGAACCCGGATTTTCAATAAAAAACACCTCTTATTTGAAATAAAGCACTGAAAAATGCATCCGTAAAAAATATCACGTATGGTTTTCTAAAAGGCTTTCTAGCAAATCCCATGTTTCCACACTTTTGATGTTTGAAAACATAGAATAAACTGATATAATCGATGGTAAAACCATTCAAGGAGGAGAAGCAGCTAAAGCTTGCCTCTTATTTTGCTAATATAGGGAAGACAACTGCTTCCTCTGCTAGCTCTGCAACTTCTCGTTGAGATTTCAGATCTTATCTTGGACCCTCATGTTTATAGTCAATGGTCTTGAACTCTGTCTCTGAATTTGAGGTAGCTCGCAAAGTGAATACTCTTAAAGGATCATCGTCTTCAGGACCCAACAAAATTCCTACAAGGTTTATCCGTGCCATTCTGCCAACTATTCTGTCACCATTGAATAAGCTTGTCAATCTGTCTTTCGAGAAAGGAATTTTCCCTGTATCTCTTAAGCGAGCTGAGGTTATCGTTCTGCATGAAGGTGGTTCTCGGAGTGATCCTGCTAATTATGGGCCAATTTCTCTCCTATCTATTTTCAGCAAAATTTTTGAGAAGGCTATGCTATCCAGGCTTCTTAGTTTTCTTGATGCAAAAGAATTTGTGTATGATTTCCAGTTTGGATTCCGAGCGAATCACTCTACAGAGTATGCTTGCGCATCTTTCTTGAATTTCATTCATTCGGCAATAGATTCTGGTTATATCCAGGCGGCTTTATTTTTGGATGTTCGTAAAGCTTTTGATTCCTTGACTCATCGGATTCATCTTTGGAAACTATCGCATATACCAATATATATACCAATATATATTGGTATAAGATCCAACGCTTTTTCTTGGTTTGATTCATATATTTCTGGTAGATCTATTTCAACTGATCCGCTTTTCCGGTGCCCTTCTGAAGTATATTATGGCGTCCCTCATGGATCTGTACTTGGCCCCATTTTATTTCCGATTTATGTTAATGATCTGATTTCGGCGATAAAAACACCAGGCCTCTGGCATGCTGTAAGCTGTGTCATCCTGATCCTCGATCGTGTTCCAATACTATTTCTAATGAAAATTTTCTAGTTGCTTTTGCTGATGACACCACTCTTGGGACCCTTAGGAAGATGGAATGTGATACCAAGTCTAAACTTATGGCAATATTCGAGTTATTTCATGGTTTAATGCGAATTACTTGGCCTTGAATGTTGGTAAGTCACATTTTCTTATTTTTTCTCGAATTGGTATAGCTTACACACCTTCAGGTGTCACAAGGCTCCTTATGTAGACCAGTGAATCGGGTTTCTTGGTATCCTGCTTGATGAGAACCTTTCATTTAGAAACCATATAGCCATGATTAGGGTTAAGGTCTCACAGAGGTCGGGTATTATTCAAAAACTTGGACACACATTCCCTGCATCTATTCTGAAGCTTCTTTTTTTCTGCCTTGTCCAGTCACATGTTTCTTATTGCCCCATTGTATGGATGTCTACTTTTCCGTCTACACTGCGGTCGCTTTCAGTCATGCATAATAAAGCACGGCGTCTGGTTATGGATACCAACCGTTCCTCACCAACACCGCTCTTAATTCTGCAGTCTATTTACGTTATTTCTTGTGCTTCTTTTGTCTTTCATAAGCTTCACGGCAATCTTCCAAGATCTCTTCAAGAAACTCCTGCGTTTATTTCTGATTCAGTTCCATATAGCCTTCGTTTTTCATATAATAGGTGCATTCCGCTTACCCCAATTGTCCGATCAGGTTTCAATCCACCCATTACTTGTCAACAGGTCTGGAATTCACTACCTTCTTCAGTACAGAGATGCCACTCGTTTGGGACTTTAAAAGGATTCCTAAGGATCATTTAGTAAAGAATCAAACAGAATTGCATTTTTTTCCTTTTCCTTTTCCTCTGAGGAGTTGATGTCCCCTGAGTGTTCGTTCATAGTGTTTGGTTGTCTTCTCTGCGCTTTGACTCCCAGGCCTCAGGTATGTTCTCTTTTTCATCTTATATGTTATTTGGCTATTGTTCTCTTTTTTTGGTTTTTGCTTACATTGTATTTTTTTGCATCCCCCGTGTATCCCTGGCCATGGAGCCTTTCGAAGGAGAGTAAGAGTATTGTATTTCCATTTCGCATTTATTGGTGAATAAAACTCTGAACTCTGTCTCACCCTTCTTGGGTAAATCAACGGCCAACCACCAAAAACATGAAAAATCACAATTAAAAGAAATAAAAATAGATGCTACACGATATTCTCCACTATAAATTCTACATGCATTTTAGAATATAGGTATAGTATTTCAAAATCCCTTCGTTTTATTTGTCTTACTTTCCCTTTGGCTAATCATTTTTTTCACGTGGAAGGAATTTCCCAGGGAATACTAATCTATGAGGATAATTTTCTGCGAGGAAAGGAATTTTCCAGACAATCATATTTCATATTTCTAAATTATTATCTTTAGCCTGTGTCCCACCCTTCTTTGGTAAATCCAAGGCCGACCACCAAAAACACGAAAAAACACAATTGAAATAAATAAAAATATATACTAGACGATATTCTTCACCACTATATTCACATGCATTTCGGAATATAGGTATAATATTACAAAATCCCTTCTTTTTATTTGTCTTACTTTCCCTTTGGCTACTGAATTTTTCATTTGGAAGGAATTTCCCAGGGAATACTTATCTATGAGGATAATTTTCCGCGAGGTAAGGAATTTTCAAGGCAAAATTATGAGTGAGGAATTTCTATGGGGGGGGGGAGGGAAATTCCGGAGGTGTTTCCAGGGGAATCGACTTAGTATTAGAAAATCAAAAGCATGATACGGGAAAATTGCAACTACCTTAACCTCACTGCGACTACCTGTAAATAGAGTTTCAACCCAGTTGCTGCTGTAAAACTTTCAATTATTACGACAATTTACGGATTATAGCATATAAACAATTAAAGAATCATCAATTTATCTGGTTCCAGTGCACTTTTTGTCGTATATGCAAATTTCAAGGCAAGCAGTTCTTCAAAAGGCTGGTAAAAAATCGTCGGCAATCCGCGAGATTGTTGCAGTTTTTTGCAAAACGCAGCAGATGGGAACTAGTGGTAAAAGCTTAAAAAAAGGCCAGCTAGGGCCGTACCTATTTCTTAAAGCCCGCTAATAAAGAAAAAAGTCAGTAAAAGCATTCAACCTAATTTATCATACCATTGGTTTAAACAAAACAGTTTAGTGAATACCCCTTTGTCAAAAATGTGGAACTGACTTACTAAATATGTCATAGCTGGAAGCTGCCAAAATGTTGATCTTTATATCTTTCCTCCCTTTGAACAGACCATAGTGAACGTTTGCATATCCCTCTTCTCCTCTGTCTTCTCCACAGGTAATCCAAAAGTCTGTTGCCAAAGCAGAGATGAGAAAACAAACAGCTAATCCACTAATGCAAGACGAAGCGATTAAAATCCCTTTTCGTTTTAAATAAGTTTGTTTCACAGATTTAGCCATATTTTAATATTCAACTGTCAAAATTTCCACCCATAATGTCCCTTATCTCCAACAGAACTATATTGATTCGTAGAGAGAGCGAAAATTTTTCAGGAATGTCGATAAGATTTTGGTGATTCACTGATAAGGCTATTTACTATGTTCTAATAAATGATGGAAATTTTATCGAAAATCCCAGTATAATAGCTATCACTTGCTTCAAAGTAGTAGGAAGGTATTATTTTCTGATTTATAGATAAAAAGATACTAGAATAAAGAAAAATACTAGCTAAAAGAAAGACACTCGAGCTTATTGAAGGCACTTTGGGTCTGATGGTAGTAAGATGCTATCTGATGCCACATTTTATCTATATATCTGCTAAATTTTGTTAAGTCAAGATGATAAATTTATGAAGATTTAGGGAATAAAATTCTGTTCATGGGTACAAAAATTTTTTAAAGTGACCACATCTATTTCTATAATAATATTAAAGCACCAAAAATACTAATAATTTCAAATGAATAAAACATAATTTACTCCCCAATGATTAAGCCAAATAGTTCCACTTCGCGTGATTAAATGCGTATACCACATAGTACACAGAACTATGCGTTATGCGAATGTATTTAGCATATGTTAATGAGTCGCTACCAACCCTACAGAGTGTTTAAGCAGGTACCTAGGAAAAGAAAGAAAATTTCAACAAGGTTTCGGTAAAGTTCACTAATTACAGTTTCTGTCACAGCATATATATTAAACGGTAACAAAAATTCCTATACTCTCCATTAAAGATTTTTGGGCGCATCAGTCACATACCTTTCTTATCGACTCCGCCTTCCTTAATATTTATGCTTTAGTAGCAACTAAAACTATTGCTTTGACACAAAAGAAAATTCCCTTTCCGGGCGCTGTGATGTGTCCGATTTCTCAACCAATGTATCTTTTGTCCAAATTATCCAAATTATTATTATTATCGGAATATTTATGCCGTGGTTTCTGTCCAAGCATAGAACCAAAACCCAGTGAGTGAGCCTTTCAGTGGTAGAAAAGTAAATTGCCACATGATAATGAAAATTACCTTTTTGGGAGGAGTGAAAGATAGTGTTTCCAACTTTAAAGTACCAAGGACATTAAAATAAATTTTGCCCTAGACCCATCTTAGGTCTATTCATGCCTGAAAATTATTTTCTTACATTTTGAGGTTGTTTTGTGAGGATTATGGGTCGGTACGACGCTTTTGAGAGTCGTGCTGCATTGAACTGTAAAAATGAAGAAGCAAAACTAACTAGGTAAATTTAGCATCACCCTGTCTGCAATAATTAAGACCTTATTGATTCCCAACAATAACAACTTCAAATGAAGTTCAGCAACCTCAATTAAAAGTTTCACCATCTTAAGCTGTTTGGTGCCATACACAGGGGTCGCGTGGGGGTAAGCTTGTTTATTAATGCGAATTTACTGGTTTTCAGATACAAAAAAAGATGAAAAATGAAACAGGTGCAAAGGTCCTTAGAGGCAGAAAGCAGTATTCGTCGATTTTGTACTTTTGCATCATTTCTCCACTGAACCTCCAAAACTGTTATTTTTTCTTTCTTTCAGCTAATATTCTTCGTTGATTGGCATAAAAAGTAATCACAGCTCGAGTAATACGGCTATACTGGAAATCGAACTATCTTTTTTTCTTTTTGACCTCAATTTCAATCAGACTTCGTTTCTAGACCCACTAGTAATGCCCCCTCCATAGTTTTAAGGAGTGCCATAGGCGCTATTTTTTTCTTCTTCACCGTCAATCAAGAAAAAGTTCAACGGCGATTCCCTCAAGATGCTATTACGTGCACCTACACAATACTATAGCGCACCTGTAATGATACAGTGCATCAACGTCATAGGGATTGCTTGTTACGTAATAGAGGGATTTTCCCTAAAAACCTACCAGGGGCCAGGAAAAAACCTCTAGGCCCCACTAGTGAGGGGCCTTCAAGACGCAGCGAGCTATTCCACCAGATCTCTAGCAACTAATTAAAAGGGGGGCCCTAGCGAGCAATTCCAATAGGGCTCTAGCAATTAATTTCACAGGGCCTCTAATCTAACCTAACCACCAGGGGCAGTACCAATTTCACCCAACCAATTTCACCGGATCCCTTAAAATAACAAGCAGGGACTCGTAGAATCCAATTCCAACGGGGGCCCTATCATTCATTTTCACCGGAGGCCCCTTGCAACCTTTTTCATCGGGGAGGGGGGGCTATCTAATGTAATGAAAACCACGGCTGCCACCAGATGTTAGCGTGGAAATAATGCTGCTGCACTTATTTGAGGGGAAAGCCTACCTACACAATCAAGGAAAAAAGTCGTTTCTATTATCAAGGGAAAAATACAGAATACCACACAAAGGAAGGGGGATAATTAATAGAACCAAAGAAAGAAAAAAGAAGACATTTATCTTAAACACAAGGACCGAAGGTTCCAACTCTAGCCCAGCCTAACCTAGCAACCTTTTCCATCAGGGAGACCATAGAAGTCAATTACACGGGGGCTCTAGCAAGCAATTCCAATAGGGGGCCCCCTAACAACCAATTCAACCCGAACCCTAGTGAGAAATTCTAATGGGGTCTCTAGCAAATAATTTCACCGGGACCCTTAGCCTAACCTAAACAACAGGCGCCCTAGCATCCATACCAGGTGCCCGTATCCATACTGGGTGCCCTAGCATCCATTTCCAACGGGGTACATTAGTATCCAATTTCACAGGCCCTCTAGCATCAATTCCCAACGGGGACCCTAGTATCAAATTCCGCCATGGGAATCCCCAGTGAGCAATTCCACAGGGACCCTAGCAACCAGCCCCAGCGAGGACTCTGGCATTCAATTCAACCAGGGGCCCTAGCGAGCAATTCCAACAAACAGGTGCTTATTACGTAATGGGTTTCATTTACTTTTGGCTTTTACGCAGTAGAACAAATTAGAGTTTGCTAGTAAAGGAGGGAATCCCCGGTAGTAACTGAGGGGGAAACACACGCGGTTGTTACGCAATGACGGTGCACACATGGGATGTGACTCAATCTTGTGTGACTAAATAGATTTACTGAAGATGACGCAATCTTACGTGACTTGCTAGATTTATAGGGAATAATAGAGTGGCAGCAAACACGTGGGATGTTATGTAATGACAATGCACACGTCGGTTGTTACTTGGTACTCTAAGCGATTTCATTTTCTTTCATAGATTTTCTTAGGTGTTTTTCTTAAGGGGCCTATATAACCCACAGATTTTTGTCCGCATTAGGATTCAAAAGGGATAGGAGCGCCTCCACCGAATGTAGCGCTAGACATATGGACTATGAAATCCTTTCCAATACTTTGATCCAGGTAATACATTCTATATAAAACCTATTGCACGCAAGCATCCTAAAAATCGTATTGCATCCTAAATGGACGCAATAATTAAAATGCAGGGAGAAATATCGATTACTAGAAATTATTTACATTTGATATGCATCTGCATGTTAAGTAATGCTTTATAGACTATTATCAGATAATATTGGAGCTTGTTCATAACGCATTTTTAGTTATAGACTCTTTTACTTTATTGGAGCTTGAATATGCTATCAGAGGTAAAATAAAAGCGAGAGTATCATTATGGTTAGAATATGATACACCATCGTATATGATCAAAGCCTTTCTTTCCCTCTTCACTACATAAAATTTAGCACAAAAAGAACTATACCCATATCGAGCATCCCGTTTTAGAGGCAGTAATGCCATACGTTGGCGCATTCGTTTCTAAAGGCGCAGGTAGTCCTACGAAATGAGCAGTTAACAAAGACATTTATCTTAGCCAAAAAGAGTGTCCCATAGCAAAGAGACATTTTCAGTCATTTTATTGTGCAAAA
Organism: Artemia franciscana; assembly: GCF_032884065.1. Classification (NCBI taxonomy): domain Eukaryota; kingdom Metazoa; phylum Arthropoda; class Branchiopoda; order Anostraca; family Artemiidae; genus Artemia; species Artemia franciscana. Next base: position 3,677,340 of record NC_088867.1, on the reverse strand, counting down.
CAACAACTGTAACCAAAAGAAGGCCAAAATGTTATTGTGTGAAAATTCTGAGATAGTCCATTGATTTAGAGTTACCAAAAACCACATGCATATTGAAACTGAGTCTTCAGTTTCAGAGACAGTAGTGCCATACAGTGGCGTATTCGTTTTTAAGGTTGCATGTACTCCTACAATATCACCGGTTAGCTTAGACATTTTAGCCGAAATGAATCTCCCACAGCAACGCGGTTTTTTCAGCCATTTTGTGGTGCAAAAGAACAATTCTAGCCAAAAGAAGTCCAAATACTATTGTGTGAAAATTAACACATAGTTAATTGATTTAGAATTTTTGAAAAACTATACGCATATTGAGTCTCGAGTTTCAGAGGCAGCAATACCGTACGGTGAGTTTTTATTCCAAAAGCTCCAGGTAGTCCTAACAAAGACGGCTAACACAGACGTTTAACTTAACGCTTCCTATAACTAGATAATTAAGTTGTGACTTGAAAAAATTGGGTACGCACTTGAAAAAACCAAAAAAATCACATATCTTGGTCTTTCAGCACCTTCAGTGCATCATGAATACTAGAAATCGTTCCAGCACTCTTTGCGCGTCGGCCGTTTCAATTCTGGATAAAATAAGCGTCCCTTTCTACCACCTTTAGAAGTCACTTGGGTTGCCTGAAAGAGATTCAGATCTTTCTAGATATATGCCGGTGTTAAAATTTGCCATTCCCCAGTGTAATTAATTGCTATGGTAATCCCTGGAATCGGTTGCTAAGCCCCCATTGGAATTGGATGCTTTGGAGGGCGATGGGATTGAATGATAGAGGCCGGATAGGATTGAATGCTAAGGGGTCCCACATTTCTTTAATTTATGGTTCTTTTTGCTGATTTTTATCCTTTACGAGCTTTTTCACGTTTTGTTCTTTCGTTTGATGTGTTTAAACTCATCAAACTTGATTCTCGTTTGCGGGAACAGGGGATTCTCCTTGCGTGCAATAGTTTATCATGTAGAATGTATTACCCGAATCAAAGTATTAGATAGGCTTTCATAGTCAACGTGTCTAATGCTCCATTCCATGGCAGCCCTATTCCTTTCGAATCCTAATGAATCTTTTAAAGTATTCTCTTAAATACTATAATATAAGCCTCTAATATAAGTTCTAAATTAAGTCTAGTAAAGAGGAAAAGAAAGGCTTTTGATCATGTATGATGGTGCATCATATTCTAACCATAATGCTACCGTCGCTCTTATTTCATCTCTGATTGCATATTCAAGTTCTAATAGAGTAAAAGACTCTATTACTAAAAATGTAATCTGAACAAGCTCCAATATTATCTGGTAAAACTCTCTAAAGAATCATTTAACATGCAGGTGCATATCAAATGTAAGCAATTTCTAGTAATCGATTTTCCCTCCTGCGTGTCAATTATTGCATCCATATGGAAACATGCGAACCCTATAATCATTCTCGTTTGCGGGAACAGGGGATTCTCCTTGCGTGCAATAGTTTATCATGTAGAATGTATTACCCGAATCAAAGTATTAGATAGGCTTTCATAGTCAACGTGTCTAATGCTCCATTCCATGGCAGCCCTATTCCTTTCGAATCCTAATGAATCTTTTAAAGTATTCTCTGAAATACTATAAATAAAATCTCTTAAAGTATTATGTAACGGTCCACATGTGCAGTTATTGCACATGTGCATGTGCAATAACATTACATCATTCCCTATAAAACTAGCAAGTAACGCAAGATTACGTCATCCCTAATAAATCTATCAGGTCACGCAAAATTGTGTTATATCCCACGTATGCACCGTCATTACGTAACACCCATGTGTGTGTCCTCAGTTACGACCGGATCCCCACTTGACTACTGAACTCTAACAATTCTTATTACGTAACAGCAAAAAGTAAACAAAACCCATTAAGTTATAAGCACCTACTGGATGGAATTGCTCGCTAGGGCCCCGGTGGAATTGGATGGTAGGGGTCCCGGCGGGGCAGGTTGCTGGGGACCCAGTGGAAGTGCTTGCTAGGGGTCACCCTGTTGGAATTGGATACTAGGGGCCCGATTGAAAAAGGTTGCTAGGGGTCCCTATGAAATTCGATGCTAAGGATCCCGTTGGAAATTGATACTAGGGCATGCAGTGAAACTGGATCCTGGGGCCCCAGGTGCTTAGGTCTGGGGGCTTGGTGAAATTGTTTTCTAGGGGCTCCGTTGGAGTTTCTTGCTAAGGCCCCGGTTGAATTTGTAGCTAGGGGGCCCCTCATTGGAATTGCTCGCTAGAGCCCACTCGGAACTGACTGCTAGGGTCTCCCCGGTGGAAAAGGTTACTAGCTTAGATTAGCCCCCCCCACCACGATGACAAAGGTTTCAAGGAACCCATGATGGCTGCTAGGGCCCCCGTTGGGATTGGATGCTAGGGACCCCAATTGGTTAGGTTAGGGGTCCGGTAAAATTGGTTGCTAGGAACCCTGATGGTTAGGTTAGGGGGCCCAGTGAAATTTGTTTCTAGGGCCCTATTGGAATTGTTGGAGGTGATGGAGTTCGTCCGGAATGATGCAGACAATGTCTGTTGACCACGTACCTCTGGATATGGGGTTTCCCCTAACTAATCGCTCCGATCAGGGTGGCCTCAACCTCATGAGGTGGGTGGAGCCCACCCCAGGATTCTCAGTATCCAGGTAAATCCTGGCTCTAATCAGAATCCAGGCCTAGGGTCGGTTGGGCCTGCAACCCTCCACCTGAAATCGATCGCAATGAATAGCTTAGCAACTGCCTCGGATGACCGATCTTCTTTTATCCCATCACGACCCTTGCTCGCCCCTGGACTGAGAAATGACCAGCGTTTGAATCTCCTTGACCATGGTGGCCTCCGGATTGCCACCTGGAATGTATTGACACTGAACTTTCCCGGAGCAAAGACGCTTCTGGCGATGGAACTGAAGCGATTCCGCATCTCTATTGCTGGAATAACAGAAACCCACCTAGTCGGGAATGGGACTGATCCCATAGGTGAGGGATACCACCTTCTATGGTCTGGACAGACAACGACTAGGAGAAATGGGGTTGGACTAGTACTTGATAACAAGTCCATAAAGTGTCTACTGTCATTTACTCCCGTCTCGGATAGAATAGCTAATGCTCGACTGAGTCATAAGCAAGGAAAAATGACAGTCCTTGTCTGCTATGCTCCGACAAATGAAGCCGACGACGAAGCAAAAGAAACTTTCTACTCTGCCCTGGCTAATGAACTGTCCAAGATATCCCCCCACGATATTGTCATCCTTTTGGGTGATATGAATGCAACAGTGAGCGACAACCACGACCTATGGCGGCAAGTCATCGGACCAGTTATTCCGGACCCTCTAAATGACAAAGGGCTAAGGCTCCTTCAACTGTGCAGCATGCATAACCTTGTCATTACGAACACGCTGTTCGCAAGGAAGGATATCCACAAATACACATGGTACAGCAACGACGGCCGTACCAAAAAAATGATCGACTATATCATTGTCTCACAGAGATGGAGATCCTCGATTAGTAACTGCAGGACGTACAGGTCAGCCGAGATTGGTAACACTGACCATCGCCTCGTTGTAGCTAATATGCGACTGAGGCTCCAAGCCCAGCGCTCGCAACCTAGACCGACCAAGATTGATGTCTCTCGTCTCTCCGATCAAGAGATACGGTCCAAGTATGCCATTGATGTCTCGAACCGCTTCGACGCACTCCTGCCATTTGAAAGTTCTGAGGACGCATGGATCTCGTTTAAGAAGAATGTCCTGGAGTCAGCGACCGCAAATATTGGAAGGGCGAAGCGTGCTAAGAAAGCGTGGGTTCAGTTCGATACGCTTGACGTCATTGAGCAGAGACGCAAGGCAAGGCTTCTGGGCGACATGCCGACCTACAGGCGCCTTAATGGTGTCCGCAACAAGCTGATACAGCGAGACAAGAAACTGTTTGTGGAAAGGAAGGCAAACGAGCTGGAAGGCGCAGCCATGAAAGGGGACGTCGGGAGCCTCTACAAGCACCTCCGTGACCTCACAAGCGACAAAGCCCCCTCAGTTGCATCTGTTGTCTCTGCGGACGGCCAGCCACTTAGTGACGAGGCCGCTCAGGTCAGTCGATGGAAAGACCACTTCTCAAGTCTCCTCAATGCCGATGCTGTAGCACAGACTGACCAGGAACTCGCACGCCTAGCTGCCAGCACTCAGGAAGTGCCGTCAAACGAACCAGAGACTTCCTTCACGACAGCAGAAATCCACTCTGCTTTGAAACGTCTAAAGAATAACAAAGCGGCAGGCGTATGCGGAGTGTCCGCTGAGCTCCTGAAGTATGCTGGACCGGCGATGTTACTTTGGCTGCAAATGCTGTTTCCGTGGTGTGGCGCACAGAATGGGTCCCGAAGGACTGGCGACTTGGCATAATCCTGCCCCTTTGGAAGAGAAAGGGGAGCAAGAGCATCTGCTCTAATTACAGAGGTATAACCCTTCTCTCAGTCCCTGGAAAGCTCTTTGCCATGACCCTGCTAGACAGATGCACGAGTATCCTCCGAAGAAAAAGGAGAGTTCAGCAGGCCGGATTTATGCCAGGGAGGTCCACTGTCGAACAAATCTTCACTATGCGCCAGTTAATTGAGAAAACTAGAGAATTCAGGAGGAACGCATACGTGGCCTTCGTAGACTTCAAAGCTGCTTTTGACTCCGTCGATCGCAACTCTGTTTGGCTAATACTTAGATCGACGGGTCTACCAGATAAATACTGCAAGCTTTTTGAAAAGCTGTACGAAGAGACCGAGAGTTGCGTCCAAGTCAACGGAAAACGGAGCACGACATTCAATATCAAAACGGGCGTTCGCCAAGGGTGTGCCGCCGCCCCGGAATTGTTCAATTGTGTGATAGACTATGTGATGACAAGAACTACAAATCGCCTGCCCTTTGGTCTGCAGTTTGGAGATCGCATTCTGACGGATGCGGACTTCGCAGACGATCTTGCTCTCGTTGCCGACTCAATCGACCAGCTGACCGACGCTCTGGAAGTCCTGAAGGAAGAGGCAGCAAAAGTGGGGCTGATAATCAACTGGCTCAAAACTAAGATTATGGCAATTGAACCCCCAGGTCCAGTCTCGCACCCTGATACCATAACTGTCTGCGGAACACTTGTTGAAGTCGTTAAAAACTTCACTTACCTCGGCTCTGTGCTGTCCAATGATGGCTCCGTAGACGAAGAGGTATGCAGCCGAATATCGAAAGCCTCTTCCATCGTCGGTAGACTCAACAGTCTATGGAGAATGCCGCACATCTCAAGGCGTACGAAAATCCGAATCTATAACGCATCCGTAAGCTCCGTCCTGCTCTACGCGGCGGAAACCTGGCCCCTCAAATCAACCATCCTTAAAATGATAGACGTCTGTCAGACGAAACAGCTTCGCCGGATCGAGGGATTCCGGTGGGATGATTTTGTAAGCAACGCAAGGTTGCTTACTCTCACCTCCCAGGTGCCATTCTCCGTCCAGATAGCGCAGAGGTCTCTCAGATGGTTCGGACACCTCCTACGAATGCCGACATCAACGCCAGCCCGAATAGTGTACGACTTCGACCCAAAAGCCCATGGCTGGTCTCGCCCGAGGGGCAGACCTCGGACAAGGTGGAAAGACAGCCTCGACAAATTCTTGGTGATGGCCAACATTGCTGTCGATGAGGCATCTCATTTAGCAGCAGACCGGTCCACCTGGAGAAGTCAAGTTGCAAAGCTCTCTACGCTGCACCCCATGTGGCAGGAGCCTTAAGTAAGTCATTGGAATTGTTCACTAGGGCCCCGAAGGGAATCATCGTTAAACTTGTTCTTCATTAACGGCAAAGAAGAAAAGAGAAGCGCCTATGGCACCCCACTTATAACAGTGGAGGGGATACACCTTGGCATCCTGACACCCATTTCTTCTTTTCTCTTTGTTATACACGGTTCTAATATAGTTTTAATAAATTCTAAGTCGGATGAGTCCATGAAATATGAAAGATTCTGTTCTGCAGAAAAGAAGCCTTCTACCCCTTAAGACTTGTTTGGAGGTGCTCAACTGCTCGCTTCTTCTTTTCTATTTCTCTGTATCTGAACTTAACTTCGCCTTTCTCCCTTATTTCCACCTTCTTTTTTTCTCTGCTTCTTTAGCAACGGAAACTCGGTAGCTCAGCTTTGTTACTATGGCTAGAAAAACAAATGAATTGATCTTCTTATATATTTTCCAGTCCTATAAAGATGTTCATGTAATTGACCATTCCATTGGAACTGAATCCTCGTGTAACTTAACTCCGTGCAACTGAACCTATGAAGCTGAGCCCTCATTGAACTGAACCCCCCGTGCAACTCGACTCTCGTGTAACTAACCCTCGTGAAACTGAACCCCCGTTCAACTCAGCTCCATTCAACTAAACTCTCACACAACTCAATTTCCGTGCAACTGAGCCCTCGTACAATACAACTTCGCGTAGCTGAACCCTTGTGCAGCCCAGCCCCCATTCGAATGAACTCTATGCGATTCAACCCTCATTCAGGTCTCTATTTTGGAAAGCGTTTTTTAAGATTGATGCTAATTAGAATTAAAATTACTTGGTTTTAGTCAAAGCCATGGACTGATACAAATAAAGGGTACAACCGTATATCGGTCCTGGAAAAATTGCCATGTTCTAAAATGGGAAGTGGGTTAAAAACTTCCTTACCTCCCATGTTTGAAAATCGTTGGGAGATTTTTTCCCTTGGTGTTTTTTCCTCTCGGCAATGCACCCTGAAAGTTTGAGTTATGACGCAACGACAAACTCTACTTTTTAGGTGGTCTTAACCTCACCCTCTTTGAGGGAGGATGGACGAAAATTACTTCCCATACCTTGCTTGTAATTCTATAGCAAAGCTCAAAACTTGGAAGTACACTAAAATACTGAAAGTTGATTAAAAGTTAAAATGAGCGTCACAAAAATTCCCGATACATCTAAGCAAAAGAAAAAAAGAAAAAAGAGAGATCCTCACAGTTTGAAATAAAACCAAAAAAAGGTTCATGCCATAATTTTGACATCAGACCAGAAGGTGCCTTTAGATTCGGAATAATTTTTTGGTTAGCCACGTGTATAGCATAAATTCGAGACTAAGAATGAAGCGAGAAGCAAATTTGGGTCTTTTAATCAGCGTTAGTTCAAAATTATTCTTAGACCTTGGGTTGAGTTGAGTCAAATTGGGCTTGATTCGAATGAGGGTTAAGTTGAACATGGGTTCAGTTAAATGGGGCTGAGTTGTACGAGGCTCAGTTACACGTACACAATGATGGACAAGAGGGAGTAGAGAATTCACTGACCTATTACCCGTTCTATTTCTTTCATTACTAAGAATCTGAATTTGTTTTGGATCAGAACTCATGGACTTCAAAAAATCATTTTCAACAACAGATCTCCTGTAAGAAAAGCAAAGACCAGCTTCAAGTAGTTTGGCTGTATTTCCAGAAGTTTGAAATTTCCTTCACACTGGCAATGCTGACTAGGTTATTAAAATGCTCATCAGTTCTTGTGCACGACTAGGGAAGCCCTACTTTCTCTGAGTTCAGCATTTTAAGTTTACCTTAGAGCATCTAGCCTCAGTCAGAAACAAATTGCTAAGATCTTGTTTTATTCTCCTAATTAGCAATCGACGAGCATAATGGCTTGAATACCCTGGCTTCAAAAAATTTGATAAAAAAGTAAAGAACACAGCACCAGACTTTATAGCCCCTCACAACAATCAAACAATGCATAACTGCATATGATCTTTTGCATGAAAAATTTAATTCGCGATTTCTCCGAATTTTCTGAAAGGTATATGGGGCAGCAGTTATTTATTACCTTAAAGACTTATTTATACAGATCAATTCCCTTAACCACTCAGATTTAAACCAACCCAGAAATTACGCAATGGTGTCAATTTAGAAAAATCTAGGGGAGGCACAATCTACTTTTCGAAATTAAGGGGAGGGAGGCATTTTGGCTGTTTTTCTTCTACTTTCACAATGATAATACCAAAAAGAGAATTTTAAAGTGAAGAAAACGAAACAAAAGTGTAGAGAGGAAAGGGCATCGAATGAAGGGGCAAATGCCCCAACCTATTTGAAATGATGGCCAAAAAGCATAAACTAATTGGTCACGATTCTAGCATTACCAGATCAGCATCACCTTAAGAACCTAAATGAAAGTTCAGCACTGGAATGTACTATACGGAACCTATTTTATAACACCAGACATTAATTAAAAATTCAACCTGTTTACAGATCAACTACATTGAAAAGCAGAAATTCCGTGAAGAATGATTTCCTTTTGGATTCTAAGAGTTGACCAAAGAATTTTTTTTATGGCCATTATAGGTTCAAACCAGGCAAGTACCAAGAAAATTTTACGGTATGGGGGGGATAAAACAAAAAAATGACAATGTGAAATAGAAGTGCCCTGGAATTCAAGAAAATTTTGAATTTGAGGGAGGGCCGGGACTCAGCATTTTGATCCATAGAAGGAAAAAAAGTCATTAGGGGAGAAAGGATGTGACTTTTGGAAGGGAATACTATATAAGTAAAATTTTATTTGCACTAAAAGATGTTATCTAAAAAGGAAGAGAAGTGATTAAGTGTAAAAATATTTATTTGATAATAAGCAAATAGATAAACATATATAAACAAATAAATAAATATTTATGACTTCTGCTCTTGCGGGAGTCAATAGGACAAAGACCGTCTCTGATGACGTGGCATAAAAAAAAAATGTTTCCTGAAAGGTAATAAAGCTACTTAATTTCAAGTATGATATCATTTTCTGAGAATGTACACATTAAGAAAAATTAATTAACAAAAATTTGATATCGTATAGGACCTCATTTTAGGACCTCAATTTCAAGTATGAAACGATTTTATAAGGGTGAAAGCATTGGTAAAAATTAATTAACAAAAATTCGCTGTCTTATGAGACCTCATTTTTTATTACCTCAATTTCAAGTGTGATATCATTTTATAAGAAAAGAAACATTGAGAAAAATTAATTAACATCAATTTGATGTCGTATAGGACCTCAATTTCAAGTATGGCATTATTTGTAAGAATGAAAACATTGGTAAAAATTAATTAACAAAATCCGATGTCGTGTGGGACTTAAATTTCAAGTATGACATCACTTCATAAGAATAAAAATATTGGGCAAAATTGATTAACAAAATTTAGGAATCATATAGGGCCTTAATTCTAAGTACGACATCATTTTATAAAATTGGAAACATTGGTAAAAACTAATTTAAAAGAATTCGATACTCTATGGACACCAATTTCAAGTGTGACATCATTTTGTGAATGGAAACATTGGTCAAAATTATTGAACAAAAATTCGACATCGTATAGGACCTCAATTTCAAGTATGACATCAGTTTATAAGAATGGAAACATTGGTACAAATTAATTAGCAAAAAATTCGATGCCGTAAGGGACCTCATTTTAAGACCTCAATTTCAATTGTGACATCATTTTAAGACCTCAATTTCAATTGTGACATCATTTCATTATAATGGACACATTGAATAAAATTAATTAACCAAAATTCGATGTCGGATAGGAACTCAATTTTATGTATGGGATCATTTTATAAGAAGGAAAACATTAGGCAAAATGAATTAAAATAAAGTCGATGTCGTAGAGGACCTCGTATGGCATCATTTTATAAGAATGAAAGGAATGGGCAAAATGAATTAACCAAAATTCGATGTCATCTGGGACCTTATTTTATATCTCAATTTCAAGCGCGACATCATTTTATCAGGATGGAAACATTGAGACAAATTATTAAAAAAAATGATGTCATAGGACCTCAATTTCAAGTTTGGTAACATTTTATAAGAAAGGAAACAGTGGCAAAAATTTATTAGTAACAAGAGCCAAGAGCTCATGTGGCACTTGTGACAAGCCCCCAACTCCCCCAAAGAGAGCGGATCTGGTCCAGTTATGTCAATCACGTATCTAGGATTTAAGCTTATTCTCGAAGTCACCGAAGCACTAGAAATCCCTCCAACTCCCCTAAAGAGATCGGGTCCGGTCATGTCAATCACGTATCTAGAACTTGTGCTTATTCTTCCCATCAAGTTTCATCACAGTCTCTTCACTCTAAGCGTTTTCCAAGATTTCCGTTTCCCCCCTCCAATCCCCAATGTCCCCGGGTCCGATCCGAATTGAAAACGGAGCATATGAGACATGAGATCTTTCTATATATCAAGTTACATTAAGATCCGATCACCCATTCGTATGACGAACATACCTCAATTTTTACGATTTCCCCTCCTTCCAGCCCCCCAGATTGTCGAATCGAGGAAGCAACTGTTATCAGGTCCATTTGTGCAAGTCCCTGACACGCCTACCAATTTTCAACGCCAAAGCACTGGAAATCCCCCCAACTCCCCCAAAGAGAAATTTTAGTATAAATCCTACAATGGCAGAAGAAACAGCCGAGGAAGACCCAAAGAAGAGTATCGAGGAATCACAAGAACAACGTGAAAACAGGCTTGAGGCTCAAAGAGAAATTACCAAAAAAAAATCATGCCGAGGAATCACAAGAACAACGTGAAAACAGGCTTCCGGCTCAAAGAGATAATGCCAAAAGAAAGCGTGCCGAGGATTCCCAAGAACAACGTGAAAACAAGCTTGAGGCTCAAAGAGAAATTACCAAAAAAATCATGCCGAGGAATCACAAGAACAACGTGAAAACAGGCTTGCGGCTCAAAGATATAGTGCCAAAAGGAAGCGTGCCGAGGAATCACATGAACAACGTGAAAACAGGCTTGCGGCTCAAAGAGATAATGCCAAAAGAAAGCGTGCCGAGGAATCACATGAGCAACGTCAAAATTATCGCCTGGCATTTAGGTACAGCCCAGTCGATGAATATAGCTTGAGTAGATGTGTTAAAATCGCGATTATGTCTAAAATTCGTCCCTATTGCAATGCCTTGAAATTTAATGGTGAAACAATGGGAATGTGTTGCGCCTGAGGAAAAGTTGAACTTCCTCAACTGGCTGCACCACCGGAGCCACTGAAGACTTTATGACGTTACAGACCAGGACACCGGGACACCGGGACACAGGTAATATAAGCGACGACTGGGACAATCAAGAGAGAAATTACAGACCGGGACACAAATGACGACAAGGACACAGGGAATATAAATGACGACCGGGACACAGGGACACAACTACAATCGGGGACGCCGGAAGAGCACAGGGGGGATAACTGTATAACCCCAGCCCAGGAGGATAACCCGAGCAACTAGGTGTTGGTGTGGCGCGAAGCGCCACACCAACAGCTAGTTATTTTATAAGATTGGAAACATTGGTAAAAATTAATTACCAAAAGCTCGATGTCCTATGGGACATCATTTTACGACCTCGATTTTAGGTGTCACATCAGTTTATAAGAATGAAAACATTGGGCAAAATTATTTAGCACAAATTCGATATCGCATAGGACCTCAATTTCAACTATGGCATCCTTTTATAAGAATGGAAGCATTGGTAAAAATTAATTATCAAAAAATTTGATGTCGTAGAGGCCTCAATTTTAAGTATGACCTTCATTTTATAAGAATGGAAAGATTGGGCTAAATGAATTAAAAAGTATTCGATGTCATCTGGAACCTTATTTTATGACCTCAATTTCAAGTGTGACATCAGTTTATCAGGATGTAAACATTGAGAAAAATTATTTCACAAAAATTTGATGTCATATAGGACCTCAATTTCAATTATGGCGACATTTTATAAAAATAGAAACATTGGAAAAAACTGATTACAAAAAATTCGATTTCGTTCGGGACCTCGTGTTATGACCTCAATTCAAGGTGTGACATCATTTTACAAGCATGGGAACATCGAGGAAAATTAATTAACAAAAAATTACAATTGCGACATCATTTCACTAGAATGGACAGATTGGGAAAAAATTAATTAACCAAAATTAGATATGGCATAACATCTTAATTTTAAGTAGGGATTCATTTTATAAGAATGAAAAGATTGGGGAAAATGGATTAGCAAAAATTCGATGTCACCTTGGACCTTATTTTATGACCTCAATTTCAAGTGTGACATCACTTATCAGGACGGAAACACTGAGAAAAATTATTAAAAAAAAAAATGGATATCATTTAGTACCTCAATTTCAAGTATGGCAACATTTTATAAGAAAGGAAAGATTGGGCAAAATTAATTAAAAAAATTCAATTTCGTTTTGGATTTCGTTTTATAACCTCAATTTAAAGTGTGACTTCATTTTATGAGAATAGAAACATTGAGAAAAATTAATTAACAAAAATTTGATGTCACATAGGACCCAAATTTCATATATTGTAACATTTTATAAGAATGGAAAGAATGGGAAAAATTAATTAACAAAAATTCAATATCGTATGGGACCTCAATTTCAAGTAGGACGTTATTTTATAAGAATGAAAACACTGGGAAGAATTGCATAACAAAAAAATTGATGTTGTACAGAGCTATTGCTGGAGAAACTTACTAAAGATTTGACACATAATTAAACGCTTAAATAAATTACGGTAGCAATCGCATTTCGGACGCAAAAGGATTTCTGACAAGTCGCTGAATGGGCTTCAGACATCGGCCATAATTACTTCTACGGAAGTATTAGCGAAACTGACGTGACAGCAGTTCGGAAAGTTTTACGATTTTACGAAGTTTTACGTTTTACAAAATTTTTACGAAGTACGAGCTAGTACTTAGACAAAGGTGGGACTGAATTGTTTCTTAACCACTAAACTGCGCTAAACTAAATTGTCAATCCCTATATAACAAACAGACACAGCTTTGTCTACCTCGGGCTGCAATTGGTTGTTAAGGGTGTAGCATCTTTAGATTAAACAGTAGTTTATTTTTAGCGTTAAAGGTGAAAATATTGTTACTTTATCGAAATTAGAGGATGTATAAATGAGGAATATGCTAATATTTTTCTCATTCCTTTTCTTTAGCTTGCTATACGAATTGGATTAAATATTAGAAAAATGTTTTGTGTTTAAGTTTAAATTTAAGTTTCAGAAGAAAATACATCATTTGAAATACTTCAACCTAATATTGAGATCTCTAGTAAATTTCACCCTGTAATTTGTCTCTCTCTCCTCAAACACTACATTGATTTCGCATGAAATAATCACGAAAAACAAAACTGTGATTGAAAATCATCTGCACTACTTTTGTGATGAAATAATCACGAAAAACAAAAATGTGATTGAAAATCATCTGCACTACTTTTGTGATGAAATAATCACGAAAAACAAAAATGTGATTGAAAATCATCTGCACTACTTTTGTGATGAAATAATCACGAAAAACAAAAATGTGATTGAAAATCATCTGCACTACTTTTGTGATGAAATAATCACGAAAAACAAAAATGTGATTGAAAATCATCTGCACTACTTTTGTGATGAAATAATCACGAAAAACAAAAATGTGATTGAAAATCATCTGCACTACTTTTGTGATGAAATAATCACGAAAAACAAAAATGTGATTGAAAATCATCTGCACTACTTTTGTGATGAAATAATCACGAAAAACAAAAATGTGATTGAAAATCATCTGCACTACTTTTGTGATGAAATAATCACGAAAAACAAAAATGTGATTGAAAATCATCTGCACTACTTTTGTGATGAAATAATCACGAAAAACAAAAATGTGATTGAAAATCATCTGCACTACTTTTGTGATGAAATAATCACGAAAAACAAAAATGTGATTGAAAATCATCTGCACTACTTTTGTGATGAAATAATCACGAAAAACAAAAATGTGATTGAAAATCATCTGCACTACTTTTGTGATGAAATAATCACGAAAAACAAAAATGTGATTGAAAATCATCTGCACTACTTTTGTGATGAAATAATCACGAAAAACAAAAATGTGATAGAAAATCATCTGCACTACTTTTGTGATGAAATAATCACGAAAAACAAAAATGTGATTGAAAATCATCTGCACTACTTTTGTGATGAAATAATCACGAAAAACAAAAATGTGATTGAAAATCACCTGCACTACTTTTGTGTCTCTATATACATCGCCAAAACCTTTCGATGTCAGAAAAATTTTAAATCGATTCCTTTTAGTCTTCACCGATTTGGTCTTTTATGTAAATTCAATATATTTATAGATTTCATGGATAAACGGCGTCAGCAAAGCCGATTTCTTCCTAATTTTTTTTTTTTTTGTAAATATAGGAAGAAATTGTATTTTGTTAATAATTGAATACAGTCAATTAAGAAGAAAATGAAAAGAATGCAGTAATTAAGACGGCACTAGACCCTTAAACCGGCGGTATTGATCCCCGTTTTGGGGCCCTTCAGCCAGGAAGTACAATAGAGGGTTGGGGGCGAACCACCCAATGCTTTCGCACACCCTTCCTGCTTACCTTCCCCAGATATCTCCAGGTACTCATTAAGAGCTGGGCTGAATCTGGCTGAGCTTAGAGTCACGCCAATGACCCCAATCCGAAACCAAATGACCGGTTACGCATGGGATCGACCCCGTGCCACTTGTATTCTCAAACCATTGCGCCAACTACTTAGCCAGGATGACTCAAAAAGGATACAAAGAGTTGATAAATCTCTTGTACACTTTAGTTGAGGGAATCGGCAAGTCAAGTTTCAGAAACAGCTCGATTTTTCTTGTTTTATAGAGTTAAAAAAAAGTCACTGAACTATTGTTGTGCGCAAAAATTTTGCCTTGACGAATGATAGATAGATACACTTCATACCTTTAATATGTTCTATGATACATCAGAAGTATGTACATGCATTGAATTTGGCAATTGTTCTCATGTGTGTTTCTTTTCTTTTTGGGGACGTTAGGTGTATCTACATATGACGTTATTTGTATCTACTTATTCAACTACTTATTTAGAGAAAAGAGAATAACCAAAAAAGCAGAAACACAAGAGAAGTCTTGATAAGAAAAATCGATCTGGAACTGGTTTTGCACTTAAAAGTCTTTTAAGGAGGATTGCAATGTTGCACGAACTATCCCTTTGTATAGCAAAAATATATATGTATACGAATAGCCACATTAATTGACTTTTTCTTAATTCTTTTTCCTTTTTCTATTTTCTTCTAGTGAATGGCATGTTTTTTAAAATTCTTAAAACAGAAGCAAACGATCCATACAGCTAACAACTGTGGATGACCGTTGTCATAGCAAAAATTAGATTCTTCAAAGAATGATTAATCTGAGTTTCCATGAAGTTGTCGGCTGTCTACTTTCAAAAGTTACTAATATAAAATAAAGCGAAAATAAATAGCTTATTTCATTGTTTTCTACCGTAGAAATGACCGTGGGTTTTTTTTTACCGTAGAAATTACCGGGGAAGCTCTATTCCCGGTAATCCTCACTTAAATCAAGCAATATCAGTAAATTCTTTCGTAAAATTTTTAAATGATCTCATTTCACACTGCTGCGTTTTCACGCAAAAATGGCTAGTTTTATGATAAAGCATATTTTAAAGAAGCCACTATCGCAGCGGCTTAATACAGGTCTTAATCGGCTTACACTCTTGGATCAATACAAACCTGATGTAGCGATTTCTGTCCAAGAGTTAGATCGAGTAACCCGAGTATTTTCAGTCAGGTCCTCAAAGGACGATATCCAGAGACAATTTATAAATTTCGGGACCTCCCCCCCCCCAAAAAAAAGTCAAGGCTGCGAGAAAGAGTTCCTACTGATTTTCCGACTTTCCAGTGATGGTGAACTAAAGAACCACCTTGAAGCGGCATTATTACAAAATATTCAACTTTATTGGATATAAATTCCCCATCCTTGTTTGGTAACAACATTCCTTTCATCACCATAATTTTCATAGAACATAAATCATACCAAAATTCCACATTTGAATGTTTTTGTGCTTGTATAATATAAGACAGTATTTCCAAGACCCATCTATATAACGCCATCTATATAGTTGCATTTATAAATAAAACAGACTGTAGTCAAATATCTTCGCACTGACAAGGGTGTATTTGCTCTACACACCCCAGAAGCGTGTCAATGCAAGAAATTGGAGTTTCTTTTTTACTTATATACGTCTCCGGATTATCTTTGAGTTCTCCCCTTGCCCAGAAAATGTCTGTATACTTCCCAGTAAGAAATACTATATGTAAACAATGGACAAATTTCTTGACCTACAAACCTTTCCCCAGGGGTTGTAGGGTTTATGTTATCCTCAAAGACGTAGTTACTCGGTTTTTCAACTATGCTGACAAAATAGCTATCTCAGCATTTCGATAAGATGACTTTTAAGAAAAAAGGTGGATGGGAAGGGGGCCAGTTGCCCTCCAATCTTTTTGGTCGCTTAAAAAGGGCACTAAAATTTTTAATTTCCGATGGAATGAGCCCTTTATCAATATTCTAGGGCTATTGATTCGATGCGATCACTCCTGGGAAAAAAACAACTTTCTTCTGGCAAAAATACAAAATTCCACGTTTTTACAGATGGAAGCTTGAAGAGTCTACATTATGGTTCTCGGATATGCTGAATATGATGGTTTGACTTTTATTAAGATTCTTTGACTTAGGGGGTGCTTCTCTCCCCTTTCGAAAATCAAGCAAATTTTCTCAGACTCGTAGCTTTTGATGCTTAAAACTAAACTTAATGAATCTTATATATTTGGAATCAACATAATAAGCCGATTCTTTTGGAATATATATTGATATCAAATTCCGCATTTTTAGAGTTTTAGTTTCTATTGAGCCGCACCGCTTACTTAAAGTTCGTTACCACGAACTGTTTAACTTGATAGTCGAGACAAACTGGCTGAGATGAATCTGATTTAGTAAGTTGAAACAAGAGGACAAGCAACAGTAATTAGATTTTTTACGTTCTCGAGTTTTACATAGAGTAAACTTTCCTGTCTATTTCACTGACCACTATTCTCTCTAACCAATATTGTCTCGTATGAGAATAACTTAATATTCTCCCTAACCAATATAATCTCTAAGCAATGCTAACCAATAGCATTGCCTGTAAACAAGTTTTTCATTTCCTTTGAAGAACAAAAGCAATACCCTAACCAGTGAACGGGTATTTCTTTAACCTAGACAGACGAAGATTTGTTTTCTTATAAGAAAAGTATGATAGGGAAGGTTGTAGAGTACCCAAGCATGTTAGAACTTATATCTGCAGTGCACATTCATCAGTCTCTATGACACACCCCATTGTGGTTTCAACTTCAGCCCCCTTCTCCCTTATAGAGTGAACCAGTTATAAACCGTATATAACCGGTTATAAACCGGTTATATACCGTAATATAGGGGATAAAATTGCAGAACCGGTGTTTCTGGACTTGTTACAAGAGAACAGAAGAATACAACTGATCCTGAGGGAAACAACGGTAAAGAGAGAAGATTGGAAAGTGGAAAATGTTAAAAAAGAAAAGCAACTAACCTAGCATAACATCAGTCTTTCTTAAAATGTCTCTAAGAAATTTATGTCAATCCAGTGCATTAGCTTTTTTGACTATATGGTCAACTATTGAAGGTGAAATCGCTTGGGTAGCAACCGGAGGGGCTTTAGCGTAAATAGGCTGGGATAAAACACTCTCGATGCCTTGTCGATGGGATATCGGAGATTTTCTATGCTGCTTTACGGACTTTTCTGGGCTTGGATGTTGAGATACACCTAGAAGTAAAGACAAACTTGAGGGGATAGGTGATGTGAGTAATTTACGTTAATGAGCTATCTTAGTTAGAGTTATACCTTGTGCTTAATAAAACTAATTGCAATTAAATGCATTGGTTTGTTGAATAAGTTCAGTTATTGTGCTATATTGAAAGCGCTTTGGACGACAAAATTATTTTCTAAAAAAAAATAAAATAAAAATATTGTACCCCAAAAGAGCCTTAAACACTAACAACAAACATTTATAGCTTATCCTGATGGATAAATACACCAAGAATTATCCATCTGTAAAAAGACAGTATGCAACCTATTCAACTTCGGAGCACACAAACAAACTGTAAAAGAAAAATGAATTCTTTCGGATAATAATCTCATTCTAGGTTCATAAAGAAAACAACTGGCATGATGGACAGTAATTACTGCGCTCAATTGAAAAAGGTTTCGACAACACAATTAGTTTCTTGAGTATAATAATAAAATAAAAAAATATTCCATCCTCATACGCCCAATACTACTACTAACAACTCACAGCAGCACCAAGCCGCCTGAGGCCAACAGAACTACACACCATCTTTACCCCTTCAAGAAGTTTCGATTTTCTTAAGATCTTTCCTTACGACATTTTCCCAAGTTATTCGGATACGACCTGCAATTCGTTTGGCCCTCTATGGATTATCGAAAAGAGCGCACTTCGGTAAACTGTTATCCTTCATCCGCAAAATGTGTCCTAGCCATCTTAACATTTCATTATAGCCCTAGGAAGTGGGTTAGAACCACATTTTCCAAATAGACTGTTGTTTGAATCTCCATAGAGCCTTTGACACTAACAGAATTTATTTATAGCCTATCCTGATAGATAAATACACCAGGAATGTTCTATCTGTAAAAGGAACGAAACCAGCTTTATGACAAGAAGAAAATAATACCTATAACAGGCTGCAATAATCGCTTTGGCATAAAAATAGAATAACAATACCTAACTGAACGCCAACAACAACGAAATTTAATTGCGAAAAGCCCTACTTAGCGCATGGATAGTCACAGAACAATTTCACATAGGAAAATCCAACAACCATGATTAGCTTTTAGATTAAATAAAAATATTATCTTACATTACTGTTGCTGCTGCCTAGAGAAATTTCTCAATAAAAGCTGATTTTCAAACTCCATGAATTGCAATACAAAGCAACTAAAACTGCTTTGGTTGCAAAGCTGAACTGACAAGAAAACTTTTCTATGTAAACATTAAGAATTCACATAGCTTCGTTTCCTCTTACACTAGTCCGTTGGAAACTTCGAATTGTAAGCATCGCACCTCGTCAACCAATTCTTTCTTTTTGCACAATTTTATGGCTTAAATTTTCTCAGGCTCGTAGCTTTTGATGTGTAACATTAAACTTGACACTAGTCCATAGGAAATTCGTATTGTACACATCACACCTCGTCAACCAATTTTTTTTTCTGCACAATTTTGTGGCTTAAATTTTAGCATTTTACACTCTTCCCACTTTTATGCTCTTGACTTTGTTCAATTTTATCTTCAAGTTAATTGATTAATTGTTTGATCAATTTAATCATCGACCAATTTTGTCCTACCTATACATAGTATTTTACTCTAGTATACATTTACTTTAGTATTTTATGTTTTTGTCTCTATAATAGATTCATGTTCCACTAAATTAATACCAATTTATCAATTTTATCAATTTAAACGATTTATTGATTTAATTGGCTGATTAATTTATAAGATAATATACTCATGCAGCATTTAGCAAAATCATAACCTTTTTCTTATGCCGAATGCATGGCAACATACACAAATTTTAAGCACATAACGTACCGTTAGACACCAAGAACTTATACCCAGTTATCTTCGTAATTCCACCATCCTTGCAGGATTACAACAAGATTATACACGGAAGATACGGCGACTAAATTTAAATTACACAGCAACTAACATGTTATAATATTTCCTAGCCTTATTCGCCAAACAATCGGTCAACAACGCTCGGATTGCACGCACATTTAACCCAATTAACACTCTAAAGTAATTGAGGTTATCTTGTTGAAGAACGACATGATCACCAATGGAACTGGCTCTTAGCTACGGACGCTGAAGACTAGGAATTCATCTGTTTGAACGTTACCCCGATATGCTCACGCTCCTTATATAAATGGGAGAATTGTTTGCCATCCTCATCGACTATATCTTTCAAAAGGGGGAATACCTCCCCCTTTGTTAGTGCAACCAGCGAATACCTCCTCCATCTTGTTGAAGAACAACATGATCACCAATAGAACTGGCTCTTGGCTACGGCAGCTGAAGACTAGGAATTCATCTGGTTGAACATTACCCCGATATGCTCACACTCCTCATATAAAATGGGTGAATTTGCCATCCTAATTAACTATATCCTTCGAACGTCCAACTTCACAGGTGCAATCCAGCTGGACCATGATTGCACCCTGTGTGTGATGGCGGTTTTGCTGACGACATAGATGTCTTGTCTCATTTAAGAGAGGAGCAGCAGAAGAACACCAATCTCAAACAAAGCGGAACCAGTGAATACTGCAAAAAAACTAGCTGCCATTCCAAGTTGCAATTGATATACTGGAGCAGATCGAAGAATTTAAGTACCTTGGGAGTCTCATCGGGGTCTAATGGAAACAAGGAAATCACCTCACGAATTATCTAAGATAGAAGCCCTTTTACTAGGCTAAAAAAGGTGAGGAAAAATACAACCTACTCTATGAAACTGGGGCTCTGGATATTTAAGAGTAATGTCGTCTCAATACTGGTGTACCAATGCGAATCTTGGGCATGAAATAAGCAGCTCTAAAAACAAATACAACGGTTTGAAAATAACTGTTTTAGACCAAAATTTGGTGGGCATGAGCAAACGTCGAATGTCTCAGGAAGTGTGGTGCTGGGTCCCTCCTGGTATCACAAGCAGTAAGCAACGCTATTCCGATATCTGGAGAAGGATACAACACTCTTTAGGTCATCAGTGGAAGATATTTAATCTGTAGAGCTGGAGATGTCGTTGTAAAGGCACTTTTGTCACCTTATACTCCAGCCGGCGCCAGAACACCGGCAAGACACTGGACACCGTCAGAACACCGGCAAACGGCGTCAGAACACCGGCGTCAATTTATGACAGTGGGAACATCTAAACCAAACACCTACACGAAAATATCATCAGCATAATTTGCTAACAAAAAATTATACCCTCTAAATAAATAAGTCACAATAACTTTCTACAGCAAAACTATAATTACAAAGTGGCAGAGAGGTCAGAGCACCTTGTCTAATAACTTTCTGAACCGGGATTGAGGAAAATTTCAGAAGATACAGAAATCCTAACTTTAGCATTCAGCTTCCCTAGCATAATTTCTGCTGAGAGCGGTTTGGCCGAATCTTTTTTTTTCCAAAATTCCAAGAAAAACAAGTTCGAAAATTTTGACATTTGTATCTCAGAAAGGGGCTGTATCTACAGTCTTAAGTCTTACAGCAATGTCAATCAGAGGATTCGACAGAGATTTTTTTGCACAACACAGCGTTTGTAATTCAGTTTCGACAAAATAATTTCTGCTGAGAGCGGTTTGGCCGAATCTTTTTTTCAAAGATTCCAAGAAAAACGAGTTCGAAGATTTTGACATTTGTATCTCAGAATGGGCTGTATCTAAAGGCTTAAGTCTTACAGCAATGTCAATCAGAGGATTCGACAGAGATTTTTTTGCACAACACAGCGTTTGTAATTCAGTTTCGACAAAATTGTTATTTTTGGCAAAACCGCTCTCAGCAGACAGTGGGAACATCTAAACCAAACACCTACACGAGAATATCATCAGCATAATTTGCTAACAAAAAATCATACCCTCTAAACAAATAAGTCATAATAGCTTTCTACAGCAAAACTATAATTACAAAGTGACAGAGAGGTCAGAGCACCTTGTCCTAATAACTTTCTGAATCGGGATCGAGGAAAATTTTAGAAGATACTGAAATCCTAACTTTAGCATTCAGCTTCCCTAGCATAATTTCTGCTGAGAGCGGGTTTTGCGAATCTTTTTTTTCCAAAATTCCAAGAAAAACGAGATAAAAATTTTGAGACTTGTATCTCAGAATCGGCTGTATCTACAGTCTTAAGTCTTACAGCAATGTCAATCAGAGGATTCGACAGAGATTTTTTTGTACAACACAGCGTTTGTGATTCAGTTTCGACAAAAATTGCTATTTTCGGCTAAACCGCTCTCAGCAGACGTGAAAACTTTTGCAACTGAAAAATGGGCAAATATACCAGAGTTGAGTGCAAATGAATTGAGAAAATATTGACAATATTATGGGAACATAATCCACAATATACTTTACCTTTTTGGAGAGGATCTGGTTCTGTAGTTTCTAATGTTACTTCCTCAGAATAATCCACACTTAATCGTTTCATCAACCCTTGTGGGTGTTTCAACAACTGGGAATGCATAGAAGAGACAGTAGGTACTACCTTGGACGAGTCTAATCGCGATTTACTCCCACTTTTTGACTGCACCTTTGATGGGGTTGAAGGATGTGCAAAATCCGAAGAGGGGTTAATATCCGAGAAGATAGTATTTAAGAGGAAGGAGCATATCTCCTCAAAGATTGCACGGTCTACCATACTCTGAGTGACTCCTTCAATTTTTCGTTTATCCTTGCTCATACGAAGCCACTCATCACATCCACCAACTATAAGGTGGCCAGTTTCGATCTGTAAGAATTAAAAGGCTATGAAAATTAACAACTATAGACCAGTGGCACCTCTGTAATGGCCTCTCTCATAACATTATTTTTTGTTATTTTGATTAATTTACCTTTTATGAAGATAAACAATTCGCTTGAATAAAAACGAAAAAGAAAATGGATATGGACCCCTCTTGTCCCCACTCCGATAAAATGCTGGAGATCCTTCCCTGCCTTTTAGTCTAATAACAAGTCTGTTCATCCTATCTTTAGAAACTAGCTCTAGGGAAATTGAAAGAGGGGGTCAGTAGCTCCCCGCCCAATTATGTGGAATTTTTTTTTATTATAAACCCTATGTCCCACGACTATCCGGATTAGGAGCCATATTATTAATAAACAAGGAAAATGAATTTCCCAAAAACAAACAGGCTAGTATGGTTCTGAAATATAGAGCACTTAAAAAGCTACAAATTATAGACCAACGGCACCTATGCAATGGGTTCTTTTTGATAATAAACCTAACTTTAGTTTATAGAATTACATTTAGGTATATCTATTTCAATTTGCCTTAGATTGACTTATATTTCTATAGATTGAGTTAGATTGATGTTATCTGAAATACCACAAAAAGAAAGATCATGTTCGCCAGCAATAAGGTGCCCACTATCAATATAAAAGATAGCTCTTACAAGGGATGGCAACATGCATACAAGATAGATCCTTTGTAAGCTATGAGTCAGCTTCTCTTGGTAAGCTATTCTCTATGAGTAAGCTATGAGTCAGCTTCTAAGCTATGAGATAGATCCTTTGCAAGCTATGAGTCAGCTTCTCTTGGTAAGCTATTCTCTATGAGTAAGCTATGAGTCAGCTTCTAAGCTATGAGATAGATCCTTTGTAAGCTATGAGTCAGCTTCTCTTGGTAAGCTATTCTCTATGAGTAAGCTATGAGTCAGCTTCTAAGCTATGAGATAGATC
Organism: Artemia franciscana; assembly: GCF_032884065.1. Classification (NCBI taxonomy): domain Eukaryota; kingdom Metazoa; phylum Arthropoda; class Branchiopoda; order Anostraca; family Artemiidae; genus Artemia; species Artemia franciscana. The sequence goes on along the minus strand of NC_088867.1, from coordinate 3,653,936 downwards.
CTTTGTCAGCTATGAGTCAGCTTCTCTTGGTAAGCTATTCTCTATGAGTAAGCTATGAGTCAGCTTCTAAGCTATGAGATAGATCCTTTGTAAGCTATGAGTCAGCTTCTCTTGGTAAGCTATTCTCTATGAGTAAGCTATGAGTCAGCTTCTAAGCTATGAGATAGATCCTTTGTAAGCTATGAGTCAGCTTTTCTTATTTCATCAACTTTATCAGTATACCATTTTTTCAGCAAGTTGCAAAAGGGGAAAGTTAAACTGTGATTGTAAGACGATTTTCAACTGTGTTCTAGCGCCAAATTTTTCTGAGTAAAAGATCAAGTCACCCTTATCAAAGTATGCATTGTTTTATTACATACAATTTACGCTAAACTCCAGGTTTAGTCATAGCCATTTCAAAAGACAATAGTGATAGTAGACTAACAGAAAGCAATAAATATGGACATCATGGGCAAGCAATCGGTTTAGTCACAGCCACTTCAAAATACAATACTGATAGTAGACCAACGGTTAGCAATACATATGGACATCATGGGCAAGCAGTCGGTTTAGTCACAGCCACTACAAAATACAATCGCGATAGTAAACCAGCAGTGAGCAGGGCTAGCAATCGGTTTAGTCACGGCGACCTAAAAATACAATAGTGATAGTAGACCATCAGTGAGCAATACATATGGACATCATGGGCTACCAATCGGTTTAGTCACAGCCACTTCAAAATACAATACTGATAGTAGACCAACGGTGAGCAATACATATGGACATCATGGGCAAGCAGTCGGTTTAGTCACAGCCACTACAAAATACAATCGCGATAGTAAACCAGCAGTGAGCAGGGCTAGCAATCGGTTTAGTCACGGCGACCTAAAAATACAATAGTGATAGTAGACCATCAGTGAGCAATACATATGGACATCATGGGCTACCAATCGGTTTAGTCACAGCCACTTCAAAATACAATAGTGATAGTAGACCAACAGTGAGCAATACATATGGACATCATGGGCTACCAATCGGTTTAGTCACAGCCACTTCAAAATACAATAGTGATAGTAGACCAACAGTGAGCAATGCACATGGACATCATGGGTTACCAATCGGTTTAGTCACAGCCACTTCAAAATACAACAGTGATAGTAGACCAATAGTGAGGAATACATATGGACATCATGGGCAAGCAATCGGTTTAGTCACAGCCACTTCAAAATACAATAGAAATAGTAGACCAACAGTGAGCAATACATATGGACATCATGGGCTACCAATCGGTTTAGTCACAGTCACTTCAAAATACAATAGTGATAGTAGACCAATAGTGAGCAATACATATGGACATCATGGGCTACCAATCGGTTTAGTCACAGCCACTTCAAAATACAACAGTGATAGTAGACCAATAGTGAGGAATACATATGGACATCATGGGCAAGCAATCGGTTTAGTCACAGCCACTTCAAAATACAATAGAAATAGTAGACCAACAGTGAGCAATACATATGGACATCATGGGCTACCAATCGGTTTAGTCACAGTCACTTCAAAATACAATAGTGATAGTAGACCAACAGTGAGCAATACATATGGACATCATGGGCTACCAATCGGTTTAGTCACAGACACTACAAAATACAATAGCGATATAGATAACTTCGAAGACCACACTGCCTTTCCATGACGAAAGTAAAACAGTTCAAAATAGGGATGAAACCTTTTTATTGACAGTGAATAACTATAAAATTATTTAACTGGATATTTCGAACATATATCATCATGGGCTACCAATCGGTTTAGTCATAGCCACTTCAAAATACAATAGTGATAGTAGACCAACAGTGAGCAATACATATGGACATCATGGGCTACCAATCGGTTTATTCACAGACACTACAAAATACAATAGCGATATAGATAACTTCGAAGACCACACTGGCTTTCCATGACGAAAGTAAAACAGTTCAAAATAGGGATGAAACCTTTTTATTGACAGTGAATAGATATAAAATTATTTAAATGGATATTTCAAACATATATACAGTGTTCATCAACAGCATTTTACTGCTGATGATGAACACTGTATTTGTGTTCGTAATATCCAGTTAAATAATTTTATATCTATTCACTGTCAATAAAAAGGTTTCATCCCTATTTTGAACTGTTTTACTTTCGACAAAAGCGATAGTAGACCAGCAGTGAGCAGGGCTAGCAATCGGTTTAGTCACGGCGACCTCAAAATACAATAGTGATAGTAGACCATAAATGAGCAATACGTATGGACATCATGGGCAAGCAACCGGTTTAGTCACAGCCATTTCAAAATACAATAGCGACAGTAAACCAACAGTGAGCAGGGCTAGCAATCGATTTATTCACAGCCACTTCAAAATACAGTAATGTTAGCAGACCATGGACATAATAGGCAAGCAATCGGTTTAATAACAGTTACTTCAAAATACAATAGTGACAGTTATTCTGGTTTATTTCTCAAAGGGTTTCATGACTTTTTTTTAGAATTCTTAAATTTTGTTTTTAAACCGAACCTAAATAATAACTACCTTTTTTGAATTAGTGATAACTTACAATTTTCGGGTGATAATGAACAGTTTCTGCGAACATGTATTTTCGGCTATTTTTAGACGAGGTTTGCTGTCTTAAAGGTTAGAGCTCCTACAACTTAAGCAATCTTCATTCTCCAGTTGTAGAGAGCTGGCAATTTTTTACACTCTAGCAGAAGTGTAGGCTATACAAGGCGGGGGCCATCATCAGGCCCCTTGAAATATAAAGATTCACTTATATTTCACGTAATCAATTAAATTTTCCATAAAATCCGACTAAATCATAACGTTTTTGCAAAAAATTTACCAATTTGTTAGGCTCCCTCTAAGACAAATTCCGACTTGCGTGCCTATTCTTTATCACTTTAGACACCTATCAATCTATTAGCCTTGTACAAGAAAAAAAAATGAAGAAATGATTCTTGTTTTAGGTTAATGGGTTGAAGTATCAAAAACATGTCAGGGCATTAGCCTGCTGCTATAAAAAAAAAATACAATTATGTAAAATAAAAATTGTGAATAAAAGAAAATGAATTGAAAAAAGAAGCAAAAAAGATAAAAAGTGTTGAGCTAAGAATGAACTGAACTTCAAAACGGAGAGTCTTGGATGAAAAAAGACGATTTTTTAGTTCGAGTCTCTTGCCGAAATGGCGTCTTCTGGTTCTTTAGGCATTTCTTAGTCATAAAGATTTATCTTAATGAACTAAATGCAAAATGAACTGAACTACATAAAATCAAAGAAAACAATAAAAATGTGCCCATACTATATGAAACTTTTGCGACATTTTCAATAAATTTCCTAGACTTAAAACATGATTTGTCAATTTTTCAGTTTTCTTTTTAAGTTATGCAGAAATGACCAAACATCGCTTTTAACTATTTTCTAATTACCAAGATTTATTTTAACAGCCTTTGTGTTTTTTTTAAGTCATACACCCTCTCTGTAATATTAATATATTATTTTTGTGTTTCTTTTCAAGTTACGAAGGCGCATTAGGTCTACTTTCGTCTTCTTACTGCATAACCTATGATTAGTTTCTTCAAGTCTGAAGTTAACCTAAGAAAGAACTGAACTTTGTTATCGAAGAGTAATTAAATAAAAGAATACCTTAAGCTGTTCTCGAAGTTGGTCTATAACATCCGGATGACTATTTTGTGCATGGGTTGCAGTAACAAAAAGCGTAGGAGACTTAAACTCAACAATACTGTCATCCAAATCTCGAACACCCTCAACACTTTGGCTAGGGTAGCCAAGACACACAACACCTGACACAGTTTCAATCGCTGCCACCTGCAACGCCAACAATGATCCAGTGTTTGTTCCAAGCAATATAATTGGCCTATTGGCACAATGAGCTTTCAACTCTCTAACTTTGGCTTTACCAGTCATAATGACAGCTTGCATGCTCTCTGGTACCTCCATCATCCCAGGATGAGCTACAGAGTGGACATTGATTGGAACCACCTTTCCAACTTGATTGAAGAGTTGAATCCAAGCAGCTGCCCTCTTTATCGGCGGTAGACGTGTTGTTGTCGGAACTCCCGTAAATAAAATAAATAAAGGGTTATTAGGCAGCTTATCAGGCTTATTTTGAGCTAAAAGTTGACCTACTGGATCCCAGGGGCGATCACTCATCTTAGGGAGACTTTCAATAGAAGGCGTACAAGCCAGTAGGTTATCTACAAGAGGCGGGATTTTGCAACGAAGAGTTTGAAGCACTTCCAAATAAGCAACTAGATACCGCTTTGTCAATGAATTTACAAGCTTTTTATGTAACCATTGACATAAATCGGTTTCCCAATTTAAAAGCCCAAAGACATGTCTAAATCGCTTGGCTGATATAGATACTTGATTACGGACTAGTATAGGCTCGTTTGGATTCCCGACAAAACTAAGACGAGCCAACTGATCATTGTTCAGTATTTTGGCTGCATTTGAAAAAACCTGGAACTGCAACTGACTCCATCCTTCCCTGGAAATAATTACAGAGATTAGAAGATATTACAGGCAAACTCATGTTAAAACAAAATACATATATTAAAAAATAAACAATTATAAAGTAAATATAAACTAAATTAAATATAAATTTTGAAGCTGTTTGAAATTGGACCACGGAGGCGCGACATCATAAACGTAAGACCACAAACATCAGGCTTATGTTTATATTTTCATCGAGCTTATGTATTTAAAATCATCACAAGTGTGATCACTTGTGATCACACTGTGTGATCACATCATCAAATGTGAAACCACATTTTTTTTAAGTATTTGACGTGTAAATTTAATTTCCACAATAGAATCCAAAGACAATAAGTTTCCACAAATACAGTTAAAAAATTTAAATAGATTACTGGAGAATACAAACTCGATGGCCGGCCTAAATATTATGAGCATTAATCATTAGTTTATTATATATTATTATACATAATCAAATTAAAATTAAAACATGCCTAGTAAAGGCTGTCATGGAGCTAGTTTAGATTACGCTGAGTTAGGAATCCTATGTCCGAGGGCCACGGGTTGAATTCCTGGCGTGACCGGTTATTTGGTTAGGAACGGGGGTTAGTGGCGTGATTCTGTGAGCTCAGCCCGAGTCGACCCAGCTCTGAATGGGTACCTGGGGAAATCTGGGAAAGGTAAGCAGGAAGGGTGTGCGAGAGCACAGGATGGCTGCCCCCCACCCGTCATTGCACTTCCTGGCTGAAGGGCTATGAAACGGAGATCAGCACCACCGATTTGGACCTTGTGCCGTCTTGTGCCGTCATACTTTTTACTTGCAGTTTAGATTATGGCTAAATGTCCATAACTAAAAGTAAACCAAACACTACTATCAAGGCCTTAGTTACCGGAATAAAAATATAATTCACATCTTTCATTTTTAAAAATGGAATGAGAGTAAATAAACTTCGACAAAGTCAGTCACTGATAGTGACAGTGACGGTGACAGTGATAAAGTTGCTGAACAAGATTCAGTCACTGAAAGTAATCTTATGGCAGCATAAATAAGAACAACACGACCATATTTCAAACAAAGGTACGATTTGCGTCAGTATAGCCTGACATGACCATTAATTAATTGGTAAGTCTAATTAAAATCAACAGCAGTTTCTTTTGTTAAAAAGTATTAAGAGGTGGAAATTGTACCATTTTATTGGATGTTAGACGTTATAATGCTCAAGGGTATGCGAGTCACTACCTCATTTCTTTTTTTGGCTTGCTACAGCAGTTTGGTCAAATTCTAAAAAATAGTTCGGCGAAATGCTAAAACAGTGACGGTCAGAGAAACAATTATTTACCAGATCATCTTTTCTCAATTCCTTCAAAATACCCCTATTCTATAAAATTTAATTATCTAATTATCTTATTAAATAAATGAAATCCAAAATTAGAAATCAAAAATAAACGAGGGAGAAGATAAATTCTTGGGGAAGGCCCAGAGTCCCCTCTGGATCCGCCCGTGTGAGCTCCCTCCCGTCAATGCAAATTTTGGTTACACTCATTCCAGAAAATAACCTTAACTTATAACCTAAATTACCTAAAATAATATTATCTTATTAATTATCTCATTAATTATCGCAACAAATTTCCTTAACTGAAAGAACGAATCAACACTAAAACTCAAAACAAACAGAAGGCAGTATAAAGAGCAAGGAATTGAGGAGGGGGTAATCCACTCATATACGGTACAATTTCTGTTCCTTTTGAGTTTTAATGTTGCTCCTTACTTTCAGCTGAAAAAACTTGTTTTTTAGAACTTAATTTCTGATTTTCTTTTTTAATAATACCGGTAAATCTGGCTTACCCTCCACTAAAAACTTTCGGCCTTCAGAAAAACTCCTCCCTGGAAATTTCCTCCCACGTAAAATACTACCCCCCCCCCCCCAAAAAAAAAAATCCTACGAGATATTCCATTTTCGCTGAAATCATCCCTCCATAGAAATTCTTCCAGACAATTCAGCCCAGAAAATTCTCCTTAGCATACCTTCATTTGAAAAAGACTTAAATTTCTAATCGTTTTTCTGAGCAATCCGGAAATCCTCTCTTCCGTGGAAATTTTTTTCTTGAAATCCAAACCGACTGAAACTTTCCCCCAGACCATTTCCTCTGAACATCTCTACGTGCAAAATTGAGTTTGCAAAGAGAAAAAAGACAAATAAAAATAGTTTTGTAAGAATTATATAAAATCCTCCATTGTAAAAATTTCCCCTTGAAAGTTCACCCGCAGAAAAATCTCCCCAATTAAACCCCCCAAGCACAAAATCACACCCCCCCCCCCCCCCCCGAAAAGTGTGCATATACTTCCCAATAACAAATAATATGCGAAAGCAATGGACAAATTTTATAACTTGAAGACCTATCCTTGGGGGTTGTAGGGGGTCATGTTATTTCCAAAGGCATAAATTTTGGACTTTTCAACTAGGCTGAACAAAATGGATAGCTCAAAATTTTGATCAGACAACTTTGGAGAAAAAAAGGTCGTACGATGGGAGCTAGTTGTCTTCTAATCTTTTGGTCCCTTCAAAGGGGCAATGGAACTTTTAATTTCCGTTTAAGTACGCCCTCTCCCGATCTTCCGGGACCATTAGTTGGTATGATCACCACTGAAAAAAAATATCTGTGATCGTTCTTCTGGTACAAAATGCTAAGTTCCAAATTTTCGCACATAGGACCTTAAAACTTCTAAAGTAGGGTTCTCAGATAAGCATAATCTGATGGTGTGATTTTCATTCAGATTTCTTGACTTTTAAGGGGTTTTTCCGCCTTTTTGAAAATCAGGCAAACTTTCTCAGGCTCGAGTAACACTAAACTTGACAATACACTATAAATGATCTTATATACTGAAATTCAGCGTAATCATCCCATTCTTTTGATGGATCAATTGATATCAAAATTATTTTTTTAGATTTTTGGTTACTATTGAGCCGAGTCGCTCCTTACTTACGGTTCATTACCACGAATTGTTTGATTACTTAATAAAATTTACTGTTCCAAATGGTGAAAAACTGTTCACCAAGCAATATTATGACCTTATCTAGCACTGGGTACATTAGGTAGAAAAATACATTTCCAAACTTTGGGGTGGAAGAAATTGGCATTTTTTCTAAGGAGCAGCTTGAAATCTACCTAATACCAAAAGCCTTAACTGGGGTCCAACACTTGTTGAAACGTTGCTACGAATACGCCTCCAATAACGTTACCGTAAATACTGTTCTATATGTCAGACTTAAGTGTCCGTCAAAAAAAGGCCAGGGGCCATAGTCCAAGCATCATCGGTCAGTACCAAAATTTTAAAATTGTTGCCATGTTTCAGAATTACCAACATGTAAAAATATTAGCCTATTTACCAGGCTCATTGCAATAGAAGGCCTGTCATTATCTGCAAAACCAAATACTATCAGTAAACCAGCAGATTTGTCGAAATGTTACTACTTTTCAACATCAAACACACATTTAAAGAAGCCTACTAGTCATTATACTAGATTTATTGCCCATCAGCATACGTTTATAACCTGGCAGGAATGGGCCCTATACAGAACACAATCAACTGACCCCCAACGTCACTGAAATAGTTGATATGCACAAATATTCGTGCTATGATTAAAATAGGAATTTCTTTTCAGCACTGAAAATACTAAATAATAGCGCAAATTATATTGTTGTAAAACAGTATTACTTTGAATAATTTGGTTTATTTGTTATATTGTTACTAGTTCTTTAACTGAACTTGTCAATAAACGAAATAGAAATAATAGCATTATGTTAAAACATTTTTTCCAAAAAAAAAAAATGTTTTTAGAACATAGCAGACGTTCAGCATATATTCATCTTAGTCTTGATTTAATTCAGTTTAATATTTCATTAGAATTTCAGGCCAAAATCATCACTAACCATTTGAATAGGGAAACCTAAAGTTGTTCTGTTCTATTCTTTTTACAAATATGCTTTTAAATAGGAATATTCAATAGTTGATAAATCATTAAAGTACTGAATTTTTTAGGATTTAGTGAGAGTGAAAAATTAACTTTTATCACTCCCCCAAACAACCTACCCCCCCCCCCCTACAAAAAATAATCAACAAGCCGTATTTCATCTGATAAGTGGCATGGCCTACATTTACCTCCAAAATGTTTACCTAATTTACCAATTGGTTACCAGTGTTTGGTAAAGTTACCAAATGTTTACCAATTTACCTAATTTACCTCCAAAAATGCTACAAAATTTAAATAACATATAATTATGCAAGTGCACCCCATCAAGACTTGTTATGGTCATAATTTACAAAATCACATACCATTTTATCTTAAGTAGAACATTTCAAGTTATCACTAAAAAAAATAAACGAAGTTTTTGTATAGGCTACAGGCAATAAGCAATCACAAGTTAATAATTTTTTTTTTATGAAAGCCACAAAACTAATGCAACAAATGATTTAATAGTTTAAGAGATGATATAACACAATATAGGAAATTACTCAAAAAAACTGATATAGCAACTTTGGGTTTTCTGATTGTCGTTAACAAGCAGTTGTTTTTAAAAGGGAGGATGATATTAAAACAGAATAAAATAACACAAAGGTTACAAGAAAAAGCAACTAAAGGTGCAAAGATTTTACAGGAGAGCCACAAAACTGATTACGTTTTGATTCTTATTAATATTACATAAAAAAACTAGTTTTTTTTAACTGAAAGTAAGGAGCGACATTAAAACTTAAAACGAACAGAAATTACTCCGTATATGAAATGGGTTGTCCCCTCTGCAATCCCTCGCTCTTTACGCTAAAACTTTTAATTGTTTTAAAAAGCAGAATTGTGGCAAAGAGTCAAACTTTAGCGTAAAGAGCGAGGGATTGCGGAGGGGACAACCCATTTCATATACGGAGTAATTTCTGTTCGTTTTAAATTTTAATGTCGCTCCTTACTTTCAGTTAAAAAAACTAGTTTTTTTTATGTAATTTCTGAACGTTTTTGAATTAATACATGTTTCATTTTGGCTCTCCACACATAAATTATTAAAATGAAATTTGCATATTAATTCCTTTTTTGGCTAAATGGCTTTCTCTTAGTTTTGATCAGACGATTTTGAGAAATAAGGGATGGGGAAGGAGGCCTAGTTGCCATGCAATTTTTCGGTTACATAAAAGGCAACTGTAAATTTTAATTTTTATCGAATTTTTTTATTAGTAAAAAATATAAGTAACTTAAGAATTAACTTACGTAACAAACTTTTATATTCTTTATTTTTTATTATGTATATGAGGGAGTTTGTACACTCGTTAATACCTCGTTCTTTACACTAAATCGTAAGTTGTGTCCCAACTCTTTAAGAATGATCCCTGAATCAGAAAGACCGTAGAATAAATAGTTGAAATTACTAAAAATACTATAGCATAAAGAGCGAGGTACTCCTCCAAAATACCTCGCTCTTTATGCTAAAGTATTTTTAGAACCCCTCATATGCGTAATAATCTCTGTTCGTTTTAAGTTTCAGTGCTACTCTTTACTTTCAATTGAAAAAAAAAACTTTTTCATGTTTATTTTTTCATTGTTTTTTTATAGTAATTTTAGAAAATCCTGAACCCTTTTCATTGAATTTCTGTTCCCCCATGACATATCTCTCCAAGGAAAGATCTTCCCATATAGCCCCCTCCCCTCAACCCCACCCCCAAAACCAAAAAAAATCCCCTGAAAACGACTGTACACTTCCCAATAACCATTATGAAATGTAAACACTGGTCGAAGTTTGTAACTTGCAGCTCCTCCCCCAGGGACTGTGGGGGAGTAAGTCATTCCCAAAGACATAGTTATTATGGTTTTTGACTATGCGGAATAAAACGGCTATCTCAAAATTTTGATCTGTTGACTTTGGAGAAAAAATGAGCGTGGGAGGGGGCCTAGGTGCCCTCCAATTTTTTTGGTCACTTAAGAAGGGCACTAGAACTTTTCATTTCCATTAGAATGAGCCCTCTTGCGACATTCTAGGACCACTTGGTCGACACGATGACCCCTGGGGGAAAAAAAAAATAAATAAAATAAACACGCACCTGTGATTTGTCTTCTGGCAAAAAATACGAAATTCCACATTTTTGTAGATAGGAGCTTGAAAATTTTGCTATAGGGTTCTCTGATACGCCGAATGCGATGGTGTGATTTTCGTTAAGATTCTGTGACTTTTAAGGGGTGTTCCCCCCTATTTTCTAAAATAAGGCAATTTTTTTCAGGCTCGTAACTTTTGATGACAAAGACTAAATTTTATGAAACTTATATATTTAAAATGAGCATAAAAATTTGATTTTTTTGATGTATATTTTAGAATCAAAATTCTGTTTTTTAGAGTTTCGTTTACTATTGAGCCGGGTCACTCCTTACTACAGTTCGTTACCACGAACTGTTTGAAACAGCTGTTGCTACAAGGACGGATTTTATTTTGCTGTCAAAATAAAACAGACAAAATAAAAACTTCAAAAAGGGCTCATTTGATTGAAAATTGAAAGGGCTAGTGCCATCTTTAAATAGCAAAAAATGACTGGAGGGCAACCAGCCCTCCTTGCCCATCATTTCACCTAACACATCTAATTAAAATTTTGAGATAGCCATTTTGTTCAGGATAGTTGAAAGATCTGGAAACTGTTTTTGAGGATGACCCCCCCAGCCCCCAGGGCATGAATTGTAAGTTATGCCCTGGGGTCATGTAAGGTCTTTTTTAAATTGAAAGGGTGGTCGCATAAACTTTGGAGATGGCACATTGGATTGGTAATCAGAAGTTCTAGTCCCCTTTTTAAAAGTAACGGTGACTGCAGGGCAGCTACCCCCCCACCCTCGACAAACACGTCGTATTGTCCCAAAATACATCCAACTGAAATTTTGAAATAGTGATATTATTCAAAATAGTCAAAAGATCTTATAGCAAGGCTTTTAGATTTAAAACAAACTCCCAGGGACTGGGGGCAAGGGTTGTAAGTTATGCCCTGGGGGATTTAAAGTTTTTATGAAAGGGATGGTTGTATAAGCTTTAGAGGAGTTGCATTTGGTTGAAAATTGGAAGTTCTAGTTGATGGAGTGATGGAGAAAATTAGCCCCCCCCCCCCCGCAAGCTACCCCTCTTTTCACCAAACACATCTGATAGAAATTGTCAGATAGCCATTTTGTTCAAAATAGTCCAAAGAACATATAAAAATACCTCTAAGGTTGGCACAAAGGTCATGTTTTTCCAAAATGCAGACAATAGAAATTTTGAGATAGTAATTTCATTCAAAATAGTCCAAAGATCATATAACAAGGCTTTTAGTGTTGTTACAAACCACCAGAGCCTGGGGTCAAGGGTTAAAAGTTATGCCCCAGGGGCATTTAGGGTTTTTAGGAAAGGGATGGTTTTACAGACCTTAAGAGGTGGTTCATTTGTTTGAAAACCGGAATTTCTAGTTCCCCTTTAAGAGTCAAAAGTAAATGCAGGTCAACTAGCCCCCCTAACTACCCCTCTTTTCATGAAACGCATCTGATTGAAATGATGAGATATCCATTTTGAAACAAAATAGTCCAAAGAACATATAACAATGCCTCCAGGGTTGGCACAACCTTCTAGAGCCCTGGGGCAAGAGCTCTAAGTTATGCCCTTGGAATATATAAGGTTTTTATGGAATGGGTTGTCATATAAACTTCATATGGGGCTCAATTGATTTAAAATTGTAAATTATAGTGCCCTGTTTGAGATGATTTTTTTTTAGAACATAAAAAGTTTATTATTTGAACCAAGAAAATTCCTCCCAGGCAATTCCATTCTAGCTGAAAATTCCCCCCCCCCTAAAAAAAAAAAATTGTGGACCAGTAGGCTACAGGTGAAATTTTTTCTTAGCACACTTTCAATATGAAAGAGACTTCCATCTGAAAAGTTTTTTTAATCATACTGGAAATCCTTTCCTCCATGAAAAAGTTTTCTTGCAAATAACCTGCCACCTAGTAGAGAGCTGTGCCTGTAGAAAATTCACTCTAGAGAATTTATCCCATGGAAAACTCCCCCATGGCGAATTTCTCCTGTTAAAAGTCCCCCCTCCTATGGAAAGATACTCTAGATTACTCACACCTGGTAAAAAGTTCACCCTCCCTGACAATTCCCCTTATTATCGCCACATCTAAAATTGAGTCAGCAAAGGGAAAGTAATAATATAATAATAAGAAATCCATAAAGGAGTTCTGGTAAAATGCTGCAGCATAAAACCTTCCCCTGGAAAGTTCACCCCCTGGAAACTTCCTTCCCCATGGAAAATTCCCCTTGTGGAAAATCCCCCCAGCAGGAAATTCACCACCCCCTCCCCATCCAAAAAATGTATGCATACTCCTCAAAAACAAATACTATACACAAACAATAGACAAATTTAATAGCTTAAAGACTTCCCCCAGGGGCTGTGGGGGGTCATGTTATCTACAAAGGCATAGTTATTGGGCCTTTCAGCTATGCTGAATAAACAGAACATCTCAAAATTTTGATCAGAAAACTTTGAGGATAAAAGGAGGGTGGGAGGGGGGCTAGTTGCCCTTCAATCTTTTTGGTCAAACAGTTCATGGTAACAAACTGTAGTAAGGAGCGAACCGGCTCAATAGCAACCAAAACTCTAAAAAACGGAAAATTGATACCAATAGTTACATCAAAAGAATTGTATTTTAATGCTAATTTTAAATATACAAGTTTCATCAAGTTTAGTCTTACCTATCAAAAGTTACAAGCCTGAGAAAATTTAGCTTATTTTAGAAAATAGAGGGAAACATCCCTTAAAAGTCATAGAATCTTGACGAAAATCACACCATCAGATTCACCGTATCAGAGAACCCTACTGTAGAATTTTCAAGCTCATATCTGCAAAAGTGTGGAATGTTGTATTTTTTGCCACAAGACACATCATGGATGCATGTTTATTTGTTTGTTGTTTTTTCCCCAGGGATGATCGTATCGACCCATTGGTCCTAGAATGGCGCAAAAGGGCTAATTCTAACAGAAATTAAAAGTTCTAGTGCCCTTTTTAAGTGACCTAAAAAATCGGAGGGCACCTAGGCCCGCTTGCACACTCATTTTTTCCCAAAGTCACCAGATCAAAATTCTGAGATAGCCATTTTATTCAGCAGAGTCAAAAAACCTGATAAATATGTCTTTGGGGACGACTTACTCCCCAGAGTCCCCATGGGAGGGGCTGCAAGTTAATAACTTTGACCAGTGTTGACACACAGTAATGGTTATTGGGAAGTGTACAGACACTTTCAGGGGGATTATTTTGGTTGGGGGGATGGGTTGAGGGGAGGGGGTTATTCAGGGGGAGCTTTGCATGGAGGAGTTTGTCATGGGGGGAGAGAATTTCCATGAAGGGGGCGCAGGATTTTTTGGTATTTTTTTTTAAAGAGCAATGAAAAAATAAATAGGAAAAAGTTTCTTCAACTGAAAGTAAGGAGTAGCATTAAAAACTGAAACGAACAGAAATTATTACGCACATGATGTGGTTCACATCCTCCTAATATCTCACTCTTTGCGCTAAAGTAATTTTATTGGTTTCAACTATTTATTCTACGGCCTTTGTGATTCAGGGGTCATTCTTAACGAATTGGGACAAAATTTAAGATTTAGTGGAAAGAGCGAGGTATTGACGAGGGGGCAAACCTCCTCATTTATGTAATAAAAACATACTAATTTGGAAGTTCGTTGCTCCGCTGCTCCTTTTTTTCTCAAAATCGTCCAATCAAAACTATGAAAAAAAGAAAAAAATATCCAAATTTCTATTTAATTATTCATGTGCAGAGAGCCAAATTAAAACATGCATTAATTCAAAAACGTTCAGAAATTTTTCAGAAAGTTTTTTTTTAACTGAAAGCAAGGAGCAACATTAAAACTTAAAACGAACAGAAATTACTCCATATATGAAAGGGGCTGTTCCCTCCTCAACGCCTCGCTCTTTACGCTAAGTTGCTTTACTAAGTTTTTTACTGTTTAAAAAAGTAGAGTCGAGAGAAAGAGTCAAAACTTTAGCGTAAGAGCGAAACGTTGAGGAGGGAATAGCCCCTTTCATATACAGAGTAATTTCTGTTTGTTTTAAGTTTTAATGTTGCTCCTTACTTTCAGTTAAAAAACTTGTTTTTTATTTAATCACTTAAAAAGGGCACCAGAGATTTTAATAGGCTATCCATTCAAACGATCCCTTTCTAGAATTCCAGCACTATTGGTTTGATGCCATCACTCCTGGGAAGAAAAAAAAAACACATCTGCAATCTTTCTTTTGGACAAAGAATGCAAAATTCCACATTTTTGCAGATGGGACCTTGAAATTTCTACAAAAGGGTTCTCACATAAGCTGAATCTCCTGATATGATTGTCAGTAAGATTCCTTGAATTTTACAGGGCGTTTCCCCCCTTTTTCAAAAATCAGGCAAATTTTCTTAGGCAAATAGCTTTTGATTGGTAACACTAAATTTAATGAATCTTATATATTTGGAATCAGCATAACATGCTGATTCCTTTGATATATATATATATATATATATATATATATATATATATATATATATATATATATATATATATATATATATATATATATATATATATATATATATATATATATATATATTGATATCAAAATTCTGGTTTTTAGAGTTTCAGTTACTATTGATCTTTGTTGGTCCTTACTTACAGTTTGTTACTACAAACTGTTTGATGTTACAATTGAAGAAAACATGGCCTCTGTTATTTATAAATCTTTGCTTTTTTTATAAACACAATTGACTATATTTTTGCTCAGTCATAACACTCAAAATTATTCAAAAAAAAACTTAAAATACTAGTTTAGTAAAAACAAAGAAGTAATATAACTTACTTGTTTACAGACTCTTCCCAATCTTCATTGGAACTACATTTTAGCCCAGTTATAGCATTTTCCATACTTTTCATTGAATCTCTACCCACACCCAAAAACGGGTTTTCTAAATTATCATCAGAAACATCATCAACAACACTTATTTCTTCACCACTTTCATAATGAGTCTCTTCAACATTCTTCCATGAATTCTTCAAAAACAAAAGTTTTGATGGCTTACATAAACCCCCCTCATGTTCAGTATTCCAAGCTCTTGTATAGGAGTGCTCTCTTGCAACAATTCCAATGGGTTTCTCAATAAAAGAGATTTGTTGTAAGTATTTTAGTACATCTGATTTTTGATGTTCTTCAGATTCACAGCTGTCCTCAGAGGCGAGTTTAGGCCGCTTGATTTTGACAGTTGAGGCAACATCAAGAGGTATATCCATTACTAAAATTAATACTATTTATTACCATTACTAAAAAAACTAACATGGCAACTCTTTGGCACTTTTTCATGTTTCTGTCAAACATTCCTTACCTTCTTGGAAAGTATAGGCTAGTCTAAGCATACATACCCTAAAAGTTTAATAATTCTATGATATACCCCCTACCCCTCAAGTTGTTCATGCAATGACACACTGTAAACCGGTTTCTTTTGCTAGTTTCTTTCAGCTTAGCATGAGAAAAGACAAAAAGAAGTGACAAAATAGGTGGGAAATATATAATTTAGGCTATATATTTGCACATTACAAAGGGGTGGGGGAAAAGTATTTGGACAGTGTGAAGTCAGAGAACAATTCTTACTTCATAATATCAGAATAATTGTAGCCTACACATTTTGCATGCAGATCTGCTGCACTTTACCCCCCCCCCTAATGTCAAAATAGTCCAAAGATCATACAGCAAAGCTTTTGTGCAAATATTTAACCCAAATTTGTTTCTTAAGTATTATATTTTTATCACACTTAGGTTTTTTTTATTAGAATTAATTTCAACTTCACTTCTTGAGCAGTAGGGAGCATATCATACAAGTGCCCAAATTTCTTTTGAGCAACAAGCCACCCAAACATGTTCTCTTTTCCACCTCTCATTGTGAACAAGCCTAAAACAGGCATGTTGTAGCAGTGTTCTTTTAGCTCATGAGTTTCCAACTAGGAATGTAAACACCCCTTAAGATGATTTCTGGAGGTGCCTTCAAATGGGATTACTACAAAATTTCTTAATCAGATTCATATGACAATCATTCAGAGTTCAAATTTATAGACACATTTGTGTAAATTTCCACTTTAAGAATTCAAACAATCATATTCCGTTTCACCATAATGAATACTTTAAATAAGGGCTGCATGGTGTCAGACATCATCAATCATTTGATTCCTGAAAACACCAACATCCTTAAATGAAAGCTATAGGTTCTTAAGCTGTTTCACATCATATGTTTTAGCTATTTTTGTTGATTTGTCACCCATGATATAAATTTCTTTTGTGCAACAAGCCACTCAAATATATTCTTTTTTCCCCCTCTCATTGTGAACAAGCATAATATGGGAAAGTTATAGGAGTGTTCTTTTAGTTTCCAACTAAAGAATAAACACTCCAAATAGGAGTGTTCACGAGTTTCCAACTAGGAGTGTAAACACCCCTGAAGATGATTTCTGGAGGTGCCTTCAAATAGGATTACTACAAAATTTCTAGATCAGATGCATATGACAATCATTCAGAGTTCAAATTTACTAATTCCATAAAAAAAACAGTAAATTTCAAAAGGAAGATGAAATTCTGGTTTGCCTTTAATACAAAACCATGTTGTGGCATGTCATTCATAATATTTGATGTATACTTATTTGCCTGTCTACAAAAAATGTTCTTAAGTATATTTTTGGAATAGCTTAAAAAAATTTGCTTCTTTTTTAACCACTATTTTATGGCAGGGAAATTTTGTCATTTTATGGTATCAATTCTTATTAAAAAAAAAAAAAAAAAAAAAAAAAAACTGCTCAGTAAATATACAAGGCCCAGAATAAAAAGCGATAGAAAACAATACTTATAGAAATTGGCTTCTGAGAATCTCTAACAATCTAGTATTTCAGCTAAGATCTGGTGGGATGTAAGATTATATTTCAAGCCAAAAGACCAGATGGGGGGGGGGGACAAAACCTACAGAAACAGAAAAAAATTTCAAACGAAATTTCAAAGGGGGGGGGGACAAAATCTACAGAAACAGAAAAAAAATCTTGCAGCCATAAAACAAGTGCCAACTAATTTTTTTTTAATGCCTTTTCTATGTAGAGATAGCCTTTCAAGGAGTGAAGGGGAAAGGCATTTCAGTGTTAATGGTAGTTGAGAATCTCTGACATTTTGGTCATGACCTTGCCAGAAGACAAGATAAAAGATATAGAGCCTCTCATTCAATTCATGCTGGTTGTCAATGCAAATTATTACCAAGAATTCTTCAAGAACTTGACAGGGCTTGCTTTAAGGAAGGATTATGGAACTGCCAAAGATGTTTCAAGTCAAATGCCCAGTTCCACAACACTAGGGTTGAGAGCTGTCCCACAGAGAAAGCTGTCACACATCAAGGTAGGAGAAAAAACAAATGCTTAAATACAACATTTAACTATACCAATTTCTTAACATTTTTTTGTTGTCCATTTGTTACTACATTATATCTGAGTTTCTTTTATGGTTTTACTCAGTTTGAACAGGTCAGTTTCACTGTAAGTCACATGTCTGTGTTTAACACAGTTGAGCCAGTTTTGACATATCTGACAAGTTGACCAACTGTTAAAACCCAATTGAGATAACAGTATTTAGGGAATTTATGGCACCAGAACTGTTTGATATTTTGTTTGAAAATTTTTACCACCCCTCTATAGTGCCATGGCTTCTAGCATGTAATTTTTTTTTTGCATTTTCTACTCTAACCATTTCTGTTCTGCAAGGTGACAAACATTCAACCACATTTTTCTTGAAATTTTATGATCTTCAATTATGTCAATTCCACTTCCGGGTGACAAACTACCAAATTTAGAATGAGCATAAAAACAGCATCAATTGAATCATTCACAGTCTTTTTATCCAAATTATATGAATGTATGTAAATTTACCAGGTTTCTTTTCATTGAACAAAATTATAACTATGGACAAAGAATCAAAAAGGTACATTTGTTATGGTTGACACATCTAAAGAAAACATGTTAAGAAAATAGAAGTAGTAGGCCCTATCAATAGATTCTTTATATTATGCTATTTTACAAATACCATAAGCACTTCTTTGCAGAGGCGCCATTTGGAGGAGGCGGGTCAGGGGTGGGCAAATGCCCACCCCAGATTTTCCAGGGGGCCCAAGCTTCCACCACAAAGGGCCCTTTGATGGCCATAATAATCCATTATGTCCAACATAATCCATTCTGTCCAATTGATTTGAAATTACTGCACGCCTATTAACCAAAGAGCATAATTACTTGACGACCCTTGATTTGCTATTAATTATTGTAAACTTTGAAAGTAGGTAAGATACACAATAAAATTCTTGAGTTCTGTCAAATGCCCATTTCCTAGATGATTACACAACACAAAGTGAGTCGGGGGGCCCAAGATGGAGTTTATGCCCACTCCAAGATTTGGTCCAAATGGCGCGTCTGCTTCTTTGACAATGCATTCTAGTCCTCTTTTCCAGATGGCTGTCAAAATAGCTCTTACTTTATAAGATACTTATAAGTAAAATATAATTTATTTATCAAACTTAATTGTGGAAAATCAGTGCTTGTTGATTATGTAACATTAAAAAAATAGATTTGTAATGAAACAGTAAGTTTGAGACCAATGTTTTTAAGTTAAAGACCAATGTTTTAAGCCTTTTTAAGCCCTATATTTTGGTCATTTTTAAGAGCTCAAAAAGTGCTTAAATCAAAATTTGCAATAGAAGCAACTATTATATTTGTAGGCTAAAGAAGATAAGAAAAGGCATCAAGTGATATGTTCACTTTATTGGTAAGTTAATTATATGAATGGCAAAAAAATTACTTATTTGTCTAATTCTACTCCCTCCCTATTGGATATCTTGCACTAGCTCAATAGGCTATACCCATAATTTAGATGATGAAATAATTACCAAAAGTTTCCTTCTGCTTAATTAACTAGGCCTCCTTTTTAAGACAAAAAAACTTATTGATTAGGATTAAGGGTAGAATGCTAGTTGAGTGACTTCTTGCTATCTCTGAAAGGGGTTAGGTTAGGAAAATGGTACTTTCAGGGATGGGTCTATAGGCTAAAGTATATGCTGGGAAGGTATTTTAAAGTTCCCACCTCCACTCCTTCTCCCTCTAGAGAGCCCTGAAATTTGCCTACATGATAGGTGTATACCTATTGAAATTTTGACAAAACAACATTTTACTTTTCATTTTAATTTTCAGATACCAGTTGCTTTTTCTCTGCCTTTAGAAAGCAGATTTCTAAAAATGTAATTCCTGCTATTTGAGTAGGCCTAGAATTCTGAGCCATATGAATGTTTTTTTTTTCAAAATTTAGGAAATGTGTTTGCATATCTTTAAAACCTGGGATTGAGGTATTTCAAAAATTGGGATTGAGCAAAGTTGTGAAGCTGAAAAAAAATTTGTTTTAATATATTCAAGCAGAAGATCTATTTTGCAAGGTTTCACTTTTATAACACACATATTTTTAAAGGTCATCAAAGGTCAAGGCCCTCTAGAGGGAGAAGGAGTGGAGGTAGGTACTACAAAATACCTTCCCAGGACATACTTTGGTAAAATTCTAGTTAATCGACTTCTTGCTATCTCAGAAAGAGTTTAGGTTAGGAAAATGAAACTTTCAGGGATGAATCTACAGACTAAAGTATGTCCTAGGAAGGCATTTTGAAGCAACTACCTCTACTCCTTCTTGCTCTAGAGGCCCCTGACCTTTGATGACCTTTAAAAATATGTGTGTTATAAAAGTGAAACCTTGCAAAATAGATCTTCTGCTTGAATGAAGCACAACAAAATTGTTTTCAGCTTCATAACTTTGCTCAATTCCATTTTATAAGGTTTTAAAGATATGCAAATATATTTCTTAAATTTTGAAAAAAAAAACAAAAAAACATTGATATGGCTCAAAATTCTACTCAAATAACAGGAATTGCATTTTCAGAACTAAAGGCAGAGAAAAAGCAACTAGTAACTGAAAATAAAATGTTGTTTTGTCAAAATTTCAATAGGTATAGACATGTCATATAGGCAAATTTCAGGGCCCTCTAGAGGGAGGAGTGGAGTTGGGTACCTTCAAATACCTTCCCAGGACATACTTTAACCTGTAGACCCATCCCTGATAGTTTTATTTTCCTAACCTAAACCCTTTCCAAGATAGCAAGAAGTCAATTAACTAGAATTTTACCCATACTTTAGCCTCTAGACCCATCCCTTAAAGTTTCATTTTCCTAACATAACCCATTTCTGAGATAGCAAGAAGTCAATCAACTAGAATTTTACTGGATTAAGTCTTTAGGTTTCAAGGAATATCATTTCAAAGAAGGACAAAATTGATGGGAAAGGGCTGACACTATAATTAACCTGTGCCTACAAATGGCTTTTTGGGAGAAACTAAATTCAAATATCAAATAAAACCCCTTTAGACTATCTTTGTAGCTGAAATTGGTTTTAGATTAAGGCCTAGTCCTACGGTGACAGTGGTAAATAATAAGATTATGCCAAAGTAGGATACATAACTGTACTAGGCCTAGTCTATAAATATGTCTCAGCTAAAACAATGTTAATATCTAGAGAAGATTACAAGGCAGCCATTGAATTGAGAATATTTACCACATATGAAAGTTAAAATCCACCGATAAGTTAGACTTCACAATTTCATTAAGGTTATTATTTTTATCCACATTTCTTTTTCTTCTTCTTGTGATTGAGAGCAGCGTTGCCGCTCGGCCGATTTCGGTGCCACTTTGGGTGGGAAAATAGTGTCATTTCATAAAAAGTGTCATTTTCCACAAATCTGCTGCTCGCGACACTGCTTCCCTCGCGCTGGTACCAATATGCTTTTCAAATTGATAGCACATTTACTACTGTGTAAATCCGTCCGGGTTCGGCAATCCGTGTGGAGATCCCACTCGTTTTTCTGCTTAAAAAACTCTCTAGCTCTCTGCAACGATTTGGTCAAATCAGGACAGATTCCTGGCAAGTTTTTAAATGAATAAAACCATGACTATGTATCATCAAAAACTTCATGATCTTTTAACATTGGTTCAAGGTTATCCCAGCTTGTTTGATACTACTGAACCAGCCTATAAGGAAACCAAAAATTATGATGTCATTTGGCTTTTTATTGCTCAAGAGCTTTCAGAGTACTAATCACTTTTCTGCAAATTAGCCAGTATTTTTTTTTATAGCTTGCCCTCATCTTGAAAAATTAGGTCACGCTGATGCAGTTTTTTGAAAACTTTACATTAAAACGTAGCATTTTCTAGGCCATCGTACACAACCATACGGATGGATTTGCGCATGGATTCCCTTAATGTATTAATGAGCCAGAAAATAGTGTCCAATCCGCTTGGGATTACCTCCACATCTTAAAATTTTCCAGCATAAAAAGTCAGCTCTCCTCCCACCTATACACAGTAAAAAAGTAATAATAATTTTACATTGGAGGTTCTGATTCTCCGCTTTGCGCAGAACTTCCACTTTTGTCAACCTTCCATCACCTCCCCACCCCTTTTAAAACCCGTTAAAATGCAAATGGCACTTACTGTATAAATGTCAATTTGTCCCACTGAGTATTTTCTTATGATTTTCTTTTGAGTAGTCCCTGCTCATAGCACGAAAAAAGGAACGAAAAAAGAAAAGAGAAAAGGCCGTCAAAACTTTTATTTTCTTTTGAAAAAACGGAAAAAAGGTATAGCTTTACTCGTTTATATTGACAGCTTTTCCACAAAACAGATTATCTGAATTATTGCAATGCGTTCAGATAATTGGAATTTTTCTTTTCTTTGAAAATACTGGACAGAATGCCACGAACACAGGTCGCAGCTATTGATGACCCTATGGTAAATTTATTTAGAAATGTGATAAACGATATTTAGGGAATGAGGAATCAAACTAAGCCCAATATGTGCCATAATTTGTCCTTTACTAG
Organism: Artemia franciscana; assembly: GCF_032884065.1. Taxonomy (NCBI): domain Eukaryota; kingdom Metazoa; phylum Arthropoda; class Branchiopoda; order Anostraca; family Artemiidae; genus Artemia; species Artemia franciscana. The sequence goes on along the minus strand of NC_088867.1, from coordinate 3,631,414 downwards.
ATTTTAGCCATCTCTACAGCTATGATACTGATAAAACTTACATAATCTCCATTTATACTCGATCAGACCGATTCCTTATATAATTTTTTTTTGTGTACTAATGAATTTATTATTATGTCTTCTATGTAACTTATATTTCACAAATTTCCGATGGTGCAATGGTAGGCATACCCAATTGTCACGTAAAAAGAATGGGGCTCGATCGGGGAGAATTTTTAATATATTGAATGTAAAGTGATATCTTTTAAATCAAAAATTCTAAAAAGAAAACAGTAAACAGTAGTACGTCTATTGTTCAATTTTGGCTTCTAGTCATCTTTTATATTTACAATTACCTTGTAACTGTAGTACAGTTACAGTTACCTTGGATCTAGTTATATTCAAGATCCAAGGAAGGCTTTGCCAAGCTAAACTCGGAGTATAGTTAAATAGTGAAGGAAGTGATGCTTATGTTTTACTATGAGCTATCAAAAGTAAGCATACATTTTATTTTAAATGAATATTGCTTCTCTACTAGAATGACTAAAATGTACCGGGGATAACCGCAACTTTATAATTATAAGTACGGCATGACCAGAATGTCTTGTGAAGCTGCTAAAAGTATCTGAACAGATCATGTTATTCATACTCTAAAGCGATCAGCTTCTAATGCACGTGAGACCCTATGTGAAATCCGTTACATAGGGGAGTTTGTGGAAAAACTGGAAATGGGTTGAACTGGACACTCTCAATTACTCAGACATCATTTGGTGAAAAATTTTACAAAAGTAGCATGAGCGCCGTCTAGCCTTCATGTCTCAGAGAAGAATTCCTAGTTGGGTCGATTGATCCTTTCAAAGTTAAATTGCAAAAACTGTTTTAGGTAAGTCAATTTTTTTCTGGCACCTTGAACATTGGTGTTTGGAAACCTCATCTGCAAACAATTTCTGACATGCTTCCTTACCTCACGGCAGCCGGTCATAACAACTCTACGAAGTCTGCGAGGCTGTACCTACAGCTGATGAACAGACTTGAACATACAGGACTAGAAAACACTTTTCTAGTCCTTCAAAAAAGCCTTACACGTTGTGAGAAGATCGGACAGATTTTGGGCCAATTCGTCTACAGATTTGGTCTTAGAATAAGAACTGACGAGAAGTATGAAAACAGCCACCGGAATGACTGGCGGTAGAGAGATGACGGAAGTATACAGACTTTAGTGGGTAATGGGATATCCAGCCTGTGTTCACATCCATCTTCTGATGCAAGGGCCGACAGATGTTTCGTATCACACAAACGACCAGCACAAAGAGTCTGGTGTTTTAAAGCAGCAGAGTGACTGCAAAGACACACAAATACTTTTTAACATTATCGAGCAGTCGTCTCCTTTCGAAGGTGATCCGCTGTCACTTCAAAGCCTTGATACTGGCATGACTGCTTCAGAAAACATGAACGAGCAATGGAATTCGGAAAGACGATTCTTGACAGAATTGCACGGAAATCTCTGAATGATCCCTCGTTCAAACTGAATGGTCAGGCAGTCCTTAAGACGGCAAAGTAAAAAGTTAGGGAGACATCCACCGTTTAGACCCTTCATTGCTGTTTCGGAGTCTTCTAGCTATATCCGAAAGACTGAATATGGACAAAGAATCTTAATTTAAATATAAAATATACTTATATCCTGACATGATTCCCTGGGCGAAAAAAAACTTATTTGTAGATCTTAGACCGATGATGGAACTATGTTTCGGCCAAATATCCAGACACCATTATTTTCTTTGATCGCTAAGAGATTGCTGCTTCAACAAAAGATATGACTCATCTTATGCGAAACCGTGTCACTGGATGGGAAGTACTATTTAGCCCAGAAATGAGACTGACCACCGAATAAAAGGAATTTCTTTCATGCAAAAAGAATAAAACCCGCTCTGTCCAATGTACTTCCTGATTATTTTTGAGGCGAAGGTCTGAGAACCATCCAAGCTAAGGCTAATGCTGACTTACTATTGCGTTTACAACGTTTGAGTTTTCCATGACTAGGGACACTGTACTTATCGGTGACGATACCGAATTTTTGGTGTTAGTTAGTGTTGTTACTTATTATTGCATTCCTTAGCACCACAAGGTGCACCGGCACAGTAAGCCTAAGCCAACTACTTCAGGGACAACTTGGGACATTGAAGCCAAGCCATTGTTAAGAAGATTGGGACTGAAACCTGCAAACTGCTTTCTTTTGCTCAGGCAGATCTTGGCTGCGACACAACTTCTCGTCTGCGTGGACTTGGCCAAGGGATTGTGCTTGAACGCCTGAGAAACAATTAACAGTTTAGGGACAATGTTTTAGCGTTTTCTTGAACTAATGCTTTGAATTAAGAGATTTAAATAGCGGGAGAGGGTGCGCTTTCTATATTGTGCGGTGGAAATCTACTGACAATTTTAACAGTTACCGACACCAAGCCTTTCAGCAAAGAGTAGCAACGTTTAAAACTTTCGTCTGTGTCCAAGATCTACTTCTTACTTCAACAACCGCGAAATTTCACTGTTTCTGAACCTATATTCAAGTATAAGATTGAATTGGGCTTCAACACCCTGCCTTTGACCCTGAGAACTAGGGATGGAGACTTAAGAACGCCATGCTGTACCCAATCCCTGTGGATCTTCCAGTAGCACCAAAGAAAATTCCAACCATCGTGAAGAGTGGTTGTAAGGGATACTTTTTTTAGTGACCGATGCAGATGTCTTCGAAATGGCGTCGAATGCAACACAGATTAAAATTTTGTAAGGGAGCCTTTGCTCTAATGCTCAGGTCCAAATTGAAGATGAAGAAGGCATGTGATTAATTAAATAAATACGTCGTATCTCCAATCCTTATGGAATTTCTAATTATCTGTGATTTTTTTGCTCAAATTACAATTAATGATTTAGCTAGTTGTGGTAAGTTGCTTATTGGATTCTAAGAATTCGGGGTTATCATGTTTAGGGTGGAGGGTGTGTTTGTCTGGAGGGAGGGATAAATTGACGTGGACACGACTTATTTTATGCGTTAGGAGTAAAAAAATTTCCTGTATGAATTCGACGTCGTGTATTTTTGTTATCAGACCTACATTGACACTTGGATGTGGACTGAACATGAGCTTTCAAAACAGAAACAAAGTGCCTATTCGTGATCTACGTACTAGATATACCTATTACCAGCTTTCTATACATGCAAATTAAGTTTTTTCGACGTATCCCCATTCGAAAATTTGTTCGCAAATTAAGCTGTTTTTAAGAAGACGCTATTTTAGAAGAAAAAAAAAAAAACGTTAATTTATCCCCGTCCGATTTTGGCTGATTTTTTACATGTCGTAAAGAATTCTTGTTCACGGTTCTACTGGCACCAAAATAAAAAAATATTGCAATTTGTTCGAGGTTAAACCATACATTGACTGCATTTTAAAGATATCAGTTTGAAACTTTCACGGAAAGTTTAGGAAATGTTGGACTAAGTCATCGATTGCTATGTGAATCCAGCTTGTCAAAATGACGTATCTGCAATATGTTATGAACTGATAAGTGCATTTGCAATGAAACTGTTAGTGAATACTGGGGAAAATATTGAACAAAATCACAAGACATTAAGCGCTTCATGGTTGTTAAAATGTCATTTAGGCTAAAGGCTCTCAGATGAAGTTTTCAAGGAGTATCCAGAGGCATTTAAAATTAATTCATATGACAATTAATACATCATGTTTGTCAAAATGGTATACAAATAATAACTCAGGAGCAGCTAGGGGTATTAATTTGAAAATTTCAATGCATGTTGAGACAAATCAAAATACACTATGCGCTTCCAAACTGTCAAAAGGGCACATCTGCAATATTTCCAGAATTTTCAAGGACACCGAGTTGAAACGTTCAGGAAACATTGAGGGGCTAATTGAACTTAATCATAAGACACTATCTATATGTATATAGGTTTTCGAAATTTTTAAGGATATTAAATTGAAACTTTCAGGGAAGGTGAGGAGAGTGCTGAAGAAAATCAAAAGACACCATGTGCATCAAGGTTTTAAAAAGGCTCATTTACAGTATCCCTGGATCGGCTAAGGGTAGTAAATTTAAACTTTCAGGGACAGTTGAAAGGGATATTGAACTAAATATTAAAATACTGTGTGCATTAGATTGTCACAAGGGCGTATCTGTATAAGGTATGAGAGTATGAATATTACTTAAGGAACCCTACAGAAACTGTGAAGGAATAACAAAAACAAGCAAACAACAATTATAAATTATTTATGAACAAAAAAGCAGTTATACCGAAATGTAACTCAATAAGGTTCTTATAATGAAATTGTTGATCAATATTGGCTATAATCTCGGTGTTAAAACGGGGTTAACATATACGTAGTAATCTATGTTCGTTTTAAGATTTAATGCTGGTCCTTTCTTTCAGTGGAAAAAACTTTTCATATTTATTTTGTCATTGTTTTTTTTTTTAAATAATGCTAGAAGATCCTCTGCCCCTTTCATGAAATTTTTCTTCTCTCATGACGAATCAAACAGTTCGTGGTGACGAACTGTAGTAAGGAGTGACCCGGCTCAATAGTAACCAAACTCTAAAAAATTGAATTTTAATATCAATAGCTACATCAAAAGAATTGCATTTTAATGCTGATTTTAAATATATAAGTTTTATCAAGTTTAGTCTTACCCATCAAAAGTTACGAACCTGAGAAAATTTGCCTTATTTAGGAAAATAGGGGGAAACTCCCCCTATAAGTCATAGGATCTTAGCGAAAATGACACCATCCGATTCAGCATATCAGAGAACCCTACTGTAGAAGTTTCAAACTCCTATCTACAAAAATGTGGAATTTTGTATTTTTTGCCAGAAGACAAATCACGGGTGCGTCTTTATTTGTTTTTGCTTTTTTTCCCCAGGGGTCATCGTATCGACCAAGTGATCCTAGAATGTCGCAAGAGGGCTCATTCTAACGAAAATGAAAAGTTCTAGTGCCCTTTTTAAGTGACCAAAAAAATTGGAGGGCATCTAGGCCCCCTCCCACGCTCATGTTTTTCCCAAAGTCAACAGATCAAAATTTTGAGATAGCCATTTTGTTCAACATAGTCGAAAACCATAATAACTATATCTTTGGGGATGACTTACTCGCCCACAATCCCTGGGGGAGGGGCTGCAAGTTACAAACTTTGACCAGTGTTTACATATAGTAATGGTTATTGGGAAGTGTACAGACGTTTTCAGGGGGATTTTATTTTGTTTGGGGGTGGGGCTGAGGAGAGGGGGCTAGGTTGGAGGATCTCTCCTTGGAGGAATCTGTCATGGGGGAAGAAAAATTCAATGAAAAAGGCGCAGGATTCTCTAGCGTTACTATAAGAAAACAATGAAAAATAAACATGAGAACGTTTTTTCAAATGAAAGGAAGAAGTAGCATTGAAACTTAAAACGAACAGAGATTATTACGCATATGAGGGGTTCTAAAAATACTTTAGCATAAAGAGCGAGGTATTTAGGAGGAGATAAATACCTTGCTCTTTATGCAAAAGTATCTTTAGTAATTTCAACTATTTATTCTACGGCATTTCTGATTCAGGGGTCATTCTTAAAGAATTGGGACAAAACTTACGATTTAGTGTAAAGAAGGGGGTATTAACGAGGGTACAAACCCCCTCATATACATAATAAAAATTAAAGAATATAAAAGTTTGTTACGTAAGTTAATTCTAAAGTTACGTATATTTTTTGCTAATAAAAAAATTCGTTAAAATTAAAATTAATAGTTGCCTTTTTATGTAACCGAAAAATTGCATGGCAACTAGGCCTCCTTCCCCATCCCATATTTCTCAAAATCTTATGATCAAAACTAAGAGAAAGCCATTTAGCCAAAAGAGGAATTAATATGCAAATTTCATTTGAATATTTTACGTGTGGAGAGTCAAAATCAATCATGCATTAATTCAAAAACGTTCAGAAATTACATAAAAAAAAACTAGTTTTTTTAACTGAAAGAAAGGAGCGACATTAAAACTTAAAACGAACAGAAAGTACTCCGTATATGAAATGGATTGTTCCCTCCGCAATCCCTCGCTCTTTACGCTAAAGTTTGACTCTTTGCCACAATTCTGCTTTTTAAAACAATTAAAAGCTTTAGTGTAAAGAGCGAGGGATTGCGGAGGGGACAATCCATTTCATATACGGAGTAATTTCTTTTCGTTTTAAGTTTTAATGTCGCTCCTTACTTTCAGTTAAAAAAACTAGTTTTTTTTATGTAATTTCTCCAAGGGATGATCCTCCTACGTAGCCCCCTCCCCTCAACCCTCCCTCCCCAACCAAAAAATCCCCCAGAGAAGGTCTGTAAACTTCCAAATAACCATTACTGTATGTAAACGCTGGTCAAAGTTTGTAACTTACAGCTCCTCCCCGGGGGACTGTGGGGGAGTAAGTCAGCCCCAAAGACATAGTTATTATGTTTTTCGACTATGCTGAACAAAATGGCTATCTCAAAATTATAATCCATTGACTTTGGGAAAAAATGAACGTGGGAGAAGGCCCAGGTGCCCTCCAATTTTTTGGTCACTTAAAAAGGGCACTAGAACTTTCAATTTCCGTTAGAATGAGCCCTCACACGGCATTCTAGGACCACTTGGTACGATCACCCCTGGGAAGGAAAACAACAAAAAAACAAATATACAAACAAACAAATAAACATGCACCCGTGATCGATCTTCTGGCAAAAAAAACTAAGTTCCACATTTTTTTAGATAGGAGCTTGAAACTCCTACAGTAGAGTTCTCTGATACGCTGAACGCGATGGTGGGTTTTTTGTCAAGATCCTGTAGCTTTTAGGGGGTGTTTCCCCTATTTTCCAAAACAAGGCAAATTTTCCCAGACTCATAACTTTTGACGAGTAAGACTAAATTTAATGAAACATATATATTTAAAATCAGCATAAAAATCTGATTCTTTTGATGTATCATTAGTATCAAAATTCCGTTTTTTACAGTTTCGTTTACTATTGAGCCGGGTCGCTCCTTACTACAGTTCGTTACCACGAGCTGTTTGATATTGAAAGTAAATTATTTTGTAAGGTTTTGCAATTTAGGCCAAGATATTGGTCGTTTGGCTAAGAGATCAACGTTTAGCACTGTTGACCATATTTTCACTTTGGATATACTGAGAAGGAAATATGCTAGAGTTTCTATAGAGATTTCTATAGAGTTTTCATAGAGGAAATATGCTAGATAGTTTCTTGAAAAGTAATGGAGCCCCTTATATATCTTTGGACTGGTTTAGGCAATAATGTATGTTATACGCGGATGACATAGCTCTAGTCGTGGATAGTAGAGATAGTATTCAGAAGCAAGTACATAGAATAAAAAAATATTGAGAAAAGATGGATTTAGTATTGAACGCTAAAAATTCAGTAGTGTTAGCATTCAGGAGAAAAGGAAATGTTGGTTCCGATGTTGATTTTAATTTTGGAGGAATGATGTTAGCGAATGAACAAGAAGTTGTCATTTGGGTGTTAAGTTTGCCTTAAAGGGGATGTCTAAGCATGTAGAAGATTGTAATTTAATGGGTAATAGGTTAATAAATATGTTTTTGAGAAGTAATTTAGGCCAGCTAGCTGAAATAATGGAATGAATGATGGAAGAGTGTTCCTGACAAAAGTAGCTTCTAGTCTACATTGGGGTTCTGAGGTTTGAGGTTTTGCTAAAGAAGCTAAATTAGAAGTAGTTCAGATCAGATGTTTCAAGAGAATTATAGTCTTAAAGGATTTATTTACTTCAGCTGTTCAGAAATTAGATTTGGAGCTTTTCACTTTAAGGAGTGTTAGATTGGTTAGACTGGTGAAATTTTGGAAGAAATTAATTAGGCTACCTAGAGTTCAACTTCTCAAGTCAGCTTATTTGGAGAGCTTGAAGGACGGTAGACGTGATTGATGGCCGAATCAGGGGAAGAAAATACTGGACCTTTGTGGCCTTTCGGAGATGTAGAATATAAGGAAAAGGCTCAATGGATGAAAGCATGTTAGTATAGAAGGAAGTCCACTGAACGCTAAATGACCAAGAAATACAAGAATGGCAAGCTCATAAGGACTAATCTATGTCTTAGGTTTTACTCCCAAGCTTAAGAGTGTTGGCGGGAGGAGGATTAAAAATTGTATTGAATAAAGAGGACTTGAAGAATTTGTTGTTGGCGAGAGAGGATGGTTTGGATTTAGGTGAGAAAAGAAAATTTTCTGAAAGTTTAGGATGTTGATGCCCCTACTTTTGTCCTATTTGTGGATGTGTGAATGAGAATTTGTTTCAATTTGTATCCGAGTGTGAAGAGCTGTCTGAGTTGCGGAATTAATATTTTGGACGAATGTTTGGGACTGAATGGTGTTTATATGAGCGGATGACTAAGAGGGATGCATGTCCTATTACACAGTTGTGTAAGTTTCTTCGTTTACGGATTAAACATAGGGAATCATGTTTGAGAGGCTAGTACGTTACGGCTTTTAGGTTTTGAATCTTATTATAATTAGTGTTTGTTGGTTAAAATGTTGAGCCTTGGTGTGTTTTTTTGTCTTTTTGTTGTTATTTTTTTCTTTTTTATTTAAACTGTCTAAAATTGTATTTTATTCCTGAGCTTTGTGTGTAGGCTGTATTCTATCCGGCACCGACGATCTCAAACCTGTTACCGCTGACTCATTATATATTCATGCCTACTAATATTGTATTCCTACGGGGATGCTACAAATAGTAGATAAATTAGCCAGGAAGAGGTAGCTCTACCCAAAAAAGCTCACTGAAACAGACTGAACCCAGAAGAATTGTCCATTAATCAGAATCCAGTGCATATACTGTAATCGTTTACTAGGTCTTAATTGCCTCGAGGGGCATCAATCCTCAAGGTCATCCTGCAGTGCGTTAGCAATCACGTTACTGATGCTTACTCACGTTACTGATGCTTATTCACGTTACTGATGCTTATTCACGTTACTCACGTTACTGAGGCGTCAAGCTTAGTAGTGTTTTATTGCCATCGACACTTTGAGGTGTGCTGACAGATTCCCTGTACTACCTAGAAACAGAGGGTCAAGCTGCACTTTCTAGAGCTCTACAATCACCGCAGAAATATTCAGGTTTAGCTTACCCCTTGCTCCCAACTAGTGTCAGCAGTACGCCTCAGGAAGGGGAAAAATGTATCAAATCATGAACCAACTTCCTTGCGACAGGCGAAATTGAACCCAGTTGCTTCTAGGAGTGATTTTATCCACTACACTGTCAGAAGGTTACAGGGTGACAATTTGATAATTATGATAAATAAAAACATACGGCTTGGGATGAAAATTGTTTTCAGTAAAGTGTAAATAACGTTCTAATCTTTAAAAGGCTTAGGGTGTATGAGTATTTATCCTTTGTGTGGTGGTTTCTGTTCGTTTGAAGTTATTTTTGTTGTTTCTTGTACTTATAATTTCTTGTTGTTCCGGGTTTCATTTATTTATTGATAGTGATTTATGTTCGCCCTGAGCTTGAATCATTATTTGACTTTATTTATGTTCGTATTTGGTTTGATGTTGCTCTTTACTCTTTCTGTAGAGACCAATGAGTGAGAAATGAAGTTTCCAAAGAAGAAATTGAGTAATCAGCTTGAATTCCCTTTTCCTAGAATTTGTTTTCCTATTTAGCATCTATGCTTATATATTTATTCAAAATAAGGGTATCAACATCCCGCTACTCCTCATCACCCCACTCCTTACGCTAAAGTTTGTCTCTTTCTCGAGACTCTACTTTTTAAAACAATAAAACTTTAGCCTAAACAGCGAAGCGTTAAGGAGGGGACAACCCCTTTTATATACTGAATAATTTCTGTTCGTTTATAGTTTTAATGCTCCTGCTTACTTGCAGTTAAAAAAAACTTGTTTTTTATTTCATTTCTAAACGTTTTTAATTAATGCATGTTTTGATTTTGACTCACCGCTAATGAATAATTAAAACAAAATTTGCACATTAGTTTTTTTTTCTAAATGGCTTTCTTATAGTTTTGATCGGACAATTTTAATAAAAAAAGGGTTAGGGGAAGAGGCCAAGTTGCCCTCCAATTTTTGGTTACTTAAAAAGATAACTAGAGACTATAAATTTTTTACGAACTTTTTTATTAGTAATAAATACACGTAACTTACGAATTAACTTATGTAACGAACTTCTATATTTGTATGTTTTTATTACGCATATGAGGGGGTTCGCCCCCTTGTCATTACCTCACTCTTTACACTAAAGCTTGAATTTTGTCTCAATTTCTTAAGAATGACCCCTGAATAACAAAGGCCGTAGAATAAATAGTTGAAATTACTAAAAATACTGTAGCGTAAAGAGTAAGGTACTGTGGAGGAGACGAACCCCCTTATATACGTAATAATTTCTGTCTGTTTTAGATGTTAATGCTGCTCTTTACTTCCAGCTGAAAAAACTCTTTTTTATGTATTTTCTCATTCTTTTTTTTTAATGAGGCTATTAAATCCTGCGACCCCTTCATGGAAATTCTCTTCCCTCATGATAAACTCCTCCACGGAAAGATCCTCCCACGTACCCCCCGACCCTCTGCCACATAGCGAAAAGTCCCCTTAAAACGTCTGTAAACTTCCCAATAACCATTACTATATGTAAACAATGGTCAAAGTTTGTAACTTGCAGCTCCTCTCCCTGGGACTGTGGGGGATGAAGTTGTCCCAAAAGACATAATTATTAGATTTCTCTACTATCAAACAGTTCGTGGTAACGAACTGTAGTAAGGAGCGATCCGGCTCAATAGTAACCAAAACTCTAAAAAATTGAATTTTGATATCAATAGCTACATCAAAAGAATCGCATTTCAATGCTGATTTTAAATATATAAGTTTCATCAAGTTTAGTCTTACCCATCAAAAGTTACGAGCCTGAGAAAATTTGCCTTATTTAGGAAAATAGGGGAAACACCCCCTAAAAGTCGTAGGATCTTAACGAAAATGACACCACCAGATTCAGTGTATCAGAGAACCCCCCTGTAGAAATTTCAAGCTCCTATCTACAAAAATGTGGAATTTTGAATTTTTTGCCAGAAGACAAATCACGGGTGCGTGTTTATTTGTTTGTTTGTTTGTTTGTTTTTTTTTTCTTTTCCCCAGGGGTCATCGTATCGACCAAGTGGTCCTAGAATGTCGCAAGAGGGCTCATTCTAACGGAAATGAAAAGTTCTAGTGCCCTTTTTAAGTGACCAAAAAAATTGGAGGGCACCTAGGCCCCCTCCCACGCTCATTGTTTGTCCAAAGTCAACAGATCAAAATTTTGAGATAGCCATTTTGTTCTGCATATTCAAAAACCATAATTACTATGTCTTTGGGAATGACTTACTCCCCCAAAGTCCCTGGGGGTGGGGCTGCAACTTACAAACTTCGACCAGTGTTTACATATAATAATGGTTATTGGGAAGTGTACAGTCGGTTTCAGGGGATTTTTTTTTGGTTTTGGGGGTGGGGTTGAGGGGAGGGGTCTATGTGGGAGGATCTTTCCATGGAGAAATGTGTCATGGGGGAACAGAAATTCAATGAAAAGGTCGCAGGATTTTCTAAAATTACTATAAAAAACAATGAAAAAATAAACATGGAATTTTTTTTTTCAATTGAAAGTAAAGAGTAGCATTGAAAATTAAAACGAACAGAGATTATTACGCATGTGAGGGATTCTAAAAATACTTTAGCATAAAGAGCGAGGTATTTAGGAGGAGATAAATACCTCGCTCTTTATGCTATAGTATTTTTAGTAATTTCAACTATTCATTCTACGGCCTTTCTGATTCAGGGGTCATTCTTAAAGAATTGGGACAAAACTTGCGATTTAGTGTAAAGAACGAGGTATTAACGAGGGTACAAACCCTCTCATATACATAATAAAAATTAAAGAATATAAAAGTTTGTTACGTAAGATAATTCTTAAGTTACGTATATTTTTTACTAATAGAAAAATTCGTTAAAAATAAAAATTTATAGTTGCCTTTTTATGTAACCGAAAAATTGCATGGCAACTAGGCCTCCTTTCCCATCCCTTATTTCTCAAAATCGTCTGATCAAAACTAAGAGAAAGCCATTTAGCCAAAAAAGGAATTAATATGCAAATTTCATTTTAATAATTTATGTGTGGAGAGCCAAAATCAAACATGCATTAATTCAAAAACGTTCAGAAATTAAATAAAAAAAAATAGTTTTTTTAACTGAAAGTAAGGAGCGACATTAAAACTTAAAACGAACAGAAATTACTCCGTATATGAAATGGGTTGTCCCCTCCGCAATCCCTCGCTCTTTACGCTAAAGTTTGACTCTTTGCCACAATTCTGCTTTTTAATACAATTAAAAGCTTTAGCGTAAAGAGCGAGGGATTGCGGAGGGGACAACCCATTTCATATACGGAGTAATTTCTGTTCGTCTTAAGTTTTAATGTCGCTCCTTACTTTCAGTTAAAAAAACTATTTTTTTTTTATTTAATACTGAACAAAATGGCCATCTCAAAGTTTTCATCTGGTGACTTTGGGAAAAAAATTAGCGTGGTCCAGGTCCCACCAGTTTTTTTGTCACTTAAAAAGGGCACTGGAACTTTAAATTTTGGTTGGAATGAGCCCTCTCTCGACATTCTATGGCCACTGGGTCGATACGATCACCCCTGAAAAAAAACAACAACAAATCAAACAAAAAACAAAAAGAAACAAATAAGTAGGGTTCTCTGATACGATAAACCTTATGGTGCGATTTTTGTTAAGATTACGTGACTTTTAGGGGTTGTTTCCTCATATTTTCTAAAATATGGCAAATTTTCTCAGGCTCCTAACTTTTGATGGTAAGGCTAAACTTGATGAAACTTATATATTTAGGATCATCATAAAAAAAATTCTCTTGATGCAACTATATGCATCAAAATCCATTTTTAGAGTTTCGGTTACTATTGAGCCGTGTCGCTCCTTAGGCCTACTGCAGTTCGTTACCACGAAGTGTTTGATAACGTCTATACTTCTAGAAAACGGCAGCACACTACTGTGCAGGATTTGACTTTTATCAATAGACATCAGGGATACAGCTAGGGCCCTAGGGGCTTGTTTTTTCCTGCCTCCTTGTTAAAGAAATACCATAATTTGTATAGAAAAAAATTTCTCACATGTTGACCAATTTCCTGCATAGCCTATGCACATACCTCATTCTCTGCCTCTTCTAGGAGGCAAACACGTGGTTGGGGGTAAATCATCCGACACTTCCTGTGTTTCCCCTCAGACATGTCCATGGAAAACCTTACACCAAAAATCAGACCATAAATCTGATTTTATGAAGAGTTTAGTTGTCCAACTGTTTTGATAGAGCTGTCAACAAAGAATTTGAAGGTGTCAGATTGGCTATTAAAACATACCGAAGAAAACTTTATATTTTAATTGAATTAGGAGCACATTTCATCAATTTGATCTGCGTCCAAGAATGCTGGATATTAGCATGTGATGCCACTCTGAATGATATACGCTTATTTTTAGTTGATAATTTATTTAGGCTAATATATATGTTAGGATTAAAAGATTGCTAGTGAACGTGACTTGAATGTTTTTTGACGCGTTGTTTTTTGTCAATTTTGTTGTTAGTAAATATTAAAATAGCCTAGTCAGGTAAGTTGAAAAACCAGAGAATTAACGTCTTAGAAGTTCGATGCAAGACTGTCAGCGTTCATACTTTTTCCTAATTCGTCATTTTTTATCATTAGTATTTCCGTGGCTACTATTGTTACAGACGTCATTACTGTTACAATGACGCATTCCACTACCATGATTACAACCAATAATATGTTTCTTTTGAGTTAGTATGACTTTTGTGTGTTCTTATACTTAAATATTAACTAAAATATGAACTTCTTAATAAGACCAGAATATTCAATTTTTCTTTTAATTAAAAAGCCACTATGATACCTTAAATTTAGAAAGCTTTTCAATTCTTTAATAGGAATCTGAAACTCTTTTGAATATTGGAAGCATATTTCCATGCCTCAATTACCTTTTAGCTTAATAATAAAAACAATACGTGCATTTTTATTAAAGCAATCGATCAGACGTTCCTGATTTAGTAGAATCGATATATAACTCATTTCTGACTAATATGTCACATAGCACCTTCCGTATTTCAACAGCCAAATTGTTTATACATAGTATGTTTTATTGGAAAATATACATAATTTTTTTTTATTTGGGGGTGGGACCTTTTACATTTTGGTTGGGGATTTCCCACGGGAAGAATTTTGTGGGGAGGAAAATACTAAGATGGAAAGTTCCGGGGGAAACTTTATACCGAGGGGAGGAAAAGAGCCTTAAGTTTCCATGCGAGAATTTTCCTAGGAAAATTTTCCACGGATAGGGAGGATTATCCAGAAAAATTTTCCGTGGAGGGTTGAGGGAGGGGATTTTTCAGCATGATTCGAAAAACGATGAGAAATAAAGTACAAATAGAAAAAATTAAAATGAATGTGAGGAGGATTTTCTAGAGAGAATCGTCCAGGGAATTATCAGCGAAGAGGATATGGTCTGGCGAGAATTTCCCGAGCGGAGGGAATTTAAAAGGGTTTAATTGTCCATGGAATTTTGTGTGAGAGGTTGTTTTCCGGGGGAAAGATTTACCGGGAGAAATCTTTCACGGAGAGTTGAGGTGGAGTTCCTGGCACGTTTTGAAAAATGATAATAAATTAAATAAGAAAACAAGTTTTATCAACTGAAAGTAAGGAGCAACATTAAAGATCAAGACGAAAAAAACTTTTTTTGTTTTTAGGCGGACTGTACTATCGTCAGTCCTCACCTCTTCACGGTAAAGTTTGACTTTTTTGGCCCAATTGTTTAAGGACGACGCCCGAAAAACAAGAGCCGTTTTACCTGTGGAATAAGAAACCTTGTTAAAGCAAAAGAAAATTTTAGTGTAACGAGTAAAAGACCGAGGAGGTGGCTCATATATGGAACAACTTCCGTTCGTGTTAGGTTTTAATATTGCTTCTTAGTTTCAGCTGAAAAAACTCTTAATTTACTTAATTAATAGCATAACAAAATACTCCGATTCTAATTGTTTTAATTTCTATTTTTCAGTTTTGTAACAGGGTTTAGTCAAGAAAATACAGAACAAAATACATAAAGAAAACACTAAAAAAAGCAATACAACTAAACAATTAACCCTTCGTAAGCTTTTTCTTGCTTGGAGTAATCATAGGTATATAATAAAGACTTATTATCGATTGACAAGTTACAACTACCATGTATTATGCAAGCATTAGGTCATATTTTAGATCAGTTCGAAACCAACTTAAATTGAAGTAATCGATCATCAGTTGTTAGCAGGTCTATCTTGGCATTCGAAATCTCATTTAGATTCAACGCTTGGTTTGAGTGCACGCTCAACTGAAAAATTTAGTCCTAATGACGTCAACTGATTGTTATTAATAGATCCATCGAAGGTGACCAGACTTAAAATGAATTTCTATTTTAATTTACATTTACTGTTTTCAATCGTTGATAATATAGCCAGGAAATATTCAAAAATTATATATCAGGCTCTATACAGTATTAATAATTCTAGAAAAATTGTAGAAAAATGTCTTTTTGCTGTCACATTAGAAGAATAAGTCTTAGAGAAATAAATTAAGTGCCTCAATAACGTCTCAGGAAGCTGTTTTCATGCTCCTCTCTCCACTTCCTCCTGTACTTTACTGAAAACAATCTGTATTTCAAGCTGAATGTTTCTGTTTCTCATAATATAAAAAACGTCATTATAACCAAAATTAATGGGAAAAAATAACAACAAATGAATGTGGAAAGTTTAATATTCGTATACCCTACTGATAATTATTCCTTAAATTCATAATAATTTTGGATTTACTAAAGCTAAAATTTTTTTAATAATTTGAAATGTATCTTGTTTTTAGTAAAGTGCGAATTGTGTTTTGATCTTCAGAAAGCATGGGGGGGGGGGGGCTCAGTCTCACTCTTCTTAGTTTTTACTCGTTTCGAGTTTGACTGAGATATTTATTGTAATTTCTGTTTGTTTTGGGTTTAATTTATTTTTTGATAGTATACAAAAAAATTGGCTTATTACGTTGAATCCAAATATATATTTATTAAGTTTAGTGTTACACATCAAAGGCTATGAGCCTGAGAAAATTTGCCTGATTTTCCAAAAAGGGGAAAAGTACCCCCTAAAAGTGATAAAATATTAATGAAAGTCAAATAATTGGATTCAGCACATCAGAGAACCCTTATTTCAGAGGTTTCAATCTCCTATCTACAAAAATGTGGAATTTTCTCTTTTTTTTTGCCGGAAGAAAGACCACTGATGCGTGTTTATTTTTTTTCCCCAGGGATGATCGTATTTACCAAGTGGTTGTAGAATATTGGAAGAGGGCTTAATCAAACGGAAAGTAAACGTTTTAGTGCCCTTTTTGAGTGACCAAAAAGATTTGAGGGTAACTAAACCCCTCTCCACCCCTTTTCCCAAAATCGTCCAATCAAAATTTTGACATAGCCATTTTATTCATCATAGTGGAAAGGCCCAATAAATATACCTTTCAATATAAGATGACCCCCCATGCTCCGAAAGCCCCAGGGGAAAGGTCTTTAAGTTTTAAAATTGACCAATTGTTTGAGTATGCTATATTTTCTTGGAAAGTATGCATAAATAACGAGGAAGACCACACTGCCTTTCCATCACAAACACCAAAAACAAGAAGAACAATAGGGAGTTTCTCAAGACAGTGGAAACAAATTAGAAGGAATATTTCGGCCCTATGTCCAAGGGCCATCCTCAGATATACAGCTATATAATAAAAAACAACTTACAAGAGAATAAAATCAATAAAACTAAAATGAACCGTTTTTCAAAACAGTCCCAGCATCTTTACCTCAGCGAGGTTCAACCAGGACTGATAAATAAATTTTTGATGAAACGAGTCAATTCATTGAAATGAAAGAAAATGATTTAAAAACACGTTTTTAATGTCGGCCTAGCTTTTTTAGCTGCTGATCTCATAGGTCTATTTATGACAGGTTCTATGTTAATATCTATTGTTTTTTTTTTTTATAATATTTCGCTTGAGATCAGCAAGTTTTCAAAATTGAAAACAAGTTTTCAATTTTCAGTTAAAAAAAACTTGTTTTTTTATTTAATTCTTAAAGAATTGGGACAAAACTTAAACTTTAGTGTAAAGAGCGAGGCAATAACGAGGGGACAAACCCCCTCATTTACATAATAAAAATAGAAGAATATAGAAGTTTGTCACGTAAGTTAATTCTTAAGTTATGTATATTTTTTACTAATAAAAACGTTCGTTAAAACTTAAAAGTTCTAGTTGCCTTTTTAAGTAACCGAAAATTTGGAGGGCAACTAGGCTTCCTTCCCCACCCCTTATTTCTCAAAATCTTCTGATCAAAACTAAGAGAAAGTCATTTAGCCAAAAAAAGAATTAATATGCAAATTTCATTTTAATAATTTATGTGCGGAGAGCCAAAATCAAACATGCATTAATTCAAAAACGTTCAGAAATTAAATAAAAAAAACTAGTTATTTTAACTGAAAGTAAGGAGCGACATTAAAACTTAAAACGAACAGAAATTACTCCGTGTATGAAAGGGGCTTTTCCCTTCTCAACGCCCTGCTCTTTACAACAAAGTTTTTTACTGTTTAATAAAGTAGAATTAAGAGAAAGAGTCAAACTTTAGCGTAAAAAGCAGGGCGTTGAGAAGGGACAAGCCCCTTTCATACACGGAGTAATTTCTGTTCGTTTTAAGTTATAATGTCGCTCCTTACTTTCAGTTAAAAAAAAATAGTTTTTTTTTATTAAATATTATAAGAAACCAATAGATATTAACACCGAACCTGTCACAAATAGACCTATGAGATCAGCAGCGGAAAAAAGCTAGGCCGACATTAAAAACGTGTTTTTAAATCATTTTCTTTCATTTCAATGAATTGACTCGTTTCATCACAATCTATTTATCAGTCCTGGCTGAACTTCGCTGAGGTAAGGATGCTGGGACTAATTTGAAAAACGGTTCATTTTAGTTTTATTGATTTTATCCTCTTGTAAGTGGTTTTGTACTATATATCTGTATTGCTGAGGACGGCCCTTGGACATAGGTCCGAAATATTCATTTTAATTTGTTTCCCACTGTCTTGAGAAATTCCCTATTGTTCTTCTTGTTTTTGGTGTTTGTGAAAGTATGCACACATTTTTGGGTGGGGGTGGGACGAACTTTCTGCTGGGGTTTTTACACAGAAAAATCTCCTATGGGATGGGGAGTTTCCAAGGGGTGAAATTGTAAAAAAAAATTAACATATAGGAATTCGCCAGAAATCCAACACAAAATTCTTTTCGTATGCATTGCTCTCTGTTTTCCATTTCAATTTCACACGTGGAGTTGTTAAGCGTAATTGTCCGGGGTAAATTTTCACCGGGATTCAATTGTCTAGAGGATATTTCTGTGAGGACGGGATTTCTCCGTGAAGGTGGAGCCAGATTTCCCGGCCATATTTGAAAACAATCTGAAATTAAATAATAAAACAAGTTTTTTCAACCGAAAGTAAAGAGCAATATTAAAACTTAAAATAAAACAGAAATTATTACATATATGAAAAGGGAAGCCCCCTTCTTAACATCTCGCTCTTTATGCAAAAGTTTGATTCTTGTCCCAGTTCCTCAAGAACGACTCCTGAAACACTTAATTAAAACAACATGAAGCTTTATAAAAGTACTAAAAAAAACTTTAGAGTAAAGAGTGGGGCGTTGAAGAGGGCAAAACCCCTTTATGTACGTAATACTTTCTTTTCGATTTAAGTTTTAATTTTGCTGCTTACTTTCAGTTGAAAAAACTATTTTTTGTTTCATTTGATTAAACTTAATATGAGAAGAAATAGAAACCTACAATAACTCAAACTCAAAACAACCAGAAATTACTACTAAAGAATAAATGAAACCCAAAACGAGCAGAAAATAAACAATCATAGCAAAAAAAAAATATAACCGGTACTAATATAAATGAATAAATAAATCTCAAAACGAGTAAAGCTTAATTTGAATATGTAATTCAAGCCTAAGACAAACAAAAATATTCTGCTAATGAAGTATAAATGAAACCCAAAACGAACCAAAATTAAATAAACAACCATTACAAACAAACATAGAATAGGTAATAATATAAATGATGAAAGAAATCTTAAAAGATGTTAGACGCCCCTTAAGACGTTATTACGCAAGCCTGGGTGTACTATAGTGTCCCCCTGAAAGTTAATTCATAGGGAGTGTTTTCTAAGAGGTGCAGGTGTCTGTTACGTCATAGGAAATGATGCTTAAAAGACCTAGGGGTGCGGGGGAAACCTTCAGGAGCTTCCTTATTCCAGGATTTCTTTGGATTTTGCCTAATGAGGAGTCTTTAAAAAACCTATGACACCCTGCCAAATCAGGATTTCTAAGATTGTTATGTCATAATTTCTCTGATTCTTAAAAGAAACCTACGAGGACCAGGTAGAAAATCATCAGGATTTGTAAGATTGTGATTTCTAACTAGTGGTGGACTTTCAAGATGCCAAAACCCTTAGTGAGCAATTCCACCAGCCCCTTAGCATCCAATTCCATTGGGGCCCTAGCGTCCTATGTCACTGGAGTCTCCTAATCTACCCACCGGTGGGCTGAAGCATCCAATTCCAATGGGGCCCTAACATCCTATTTCGTTTGGCCCCTAACTCAACCACTGGGGAACGCCCAGCAGCCAATTCCAGTGGGGGCCACAACAGTCGATTCCAACGGGTCTCTGGCATCCAATTTCACCAGTACTCCCCAACCTAACCCCTAACCAGGGCCCTAGCAACCAATTTCACCGACAAAACTTTTCAAGATGTTTCAAGATTTCTTTGGGTGTCTTGTAATAGGGGAATGTTTACCTAAGGATGACGCAACCTCGCGTGATAAGCTAGACTTCAGGGCCCACGGGGGATCCCCGCTTGTAACTATGGAGGGAGCACACGTGGGATGTTACCTAATGGAAATGCACACATGAGTGCTACGTAATACGTTAAGAGATTTCATTTTCTTTCAAGATGTTTCTTGGAAACCTTTATATTCCACTGATTTTTTCCCCCATTAGGATTCGATAGAGAGTTTTTCTTCCAGTGGAATGGAGCGTTAATCAGGTAGACTATGAAAACCCGTCTAATATTTTGATCCGGGAAATAGATTTTACGAAATAAACATTTCCATACACGGACAACTCCCTTGTTCGCACATACTAGAATGATTAAATTGATCACATTCTCCCAACCCTTTCCAAATGAGAGCGCAAAATCATCCCAAACCTATGGATTTTTGCTATATTAGATACAGCTGCATGTTACAGCATTATTAGCTTTCTAATGTGATTTAGACAGGTTAAGATACATAGCAGATGTTACATAACATTGGCTTTAGATATTTCATTGCGTAAATGATCACGTTTTGAAAACTAGTCCTGGAACAAAAAATGTAAAAAGACACATTGTAAGGCTTTTTATTGTAATTAAAGTTTTATTAATAAAAACAAATTTACAAGGCTTTATTAAATCTCAGAAGTAACAGTTAAAACTCAACAATGGAAAAAAAAACGTGATAAAGCTTATAAAGGATAAAATATAAGCAAAACAAAGCATGAAATCACGCAAAAAGTAGTTAAATCTTAACAAATGGAAAAAACAAAACGTGAAAAAAACCTGATATAGGATAAAATATAAGCAAAAACAAACGTGAATCAAAGAAAGACGGGGGTTGTAACAACCAATTAGAGATGGGGGTGGGGGCTTGTTGTTCGGGGTAAATTTAACCCATATTAAGAGGTGTTTCTCAGAGGTTTTATTGGAAGTGCCACGTTTCATTGAGCCAAGGCTATGCATATTTCACGCTACCGTGACAATCTGTGGCTAGCCCACCTTAATAAGTGATTCAAGAGGGGGAGGATTGTTATTAGAGATAAATTTAAACCTTATTAAGGGCTATATTCGAGGGCTTTTAATGAAAAATTCCTCATTTCATTGATTGAATGTTAGATTTCAGTCCTCCCCACCACTGAAAAATTCATTTAACACATCTCACCTCAAATTCAAGATCTTTTATGGAAGTTATTTATTTACGATCGCTTATTGTATGTTATGTTTTAGTACCCCTATCCCCCGGAAAAGTTCCCATAACATCTCTCACCTTTATTTTAAGCTGCTTTATGGAAGCTGTTTATTTAAGATAGCTTATCGGGTGTTAGATTTCAGTCCCACCCGCTAGAAAATTCCTGTAACATCTCCCACCTGAACTTTAAATGTCTTATGTCAGTTGTTGATTCACGATAGCTTACTGGGTGTTAGATTTCAGTCCCCCCACCGGAAAAATTCCTTTCATACCTCCCACCTTAACTTTAAGCCGTTTTATGGACGTAATTTATTTACGATAGCTTTATAATAAGACCTCATGGAAGACATTCTATATGGGTATGCACCCTCTTACAAAGCTGTTCTTCGATTACTCAGTTTAGAGTATCTCCTTTTGAAGGTAATTGAATAAAAGGAAAGTTGTTTTTCAGCTGAAAGTAAGGAGCAAAACTAAACTTAAAATGAAAAGAATTTATTCAGTATATGAGGTGGCCGGTGGTTACCGAGAAATACGTCTTGACAGAAAATGAAATCTCTTAAAGTATTATAGAACACTCATGTGGGCTTTTTCATTACGTAACGTCCCACGTGTGCTCCCTCCACAGTTACAAGCGGGGATCCCCCATGGGCCCTAAAGTCTAGCATATTACGCAAGATTGCGTCATCATTAAGTAAACATTCTCCTATTGCATGACATCCAGAGAAATCTTGAAACATATTAAAAAAGTCTTGTCGGTGAAATTGGTTGCTAGGGCCCCGTTGGAATTGCTCTCTAGGGCCCCGGTTGAATTCGATGATAGGGGCCCTGGTGGCTAGGTTGGGGAGTACCAGCTAACTTGGATGCTATGTCCCCCATTGAAATGACTGCTAGGGCCCCTATTAGAATTGGCTGCTGGGGGGTCCCCAGTGGCTAGGTTAGGGGCACGCTAAAATTGGGTGTTAGGACCCCATTGGAATTGGATGCTTTGGCCCCCGGTTGAATTGGATGCTAGGGCCCCGATGAATTTGGATGCTAGTGTGACCTTTGGAATTGGTTTTTGGGGGCCCCAGGTTGTTAGGTCAGGGGTCCGATTAAATTGGAAGCTAGGGCCCCATTGGAATAGCTTGCTGGGACCCCAAAGAAAATACTGCACCCCTTTCATGGAAATTCTCTTCCCTCATTATAAATTCCTGCATGGAAAGATCCTCCAATGCAACCCCCCTCCCAACCCATCCCAACCCCAAGTCGAAAAATTCTCCCTAAAACATCTCTACACTTCCCAATAGCCATTACTATATGTAAGCAATGGTCAAAGTTTGTAACTTGCAGCACCTCCCCCGGGGACTGTGGGGGATTAAGTCGTCCCCAAAGACATAGTTATTAGGCTTTTTGACTATGGTGAATAAAATGGATATCTCAGAATTTTTATCCGGTGAATTTGGGAAAAAATGAGCGTGGGAGGGTGCCTAGGTGCCCTTCGATTTTTTGGTCACTTAAAAAGGGCACTAGAACTTTTAATTTCCGTTAGAATTAGGCCTCTTGTGACATTCTAGTACTACTGGGTCGATACTATTACTCCTGGAAAAAACAAAAACAAAAAACAAATAAACACGTATCCGTGTGACCTGTCTTCTGGCAAAAAATAACAAAATTCCACATTTTTGTAGATAGGAGCTTGAAACTTCTACAGTAGGGCTGTCGAATACGCTGAATCTGATGATGTGATTTTCGTTATGTTGGGTTGCTCCTTCATACAGTTCTTTACCACGAACTGCATGATTAAAGAAAAAAACAAGTTTTTTTAACTGAAA
Source organism: Artemia franciscana (assembly GCF_032884065.1). Taxonomy (NCBI): domain Eukaryota; kingdom Metazoa; phylum Arthropoda; class Branchiopoda; order Anostraca; family Artemiidae; genus Artemia; species Artemia franciscana. The sequence goes on along the minus strand of NC_088867.1, from coordinate 3,608,459 downwards.
GTAAGGACCAAAATCAAAATTTGAAATGAATAGAAATAATTATGTATTTGAGGGCGTTTGTCCCATCATTAATACCTTGTTCTTTGCCTTGAAGTTTGGCTTTTCGTGCAAATGATTTAAGAATGACTCCTGAAACACAAGGACCGTTTAATTAATAAGCTTTTGTAGAATTTCTGAGATAAACTTTATCGTAAAGAATGAGGTACAGAGGAGGTAGTTTTTAATGCCGTTTTAGGCTTTAATGCTGCTCATTAATTTTAGTTGAAAAAGTCCGTTTTCAAAATTTAATTTCTGATTGCTTTTTAAAATATGCCATGAAATGAAGTTCCCCCTCTAAGGGAAACTCCCTTCTCTCACGAAGAAATGTTCCATTTTAATACTCTCTAACGTAGCCCCCTCTTCCTAAGAATATATGTGTGCTTCCCGAAAGCCAATGCTATACGTAAACAATGGGCAAAGTTCATAGCTTGCAGTCCTTCTCTCGGGTCATGGGGGGGGGGAGGTCAATCCATCATTAAATACATAGTTGTCAAATTTTTCGACTAGGCAGAACAAAATGGCTATCTCGAAATTTTTAACGGACAATTTTGGTAAACATGGGGTGTTGGAGGAGGGCTCGCTGCCCTCCAATATTTTTGGTCATTTAAAAGGGCCCTAGAACTTTCAATTTCCGATCGAATGAGCCCTCTTCTGATATTCTAGGATTATTGGCTCGTTACGACCACACCATAAAAAAAAATGCATTCTTGATCTTGCTTTTGCCAAAAATTCAAAATTCCACGTTTTTTGTATATTAAATAAAAAAATAAGTTTTTTAAAACTGAAAGTAAGGAGCGATATTAAAACTTAAAACGAACAGAAATTACTCCATATATAAAGGGGACTGTTCCCTCCTCAATGCCCCGCTCTTTACGCTAAAGTTTGACTCTTTCTCTCAATTCTACTTTATTAAACAGTAAAAAGCCTTAGCGTAAAGAGCGGGACGTTGAGGAGGGGAACAGCCCCTCTTATATACGGAGTAATTTCTGTTCGTTTTAAGTTCTAATATCGCTCCTTACTTTCAGTTAAAAAACTTGTTTTTTTATTTAATTTCTGAACGTTTTTAAATTAAGGCATGTTTTGATTTTGGCTCTCCGCACATGAATAATTATAACGAAATTTGCATATTAATTTATTTTTATGCCACCTCGTCAATACCTCGCTCTTTTAAAGCTTAAATGTTGTCCCAATTCCTTAAGAATGACCCCTGAATCACAAAGGCCGCAGAATAAATAGTTGAAATTAATAAAGTTACTTTAGCGTAAAGAGAGACGTATTAGAACGAGGTGAACCCCTCATATGCGTAATAATTTCCGTTTGATTTAAGTTTTAATGCTATTCCTTACTTTCAGTTGAAAAAACATTTTCATATTTATTTTTTCACTTTTCTTTAAAAAAATGCTAAAAGATCCTGCGCTCCCTTAATGGAAATTTTCTCCCCCCATAACAAATTCCTCCGTGGAAAGATCCTCCCGCATAAACCGTTCCCCTGTACACCTCCCGCCAATCAAAAAAATCCCCCTGAAAGCGTTTGTACACTTCCCAATAACTATTACTTTGTGTAAACACTGGTCAAAGTTTGTAACTTGCAGCCCCTCTCACGGGGAGTAAGTCGTCCCCAAAGACATAGTTATTACGTTTTTGATTATGTTGAATAAAATGGTTATCTCAGAATTTTGATCCGGTGACTGTGGGAAAAAATGAGCATGGGAGGGGGCCAAGGTACCCTCCAGTTTTTTCGGTCACTTAAAAAGGGCATTAAAATTTTTCATTTCCGTTAGAATGAGCCCTCACGATCACCCCTGGGGAAATAAACAACAACAAAAAACAAACAAATAAACACGCATCCGTGATCTGTCTTGTGGCAAAAAAATGGAAAATTCCACATTTTTGTAGATAGATGCTTGAAACTTCTACTGTAGTGTTCTCTGATGCGCTGAATCTGATGGTGTGATTTTGTTAAGATGCAATGACTTTAAGGGGTGCTTCCCCCTATTTTCTAAAATAAGGCAAATTTTCTCAGGCTCGTAACTTTTGATGGGTAAATCTAAACTTAACGAAACTTATATATTAAAAATCAGCATCAAAATGTGATTCTTTTGATGTAACTATTGTTATAAAAAGTCCGTTTTTAGAGTTTCGGTTACTATTGAGCCGGGTTCGTTCCCACGAACTGTTTGATAGGATTTTAAAACCTCTACTGAAATATTCGTTGATGTGCTGAAAGTTGGCAAATTTTTTCAGGCTGGTAATATTTGATGTGTTACACTAAACTTCATGAATTCTATAACTCTGAATATGCATCGAAATTCGGTTCTTTTGATGTATCCATTGTTATCAAAACTCAGTTTAAATAAATAATGACGAAGACCAACTCTGTTTCTTACAAGACAACTCTGTTTCTGTTAAGAAACTCTTTTTTTTAGGTTTTTGGTTGCTATTGAGCATCATCGCTCTTTATTTACAGTCCGTCACCACGAATAGTTTAATATTTTATATTTTTTATAAATAAATTCTATACATAATAATTAAGTAGAGTTTAAACGTTGAAAAATCTATTCTGTAGATTTTATATTTTCTGTTTTTATTCTTTTTATTATTATATTTTCCTTATATTTATTTTTTATAGATTTTAATATCGTTTTTTTACTTTTTAATAATATTTTTCAGAAAAGTGGTTAGATTAATACTTAAAAGGCTGGATCTAGAATCAACAAACACAAGTCTGAAAGAAACTTTCTCGCAACTATGGTACAAAATAATCTTTAACCAGAGGTACAACACAATTTAGAAAGTAAAGCCCCCTTAACTCCAGGTAAAAATCAAAATCTATCTCTGGTCGCAAAATATAGCTAATAATCAGTGGTTCCACTTTCCCCAGATTTCGGGGATTTCCCCGAAAAGACAAAGAAAATATCCGAAAAAAATTGACGTTCCCCGAATCATGGAAAACTCCGCGAATATCTTTCTTTCTTTTCCCTCCGCAGAAAACTCTCTTTTCCTTTCGCCGAAAACTCCGCGAAAATCTTTCTTTTCCCTTGATCTCCCGGAAAATAGAGTTAGTGGAAGGCTCACTGCTCGTCCCATAAGTTTTGCATCTTTATACTATGGTACGCTGGCGAACGTATAATATTGGAAACTCCATTTTGCAAAACCAAAATGGGAATGAAACGATTTGATTCTTCCTCTCTTATTGTGAATATAGAAATGGCAAAAATGTTGTCATGTGTTAAGGCAAATGCGACTGCAGAAGAAGAAGCTACGATTATCTTTAGACTTCCAAATTAATAGTAAGCCAATTTTGTCCCACTCTTCTAACTTTTCTAGCTGTTTATCGTTTTTAAATCGCTCATTCCTATTTTGGTTTCGGCACACCAAAAACAAAATGTTTTGAAGTGATTTTCATTGCTTTATTTTATGAGGTAATAGAACAAATATCTAATGATTCTATCTCTATTCAGCACTTAATGTTCTATGTAAGTATGGCAATCATCAGATAATTCATGGTAACAAACTGTAAATACGGAGCAACGCAACTCAATAGTAACCGAAACTCTAAAAAACAACGGATATATTAAAAGAATTGGCTTATTATGCTGGTACCAAATACATAAAATATTTAATGTTCAGTGTTACATTTCAAAGACTGTGATCCTGAGAAAATTTGCTTAATTTTTGCAAAAGGGGGAAAACACTCCCTAAAAATCTCAAAGAGCCTTAACAAATTAACACCATCAGATTCAGCGCATCAGAGAACGTAACTCTATAGGGTTAAAGCTCCTATCTGCAAAAATGAGGACTTTCCCAGAAGATGTATTTTTTCCATGAGGATGGTAACTATGCCCCCCTTCTTCGCCCTTTCCCCGTAAAATGGTTTGATCAAAATTTAGAGATACCGTAGCCATGTTGTTCAGCATAGTTGAGCGGCCCATTAACTTTGCCTTTGGAGTTAATTTGACCTCCCTCAGCCCCTGGGGAAAGGTCTTGAAAATATATAATTTGCCCATTGTTTACGTATAATATCTGTTATTTGGAAGTATGCATTCTTTTTTCGGGTAAAGGATTAAATTTTCTGCAGGAGGATTTTCCGCAGGGAGGACAATTCATTGGAACGAACATACATTTCTGGGGAATAAGGTTTTGAGGGGAAATTTTACACTGGGGGGATTGGACAGAATTCCTAAACAATTTTTTTTTATTTGTTTATTTTAAGTTTCTCTTTGTGAACCCAATCTTACCCGTGGAGATGTTAAAGGTTTGTAATTGTCTGGAAAGGTTATGTTATTGTACATCGTGGAGACATTAATTGTCTGGGATAAATTTTTAACGCTATTGAATTGTCTAGACGATTTTTCCTGGGAGAGGAATAATTTTTCCGTGGAGGTAGAGCTGGATTTCCTGGCATTTTTAAACGATCATTTCAAATAAAATAAAAGTCTTTTTCCCGTCTGAAGGTACGCCTAAGGAGCAACATTGAAACGAACAAAAAATATTAAATATATGAAGGAGATTGCCCCCTCTTTCTTTACGCTTAAGTCTGAATTTAGTCCCGATTCTGTAAGAACGACTCCTGAAACATAATTGTAGTTTAAATAGAACAATGAGAAGCTTAAGTGCTAAAAACCATCAGCGTGAATAGTCGGGTGTTTAGAGGGGACAATCCCCTTATGTTATCGTTTCTATTCGCTTTAATTTTTAATGCTGCTCCTTGCTTTCAGGTGATTTTTTTGTTTATTAAATTCCTGGTGTAAGTTCATGTTTGCTTGCCAAAGAATATTCATTAATTTGGAGAAATCATTGCACATGTTATTGCTCTGTATGCGATTATTGCCTTCCTATACTGTATTTTTGCCGTCTTTCTGAAAATAAATGACATAAAAGTCTCGTTTTCGGGGTAAGAGAAGAAAGCAGCAAAGATAATATAAAACCTAAAGCAACAAAGCTTCAGAGTGTAATTCAGCCTTTTTTTTTTTAAATTTGAAAACTGTTTTGAAGTTTTGTCCGCAATATCAAAAATGGTCGTTCTTAGCTATGGGTTCCAATCACACATTCTGGCTGTAAAACCTACTCTGTTAAAAACTTGACTTATTACTCGGACCCAAGCCCTACTTGAGCCTGAAAACGAAGCTAGAACCTATTTTGGCTCCCAAATTTTTGTAACGAAATTCTATTCTGAACTTGCCACCGAAAATTCCCCGAATCTTGAAGAGTTGTCCCGAAAAACTCCCCGAATTTTAAAATTTGTCCCGAATTTTGAGATTCGAGAGTGGAAGTCCTGCTATCAATCAATATTTTCCAATGGTTGTTTAGCTAATGCTTAGATCCTGTATCTAACAGAATGCAATTATAAAACAATGTTAAATAGTTTAGAAAGATTTGAAAATGAGACTTATGAAAATGAAACTGATGATTTCATCATTTTTAATTGGATTTACAAAATATCACGCAACGGATTTAATTGGCTTTTAGTGACATCATACTTCTAAACTAAACATGTCTTTTAGTAAGACCAAGGCTATAAAGAAAGGTGATAAATTGTCAAAGAAGTTTACTCCAGGGAGAAATCACATCTGTCTACTATACAAGACATTCCTGGATAGAACTAGCAACTATTTGGAGCCGATATATGAGTCATTCTGATTCTCATATTTGTTTTTCTTTTCTGGATTCTTACTTTTGACTTTTCTTCCAATTCTGAGATAGGTTAATATAGAGAAATCATCTTAAACACTTATATTCAGTTTCTCTTTATCATAGAACATATTGTAACTAGTATAGCATTCAATAATCATGGTTACAATAGCAACTGCATAATAATACAATAAGCAACTTATAGCTTACAATAGCAACTGCATAAACTGCAACTACACACACAATCATGAAAAACCATGAAAAACAACGGAGAATATTTCAGTTCCCAATCTGGATTAAATAAAGAAAACTAGTTTTTTTCAACTTAAAGTAAGGAGCAACATTAAAACTTAAAAAAAGAGATTAATTGCCGATATAAGGGGGCTGTCCTTCTTCCACACCTCGCACTTTACGCTAAAGTTTTTAAGTACTTAAAAAAAGCCTCTTATTGTTCTCATTAAACAAACATAATGTTTTAGGAGTCTTTCATAAAGAACTCCGATAGAATTCGAACTTTGGCGTAAAGACAGAGGTATTGAAAAAGAGTAATCCCCCTCATATACGTAATAAAATCTGTTCGTTTTGAGTTGTAATATTGCTCCATACTTTTAGTTGAAAAAACTTATTTTTTTCCTTAAGGAAAGATGGGGTTTTATGTTATGGCTTTTTTTTACTTAAAAGAAAAGATTGGGCTTCATGTTTATTTATTACTAGCTGTTGGGGTGGAGCTTCGCGCCACCCCAACACCTAGTTGGTGGGGGCGCTTCGTGCCCTCCAAGCCCCCCCCACGCGCGTAAGTCGTTATGTGCCATATTAGTTACGCGCCATTGTAGTTGTGTCCCTGTGTCCCACCTGTGATATATATATATATATATATATATATATATACTATATATACTATATATATATATATACTATATATATATATATACTAGCTGTTAGGGTGGCGCTTCGCGCCACCCCAACACCTAGTTGGAGGGGCGCTTCGCGCCCCCCCAAGCCCCCCCGCGCGCGTAAGTCATTACGCGCCATATTAGTTACGCGCCATTGTAGTTGTGTCCCTGTGTCCCACCTGTGAATATAGATAGATTTATATATGTGTTTCAAACTACGTAAAAATTGCGAATATACAACATTCTTGGCTTTCCCACTACTGGGAGCTTTTCGTTTCCAATTGCCAGCAATTGATCTGAAAATGTTTGACCAGAGTCATCGTTACACAGACAGACAATATATAGAAAATATATATATAAAATATAAATATATATATATTTTCTTTTTAGTTTTTTTGTAGTTTTTACCTTTTTTAGTTTTTTTCTTCTTTTGTATTAATGCTAAAGCCAAGGTTCAAACCTGGAGCCTCTCGGACCTAGAACCTGAAACATAACGCTTTACCAACTCAGCTACTTCGGCTTGAATACATTCGTTTTGAGCAGCTTCCTCAGGTGTTGCCATTGTAGGTTCTTCAGTCATTTTAAAATTAGAAATTTCTCTTTCAACGGTCTTTTTATAATTAAAAATTTGTGTTTGAACGATATTCTTAAATACCTGTGTCCTGGTCGTCATTTATATTCCCTGTGTCCCGGTCGTCATTTGTGTCCCGGTATCCGAGTCTGTAATTTCTCTTTGAGTGTCCCGGTCTGTAATTTCTCTTTGAGTGTTTTTTCTTTTTAGTATTTTTTAGTTTTTTACATTTTTTCTTTTTTCAGTTTTCTTTTTCTTTTTTATTTTTCAGCGTGTCCTGGTCGTCATTTATATTCCCTGTGTCCCTGTCGTCATGTTTTTTACATTTTTTCTTTTTTCAGTTTTCTTTTTCTTTTTTATTTTTCAGCTTCACTATGAAATACATATCGCCGAACCTTTGTTTTTTTTAACTAAAATCTGGTAGGCATTGATGACCTTATCCAAGTCAAAATCCCAAATCCAATCATCATCGCTATTATTTTCAGTTTTGATATGTTTTGACTCTCGCTGTCCAGGTGGATCTTCATCTAACTGCGCGGTTTTTCCTTTTTTTCTTTTTAGTTTTTTATTGGTTCTTACCTTTTTTTTTAGCTTTTTTAATTTTTTTTCGTTTTTTCTTCTTACTTTTTTTTTTAGTTTTTATCTTTTTTATTTTTTTTTATTTTTATTCTTAATTTTATTAGTTTTCTTTTTCTCTTCTATTTTTCAGTTTTTTCTTTTTTTTTAAGTTTTTTTTTTAGTTTTTAGTTATTTTAGTTTTTTAGTTTTTTAGTTTTTTTAGTTTTTTAGCTTTTTTATTTTTTTTATTAGTTTTTAGTTTTTTTGTAGTTTTTGACGTCATGACGTCAACCTGATCCACAGATCCACAGATCCACAGACAGACAGACAACTTATTTTTATATATATAGATAGATAGAAGATATATTCCCTGTGTCCCGGTCGTCATTTGTGTCCCGGTATCCCAGTCTGTAATTTCTCTTTGAGTGTCCCGGTCTGTAATTTCTCTTTGAGTGTTTTTTCTTTTTAGTATTTTTTAGTTTTTTACATTTTTTCTTTTTTCAGTTTTCTTTTTCTTTTTTTAGTTTTTATCATTTTTATTTTTTTTATTTTTATTCTTAATTTTATTAGTTTTCTTTTTCTCTTCTATTTTTCAGTTTTTTCCTTTTTTTTAAGTTTTTTTTTTAGTTTTTAGTTTTTTTAGTTTTTTAGTTTTTAGTTTTTTAGTTTTTTTAGTTTTTTAGCTTTTTTATTTTTTTTATTAGTTTTTAGTTTTTTTGTAGTTTTTGACGTCATGACGTCAACCTGATCCACAGATCCACAGATCCACAGATCCACAGACAACTTATTTTTATATATATATAGATATATATATATATATATATATATATATATATATATATATATATATATATATATATATATATATATATATATATAATATATATATATATATATATATATATATATATATATATATATATATATATATGTTTTTAACTACGTAAAACTTGCGAATATACAATATTCTTCGCTGTCCCATTGTCTTTACATATAAATAGATTGTCAGGTTTTCCGACTCTTGAACATGCAATATATAATTGTCCATGTGAAAAAAAATCCGTATTCAGATCTATACCTCATTATTCTAATGATTGGCATTGAGCTTTGTTGATGGTGATTGCTAATCAAACATTCCTTGTGTCCCCATCGTCATTTATATATCCCCCCTGTGCCCCCGGTGTCCCCGTTGTAGTTGCGTCCCTGTGTCCCAGTCATCATTTATAGTCGACAAACATGACGTCAGTCGACACACAAACATGACGTCAGTCGACACACGCGTCCCAGTCGTCATTTGTGTCCCGGGGTCCCAGTCTGTAATTTCTCTTTGAGTGTCCCGGTCGTCATTTATATTCCCTGTGTCCCGGTCTGTATATACATTTGTTTTTGAATTGGTATATGATGAAATGAATTTTTAGTTTTATTCCTTTTTTCTTTTTAGTTTTTTTTTGTTTTTACCTTTTTTTAGCTTTTTTAGTTTTTTTCCTTTTTTTTAGTTTTTTTGTAATATTTTGCCTTTTTTATTTTTTTTTATTTTTATTTTTTAGTTTTCTCCTTTATTTTTCAGTTTTTTCCTTTTTTAGTTTTTTTTTCTTTTTCAGTTTTTAGTTTTTTTATTTTTTTATTTTTTTTATTAGTTATTATTTTTTTTCTTTTTAGTTTTTTTGTAGTTTTTACCTTTTTTTGTTTTTTTTTAGTTTTTTTCTTTTTTAGTTTTTAGTTTTTTACCTTTTTTTAGTTTTTTTTAGTTTTTTAGCTTTTTTAATATTTTTAGTATTTTCTTTTTAGTTTTTTTTGTAGTTTTTATCTTTTTTATTTTTTTTTCTGCTTTTGTATTAATGCTAAGGCCAAGGTTCGAACCTGGAACCTCTCGGCCCTAGAACCTGGAACATAACGCTTTACCAACTCAGCTACTTCGGCTTGAATACATTTACCTGTTTTAGTTTTTTTTAATTTTTATTTTTATTTTTTTTTTAATTTCTTTTTCTCCTTTATTTTTCAGCTTTTTTCCTTTTTTTGTTTTTTTCTTTTTCAGCTTTTAGTTTTTTTGTAGTTTTTTATTAGTTTTTAGTTTTTTTTCTTTTTAGTTATTTTTGTAGTTTTTACCTTTTTTTTAGTTTTTTTCTTTTTTAGTTTTTAGTTTTTACCTTTTTTTAGTTTTTTACAGAAAGAGCACAGAAAAGGTAATGGGAGACCACGGAATCAAATGGCGAGGAAAAACTCTCCTGGACTTAGATTATGCTGATGATTTAAGCATTATTGATGAAAATGTGAGCAAAACGAATGAATTTTTAGAGGTTTTGTGAGTTCACTGTGCTAGAATAGGTTTTGAAATTAGTGAGCCTTAGTGATTAAGTCACTAAGGCTAGGAATTAGTAAGATGGAAAGGTGACATACAGTAGCAAAAAGATTGATCAGGTGGACAGCTTCACTTACCTTAGTAGTATTATTAGTAAAAATGGTGGTAGCAGTGAAGATGTTAATAGCAGAATGGATAAGGCTCAGGGTGTTTTTTCACAGTCAAAAAAAGTTTGGAAGAATAGGAAGATTAGTTGGCAAAGCGAAATTAGAATATTAGAATCTATAGTGATGACAGGGGGTCAAATATGGCTCTAAAAGCTAATGAAGGTTTACAAGATGTTTTCCAGAGAAATTGCCTATGGTTTGTTCTCGAAACCCGGCTGACTGATCGTATTTCAAACAGTAGGCTGCATGAACAATGCGATTCAATCTTGCTTCCTAGGGCTATAGTTAAAGAAAGGTTGAGATGGCTAGGACACTTTGTGCGGATGAAGGATGACATAGTGCTGAAGATTCTCCTTTTCGGTCATCTGTCTGGGGCTGAACAGGAAAAAGTCATTCTCGTCTTTGGTGGGAGGATGTCATAAAAATATTTAAATGAAATGGGAGCTTCCTTGGAGGGTTTAAAATGGGACGCTTTGAATAGATTGGGATGGAGGAGGAGTGTGCGTAGCTGTGTTGGCCTCAGGTGGCTTGGTGCTCCAGTGAGTTGTTAGCAATAGTAGTAGTAGATAAAATTGAAATATTGATTTTGCAATCGTAGCAATCGTAACATAATCGCCGGTGCAATCGTAACATAAATCAGTCTCAAATCTATCTTGATTTTCGGGAACGTTTTGGTCTTGTCTATAACAAATGTGACCCTTCCCATTGCGATACTTTTCTTATTTAGCCTAAAACCTTATATTCACATGCTCACTGACACAGAGGTGGACAAGTGGTATGGTGTACCATCAGCCTCATCAGGAAATTTTTTTGAGTTGGGTGAATGGGAAAGTTCTACTAGGAGCTTTGATTACGCAGAGTTTAAGGAGAAGCACTTCACATAGACTATTTATATATACTGTTGAATGTCCTCTTGATTTCCAGGGAGAATTACTTTCTACTGACGTCAATGAGGAATATTCCTTTAAAACAGTCTCTGATAAGAACTTGCCTTTATACCCTGGAAATGATACCTATAAGAAAAAATTTCACTTTCCAGCCCCCTTTCCCTAAATAGTTATTCGCGAGATACAATTTCTTTTAGGGGTTTATATAATTCTTAAAACATTGTTTTAGGAATAATAAATTTGGATATAGAAAAAAAGAACGTCGTAGGAGGAAGTAGCAGCCCTCCATTACATCCTTTTTAATTTTTTTTAATCATTTTAGAAGGTTAAAGTTTTAAAATATTTCGTTTTTAGATGGTAAATTTTTTGATCATATCCGATTTTGTCGATTTAAAACCCAGATTTAAAATTTCCTTTGTCGAAGTTTTTTGGTCAGTTTCAATTTTGTACTAAGGTTTGAAAAGCCTTTTGATTTTTGTTTTACAGTTTGCCTAGATTTGGTTCCTTTAGTGTATTGCAATGTATATATTTCCGATTTTGTCATTTTCTAACTAACTTAAGATACGGACAGAGTGTCAAAATGATATTTATATGTTGTTTTCGATATATATATATATATATATATATATATATATATATATATATATATATATATATATATATATATATATATATATATATATATATATATATATATATATATATATATATATATATATTTAAACGAGAAATAATCTTATATTTATTTATTTATGTCTGCATAAACATTTTTTATAAACGGTTCCTTATTTTTTTAGAGAAAATTGGCAGCCTAGGACTTTCTGTTCTTAAAAAAGAACCTATATAGGCCATCAGTTGGTGAAAATTTGTTTCGAGCCTTAATTTTGGAGGATAAAATTCATACGAGTAACGTCATTTTTATGAGCACATTTCAAGAGCACAAATACACCATTTCTGCCTAAAGAGTGGTCGTATCCTTTTTAGTATCTTTGACACACAAAATTATACAAGGATCATAGCTAAGTATGGAATACTAAGCGTAATGAGTCTATTTACAAAAGGTATTTTTAGCAATTTCATAACACCGAAAGAAAAATATCATAAATTAACAATTCGTCAAAATGAAAAAACTTGACCATCAAATGAGAAAAAATCAAGAGGACAACTTGGGAAATGTTAATTCAAAACAGGTGAAAATGGACATCATAAACCATCGAATGGGACAGGACCAATCCAAGCAGCTAAGGCAAAAGGCATTGAAGAATATTTGAAGCAACGATAAACAAAAATGAAGAACAGACAAAAAATATTCGGTTGAAAGATAAGCAGAAGCGAACATTAAAACAAGTCGAAAACGAAAGGGAAAAACAAAGAAATATGTAGTTACAAGACATAAGACAGCGAGAGTCAGAGCGAATCAAAATGAAGTGTAGAACAAAGAAGGTGTTTTAAGCAGTTTCATAATACCTAGAAGACGAAAAAGTAAATTAACAGTTGCTCAAATGTTCAAACTCGACAATCAAATGAGACAAGTTTAAGAGGACGACCTTAGAAACATAATCCACGTAATTCTCGTCCTCATTAGAATGGAGACCAGTCTCGGAAGAGACCAAAAAATGTTTGAAGTAATAAATAGACGAATATGAAGTACAAAGAAATGTGTAGTTGCAACGAGTTGTAAAATAGGTAGTTGCAAACGACAATTGCAACGCGTCAAAAACGAAATTGAAGAACAAAGATGCGGTCTCACATATAAAATTTTAGAGAAGTGAAAAATAGCATTTTCGCATATAAGACAATAACTGGCGTCAAGAAGGACTAGCTCCACTGGCCTCTTAACCTCCATCAGTGAAATAAAATCCACACCTAAATTAAAACAGAGCTTACCATATGGCGTTGTCCAAAATTACTCTGGGTAAAAGGTAGGAATCATCACAGAAAAGAATGGACATTTCAAGGAATCGTGAAGTAACATAATCTTGGTCTTAACGCACATGACAGTCTTGGGGAATAAATGTTGATACAACACTGGATAAGAATGATATATAGGGCTATAGGATCAAGGTTTAGGGGAATAGGTAGTGACTGGTAATGGGGTAGTGTGTCTGGTTGTGTTCCCCCTTTCAGAAAGAATTCACACAACTCCCGAACAAAAATCCTGGACACGGTTCTGCCTGAAATATTACTGATGCGCCCTTTTGACAACCAGGATCTGCTTAAAGTATTTTGATTTTTTCAACATTCCCCTTAACCTTTCTTGAAAATTTCCTCTTAATAACCTTAGCCTTTTGGAGACCCGGGTTTAATCATGCTCCAATTTGCTTAAACCCTAACCCCTATGTGTTAAAAACAATATGCAACTTTCAGACGTTAGAGCCCTTACCCCAGTGACTACAAAGGAGCAATTATTGAATATTTAGACTTACTGAATCTTGTAGCAAAATCGCTATCTCAAAATCGCTTTTGATTGGATAAAATTATGGGTAAAGCTTGAGCGTTGTCTCTGATATGGATGTTCTTTTACTTTCTCTTGTTGAAACTCACTTTTAATTTATGTTTTGGCATCAAAGACCGCCATTCACATACTTTTTGAAGTAAATTTGGGATGATGATCATTTCCGGAGTACTGTCTTATGAACATTTAACTTGAATGTAAGAAATCAGGGATGTTTAGAAATCAAAATTAAAAAAATAAAAATTCAACTACATTTTCTATTGTTTTAAAAAGTAGAGTTGAGACAAAGAGTCAAACTTTAGTGTAAAGAGCGGGGCGTTGCGGAGGGACAACCCTATCATATACGGCGTAATATCTGTTCGTTTTAAGCTTTATTGTCACTCCTTACGTGCAGATAAAAAAACTTGTTTTTTTAATTTAATTTCGTAGAGAACAAACCCTGTGGAATCAGGTGGTGAAGTCACTCAAATAAGACATCATACCTCAGAGAGCTACATCATCTTGTATATGAAGATTTTTTTTTGTCAAAAATATTATCCAATTTTATTAATATGATACTATTACGCTTTTAATAATATGAAGATTTTTTTTTGTCAAAAATATTATCCAATTTTATTAATATGATACTATTACGCTTTTAATAATTATGCTAGTTACTAAATACAGCAACTTGCTTTCAAGCAACCCCTAAAACATATCGTCTCAGTGCCCCACTAGTGGCGATAAGATAAGCAAGAGCTTCGTTTCAACTTGGTACCAATTTCTGGGGTTTCAGACTATTTTTTTTGAAATTCCCATAGGTTTGATTTTGCAACGAACATTTACCATTAAGGTTAATTAAAATAATCGTTACTATTCTTGAATCAGCTGCCAATGGCAATTCTTCTTCACTTGGCAGCTTTTTTTCAAAAAATATAGTAAATTTTTAGTTACTTAATTAAATTTAATTGAATTAAATTTAATTTGATTTAGAGTTCGTTAGTTACTAAGGTGCAACCTATTGACCCTAAGAGCGCAACCATAATATGCTGTAACAAGAAGGTAAACAGTTGTAACCATGCATGTAAAGCATTCTAAAAGTTATGCAGTGAAGTAATTTTAATTTTCAAACCTAAACGACCAGGTGTATAGGAACCACTCCTGAGCGCTAATAAATGACCAAACGTCCAACTTATGAATTGATTGAGCGGTTACAGATTCATTTAATGATTCTAAAGCTAACCATACGGTACATGATCTCACTACTGGTGTCACAGCCCATCCCATGGGTTTCCGGAGTAATTTTTTCTTGTTAAAGAGCATGATCTTAAAATTTTAGAATCTATTCTACTTGTTATGTTTTGAATAGTGATATCTACTTGTAAAAAAAGCTTAAATGCGCATTAGAACTATAAATATTTTTGGTTGTAGAAATAAGGTTTCTTTTAGTCTTTCATTTAAAATTTTTCTTTTGGTATTCGGGACCAAATTCTCTATCGAACGAAAAATATCAAGCGAAACATATATTTTTAAGAGTAGATATACCAGCAATGACCGCCTAACTGCCTTCAACTAGTAGCATCAACTAGCGAACAGTTTGCAAACATTAACCATAACAAATTATGAACAAAACATGAGAATAGGAACAGTCAAAATGTATTAATCCTTGTATTTTTTGCAAACACTTTGCTTAAAACAGATGGTCTTAGAAATGAATAAAGATGCAAATTTAATAGGAACTTTCTTTTTTAATTGTAAAATAATTAGAGGATAGCTAGCTCCTCCCCCTCCGTGCTATTTTTCTTTCAGGCAGGACACTATTCCTTTCATGGCACGAAAGACCCAAAGGTTATATGAACCATAGAACTCAAAGAGCAGGAGAACCAAACTTAGGAAACGGTCAATCATTTTATCGGAAACAATTCAGTTGCGGTAATCATAATTAGCACAATTCACTAAATAAAAGGTAATTTGTCTCCTATGCATTTCCCCTCAGAAAGGTCGTATAAAAGGGTAATATTTTTGGTCATTGGTCATCCCTGTAGCTCCCATTTAGAGGACAATGATTAGAGCTCTTAGGGTTGAAGAGGATTTAGAATATTCATGTCTATGCTGTGGCATCATGGCGTTATGGATCAATGATTGTTACACGACCAGGCTTTCCCAAAAATGTTAGTGTAACCCACCCTTTCCATAAATTCTACCTGAGAAGATAACTCTGTAAACGTCGTTTTCTAATATGGTGTCTGTTCTATTTTAACTGTTATTGCAAAAATTTGCAAAAAAGTGTAAGGCATCATGCGGCTTGGCCACCTTTCCAATAATATTCCATAGACACGTTATTTTACGAAAACCTTGTTCTTCTTCTTACTGTCCTATTGATGAAACCAAATATATCATCTTTTCTGGAAAACACTTACATAGGGTCTCTGCAATTTATCGGCTGGAAGAAACTCTTTGACGCCTTTGCTGGATTTTGGGTTTTGTTTTTTTGTTTCCATTTTGTGGAAAGTTCAAGCAAAATAGACAGCTTTCTGGTATCAAAATAGTACACCGTAGCCTCTGTAGTTGCTTTTATTTTTGTAATGCTGATGAAGAATGGTGTGGAATCTTTAAGTTACAAAATTAGACTTTTGCAAGATAAATCATTTCTAATGTTACTATTTTACAAAAATTTAATGATATTTTGTTACGTATGCTATTTTGGCAGCGGAAAACTCTCCAATAATTGTTATAGTACTTTTCCTCATAGCACTTTATTTTACTTCAGATTTTGTCATTTGATGGTACTGATTTATTTTTTCCACTTTGCTTATTATACTGTCTTTTAAATTCGGGCGAACTGTTCCCGTTCGTTGTTTTTTTTTTCTACTATGTTCACTGGCTGAGAATAATGCATCGTTCTCACGTCTTTATTATTTTTGTCGAATTTTGAGGTGGCCGAATTCCCCTTTCCCCCCACGAAGTTTCCCCATGGAAAACTCATCCAAGAAAATCTCCCCACGGGATATTCTTGCCCACGAAAAATTCTCCCCCAGAAAATTAACCCCGTGGAAAATTTCTCCCCAAAACTCCCCCACCCCCCTGAAAATGCCCTCACACGCAAAATAGAGCAGCCACTGAAAAATTACAAGAAGGTACCTCATACTCTTGATCAGTTGTCCTAAGGGATTACAAAAGTATAAGATATCAAAAGCTTCTAAGTTCTCTAAGCTTCTAGTTCTAAGTGAAGGGCTGGTTGGTCTCCAATTACTTTCGATTTGCAAAAAGGACTAGAACTCTCAATTTCTGATCAAATGAGCATCCACTGAAGTTTCCATAACCACAAAAGGCTGGTTGGAGATGAAGACGGGCAACCCTCCACCTATACGAAATAAACAATTACTAATCTTAGGGTATAATGTTATTCTCTACTTTAAAAATAACAAC
Source organism: Artemia franciscana (assembly GCF_032884065.1). Classification (NCBI taxonomy): domain Eukaryota; kingdom Metazoa; phylum Arthropoda; class Branchiopoda; order Anostraca; family Artemiidae; genus Artemia; species Artemia franciscana. Next base: position 3,591,551 of record NC_088867.1, on the reverse strand, counting down.
GTAGACTATAAATATTCTCAGAAATCAAGAAAAATTAGATATTAATTTCTACATCTACACCCGCCCCTTCCTTAGAACTTATTAAGTAAAAAAAAGAGTTTTTTTTTTAACTGAAAGTAAGGAGCGACATTAAAACTTAAAACGGACAGAAATTACTTCGTATATGAAAGGGGCTGCTTCCTCATCAACGTCCCGCTCTTTACGCTAAAGTTTGACTCTTTGTCTTAACTCTACTTTTTAAATAGTAAAAAACTTTAGCGTAAAGAGCGGGGCGTTGATGAGGAAGCAGCCCCTTTCATATACGAAGTAATTTCTGTTCGTTTTAAGTTTTGGTGCCGCTCCTTACTTCCAAGGAAAGTTCCCCCAACATATCTCCCTCTTCTCAACCCCCCCCCCCTATTCTAAAAATCCCCCTGAAAATGTCTGTATCACTTCCAAATAACCATTACTCTATGTAAGCACTGGTCAAAGTTTGTAACTTGTAGCCCCTCCCACGGGGACTGTGGGGGAGTAAGTCGCCCCCAAAGACATAGTTATAAGATTTTTCAACTACGGTGAATAAAATGGCTATCTCAGAATTTTGAACCGGTGACTTTGGGAAAATAATTGTCGTGGGAGGGGGCCTAGGTGCCCTCCAATTTTTTGGGTCACTTATAATGGGCACTAGAACTTTTCATTTCCGCTAGAATGATCCCTCTCGCAAGATTCTTGGACCACTGGGTCGATACGATCACCCCTGGGGGAAAAAACAAACAAAAAAACAAACAAAAAAACAAATGAAACACGCATCCGTGTTCTGTATTCTGGCAAAAAATGCGAAATTCCGCAATTTTATAGATAGGAGCTTGAAACTTTAAGGTTCTCTGATACGCTAATCTGATGGTGTGATTTTCGTTAAGATTGTATGACCTTTAGGGGGTGTTTCCCCCTATTTTCGAAAATGAGGCAAATTTTCTCAGGCTCGTAAGTTTTGATGGGTAAAACTAATCTTGATGAAACTTATATATTTTATTATATACATAAAATATATTGCGAAAATAAAACTTATATATTTATTATATATATTGCTATCAAAACTCTATTTTGTAGAGTTTTGGTTACTATTGAGCCGGGTCGCTCCTTACTACAGTTCGTTACCACGAACTATTTGTTTCTGTATTTACTTGAAGGCTAAATGAGAGTTAGGATGTTTTGGCATTAAATTCACCCTTTGAGTTATCAGCCCCTTTTCAAAGTTTATACCACAACATTTCCTTAGAAACCTTATATCTTAATAATGGGCAACATGCATAGCTTAAGCCCCTTGCCACAGGGGCTGGAAGGGGGGGTTTGTTTTGGCCTTTGAACCGTTTTGAACAAAATGATAGCTTCATAATTTTGATCGAATGCATTTGGGATAAATGGGGAGAATTTAAAGGGTAGTTTTTGCAAAGGGGAATTTTTAAGTGGAGAATTTTTCGGGGATATTTTCAAGAGAGGAACATTCCTAGGGGAAGCTTTTTTCTATGTTCACGGACTGGAAACTATGCATTGTTCTTACCATCAGTCCTGATTGGTCCAAAGTATGATGACTAAAAATTGAATGGTACTTAAACAAAAGCGTGAAAGGCAATGGCTAGTAGCATGCTTGTAGTATGCTCGGTCTTTTTACTCAAAGAAAATTTGCTCAGATCACAGTAGATGTAATATACAGTAGCAAAATGTTTCTCCAACAGTGGCACCCATTTCATAACGCGAAATATGGCAAATTTCCCAGACCGTCAAAGCCTGTTTCAATTGCTACTTGGTTTTCCACCGGAAAAAATTGTCATTGTGCGTGTGCGAAGGCGGGGTCATGAAGCTTGTGTCGTTCTATATGTGTGTCAAAAATTTCCAATGGCGAGTATAGGACTTTTCGCTACTGTATATTACCTCTACTGTGGCCAAGATGATTTGGATATGTTTGGCTTGATTGCTGTCTTGTGTAAAATCACAGCCGAATTACTTTTCCAAGTTGGTGGAGATATATGTCTCGAAAGGGTGCCATTCTGATCCAAGCACAAAATATATAAGACAAATACTAACTATAAGAACATCTTTACTTTTTGGCAGGGCTTCTTTGAACTCTATACTATCCACGAATGATGTGACCTATCTATGAAGCAATAAATAGTTTCAAAAAGACTTCTGAAAAATGGAATGTTTATTACAGAAAATCACTTCGGGTTAAAAAGGATATGATATCTACAAATATCGCTACTTCAATAAAAGCCCTTTAGCCCTTAAAAATCACTATAAACATATTAGAGAATTTATATATAATTGTAAAAGATGTAGTTACACTAGTGACTGAAAAATTCTCACTTTTTAAATGTAAATTGACCAATAAAAAATCTAAGAAAAAAGCAGAAAGTGAAAGGAAATAAGCTAAAATCTATGACTTATTGAACGTTAAATGAAGCTGCTTATTCTCATAGCCCATAGTGATTAGAAATGAAATTAAAATTGATCAATAAATCTCAAGCATCTATTCCTGTCAATTTGTAAGTATATTTATTTACTTAGACTTATTGACTCAGTCAAAGCACTATATAGATACCTACTCAAACAACAATTTTTTCAACTGACGCCATATCACTGTTTTAATTTTGGATACCTAGTTTCCTATCAAGTTTTTCGACGCATATGTTGAGCATAACTCAGTAAGTGGTTTACGTAGATACACCTGGGGGGAGTATATATTTAGAATTCATCACCCCCTCCCTCCAAGGAAGACAAAAATATAAAGAACAGTGACTTTTATTTTTACTTTTGGCAAAATGTGCAACTCAAAACCCAGATTTCCTTTTGAAATTTTGTGCACACTAACACCCTCCCTCCCGAAATAAGTACCCTACCTTAGAAAAATTAAAGCCTGAATCTAAATATAGAGGAGAAAAAAAAATCATATATGGAGCAATACAGTGGCTGCGATAAAAATTTGTAGAATCGGATAGATGGACAACTTCAGCTGAATTCATCCAAGTTTTTTTTCCACTAGAGGTCCAGTATTATTACACCGATTGAAACTTTATCTTTATTGACAACCGCACTCTTCAACTATCATATCATCATACTGCTTTAAGACAACGTTGTCATTACTGTCGTAAAACAACACTGTGAGCGGCAACAGCTTAAACGGACTACAACATGGAGCTGGCATCTTATCTGTGTCAGAAAGCTGAGTTAGCACACTTTGGATTGTTGCATGGTTAGTCGGATGAAACTCCTCGGCAATTGGAAATTCACATGCCCCTGCACACCTAAAAAAAATTTCACGTGAAGAAAACTTTGTACTAAGGCTCATTTGAGTCTCTTATCTTCGATTGCCAACAGAGTTTTCTAAAGATATTCTTGGGATATTGTTGAAGGTTATCTAAATATTTCAGGCTGCCCACAACGTACAATCAAGGTACGACATTAAGTTTTGAAAAGAAAAAAGACGAAGAGCTGCTTAAGCAAAATCTTTCAAAAAAATTAAAACTAACGCTAGGAATGTTCTATCATCAGTGTTAATTTTTTCTGTTTGAAAACATAGCTGGCTCTGTAGTCAACACAGCCCAATTAGGAAAGATCAAACCGACATTCTCAAACAAGGAATCTCTCTGTCTCTCTCTCTCTCTCTCTCTCTCTCTCTCTCTCTCTCTCTCTCTCTCTCTCTCTCTCTCTCTCTCTCTCTCTCTCTCTCTCTCTCTCTCTCTCTCTCTCTCTCTCTCTCTCTCTCTCTCTCTCTCCTTCTCGCTCTTTCTTTCTGTCTCTCTCTCCATCTCCCTCTTTCCATTCATTGTTCTTTCTCTTTTCATCCCCTGTCTCTCTCTCCCCCTCCTTTCTCTCCTCCACTTTCTTTTTCTGACTTTTTCTCTTTCCTTTCAACTCTCTCTTTCTCTTTCTCTGTCTTTCTATATATATATATATATATATATATGTATATATATATATATATATATATATATATATATATATATATATATATATATATATATATATATATATATATATATATATATATATATATATATATATATTTATATGTATATATATATATCCCTCTTCCATGTTATTTCACTCTTTCTCTTTTGCTCTATCTCTGTCTCTGTCTCTATCTCTCTTTCTCTTCCTATTTAAATCTCTTTCTCTCACACTATAGCTCTCTCTAATTACATTCTATTTCAGGTACCAAAAAGGTAGTTGCCTGCTCAGACGGTATCGTCAAGATTAAAAGAAGACAGAAAAAAACTTGAAGATCAAAATGGATTACCTGTAAGCATTATATTCTTTCGGAAAGATTATCCAAGAATCCCATCCTATTTTTTCGAATGCAACTTTCATATCAATTTTCTTACATCCATTACTGGATGAATAAATACTTCTTTTTGGTCTTTTTTCAACATTTTTCATTTTCTTCTGATGTGCCGAATAAGTCACCAAATACGACTGACTTCGTATGTTCGGCTTATAACCTTTGATAACGAGCTTTCCGTTTATCATATTTATTAATTCTTTGACGTCAAGAACTCTCCATCCTCCAATAGATGCAATAGGTGTGCAGTTGACTTTTCTCCAGCCAGTTGGTGTCTCTGCTTTTATAAATATCTGTAACAGAATTAAATTAGTTCAATTAATTAATTAAATGCATATTATAAAATAGTTTTTCTTAAACTGTTCTTTGAAAAACACTGTAAGTAAAGAGTCACTGTTGCCAATAGTTGCCCATTTTCTAAATAACAGAAGTTTGGAAACACAACGTAAATAAAAAAATGTATTTGACGCTGATTCCAAATACATAATTCGAGTATATAGGTATTATGAAATGAAATAGATACCTAAGAATTTTATGTGATATCATGGGTGAACATGGGGGTGACTCGAAACAAACAGGGGACGGGGATTGGGTGGTTATCCTCTGATTAATTTTAGCCATTGAAAGAGCCCTGAAGTTTTCAGTTTCCGATTGAATAAACCCTGTTGCAAGTTTCTAGTCTTCCTTTTCTTTATAACCTTATATTTTACAGTAATTACTCGTAGGTTATCATATCATAACGGTACATTTATATACAACGGTTCATATACATTTATCAACGTACAACGGTTCATATACATTTATGTACAACGGTTCATATACATTTATCATAACGGTAAGCATCAAAATCTATTAGTAGAAGCAAATACTTATGATGTAAGGAAAAGGGTAAAACACCCATACAGATAGCTTGCTTTAGATGTAAATATTACCGCCACGTTCTCGACACCAAAGGATACCCTAAAACCTAATTGTGAACATTTTCGAATTTGTATTTTTTTTGTCACTTGTACGGGCTATAAAACCAAGTGGCAGAAAGATTTTGTAGAGGTTTTATTACAAGATCCAAGATGAGGGGCCCAGCTTCCCCACACAATAGAATAATTTCCGTTTTTTTAGCTTTAATGTACCTATTTCTATCTGAATAAGTTAAGAATTTTTTTCTAAAATTGAATAATAGACGAGAATTAAAAACTGAATATCTTTTGTGTCTCATTACTGATTTTTAACTGCTAAAATTTTTATCAACCAAAAAACAGACCAAGAAATAGACGCAGACAAAAGAAAAAAGGTTAAAAAAAGGAATAGAATGAGTAAAAGACATAAAACAAATCAGAAATAGAAATAAAACAAATGTCTTATTTTGAAATACAACTTTAATTATATAATGAAAATAAGCGAATACTCACAAGGATAACGCACAAATATATTTCTTTTTTCCTTCTTTTTCTTACTATTTTTGTGCTCAAAAGTGCCACCCTCAGCCTCAGTCAGCCAACTAGCCTACCTTTTTTGAGGTTTATCATTCGTAAAGAAGTTACCCTTTTTCAATAGCTATATGACTCTTTATGTTGAGGGGGTGGGGGTGTATAATGAAACAATCAAATTTAACCCTTGGTTGCAAGACTGTGCCTAACTCAATCCTGATGAATAAACATCAGAGATCGATTTTGAAGGGTCCTGTCCTAAATGCCACAGGTATTCTGAAATCAGAGTCTTTCATCATCGGGGCATATGATTTCTCGTTCTGTCTTTAAGATAATGGGCTAGTGCTTTGGAGGCAAAGTATCATTAAAATACTGAGTCGACGTTAATGATTTGACTCTGATGCTGGACTATTCTGTGAGCTTTCGGTCAGAATCTTAGCATTAAAACATTTTTATAACATTTAACTTTCAACAATCGTTGAATGATTTCAAACACAACTTAAGATTCAAATGCTTCACTAGATTATAAGAAATAAATTCCTTACATTAATAAAAAAATAATATGTTCATGTATATGGTAGAAATACAGATTTGAAACCCTTGAAAGACGATGACTGCAACTTCTGGCTTAAGAAAAAGTGACATGTCCAAATTATATACTAATATTTGTTTGTAATTTTATTTATGTTTTTGTGTTTATATTTAGGACCATAGGAGGCATTAGGAGGCATAATTTTGAATCATTCAATCAGTTTCAATCAGTTTCAATCAGTTGACACAGGGGTGGCTGGAGACAAAAAGGGGCATAGGAGATGAGGCGGTACCCTTTAATAATTTTTAACCTTTAAAAAGAGCATTGTAACTTTTATTTCCGATTGAATTATCCCTCTCCCAAGTTCTAGACCACTCCGGCTTTGCAAAGGGCCATGGAAAATAACAATACAAAAAAAATGAATTAGTCTACAGTTATGAAATTTCACTTTACAACAGATTTTGATACAGGACTATTATAGTGAGGACAATTCAAATATTATTGTAGAAAAGCTGCTCATCTTTTACCGAACAATTGGACAAATAGTTGGAGTTCTGTATGTGCTCAGTAGCTCATAAAAAGGAAGTCCTGAACAGTGAAACAAATGTACTTTTCTTTTATATATTAAAAAGGAAGACTAAAACCATGTAGATAGAATAAACTCATTGTAGATGATGGTTGATAACCTAAACTATCTCCAATACTTTAATTTATGACTTTTAGCTTGATGTTGCATTTATCTAAAAAAAATCATTACAATGAGAAAAGTGTTTCAGAGTTCAGGAAATACTACTACTACTACTACTACTACTAATAGCTCACTGCAGCACCAAGCCGTCTGAGGGCAACACAGCTACGCACGCTCCTCCTCCAACCTAATCTATTCAAGGCTTCCCTCTTTAAACCCTCCCAGGAAGCTCCCATTTCCTTTAAATCTTTATTTATGACATTCTCCCAACCCAGACAAGGACGACCAGCTTTCCGTGCAGCCCCAGACAGTTAGCTTGACCCTTTTGCAGTGAAGGGGGGCTGTAACTGACCTATATGAAGTTATGAATGAAATATAAACTTCGTAATTGACTTAAAAAAAGCGGTTTCCCTGTTCTTCTGCCCAGACTTTGGATTCTGATCTAGTGTTAACATGGAGGCTGGTTGTACAATCGATTCATACCCTATGCAGTGTTGTCGGCCTAAGTCCAAATTTGGAAGTATGCAAATTAATTTTGAAAATTGAGTCTTATAAGGGGGTCAAACATCTTTTTTGAATGATAATACTAGGTAGGAAAATATAAATTTCGTGTTAGTGCCATTCAGCTGACTCAGTGCATTCACATTTCCTGGAATTTATGGTAATCTCAATATAGTACCTGGTCTTGGTTCCTATGGTTGCCTTCATTTTGAATGTAAAGTTCTGCACCAAGGAGGACCTCATCTTTCAGTGAACTCAAGTCAAAACTAACTTTTCCAGTAGAATAACCTAAAAAAGTGAAAAATAATAATAATTAAAAGTAATGTCAAATGTCATTAAGATCAGTTGTTTTGTCAGTGTACCAAATTGTTCATAATCCTAATAAAGTTTAAAAAAAGCTTTTATTTCATCTATAAGCGAGCAGCAATATTAAAATATCTAATCGTCTGGCAGTAGATGACGGACAAGATGCTATCCGGTCTAGGTATTAGGTAGTGGAGCGTGGGCAACCCCTGGACTGATCCTAATTGCGTTGGGTTTTCGAGTACAAATCTACCAATCAGATCTGTTAGCATAGAAAAATTGACCAACTTTCAAAAATGAAAAGGGCGCAGAAAAGATTACGCTTTCAAAGATTCACAATATCCCGAACTCTCAAAACCTAAGTTTTATTCCTCTGAATATTGAAGCATGAGTTCCTTAGAAATTTCCTTGAGTTTATACTGCGTATTTTATTTCAGGGATGATTCTATCGAGACAATGGCTGTTAAAAATGAAAAGAGGAATCATTTATCTGGGATAAATTTTTTTTAAAGATAATTTTTTTAAGTAAAAAAGACTTTGAACCGTGGCCAAGAGTTGGTTTTGACACTTTGTAAAAAAAACATTTCTGGGTTAGTATTTTCCTATTTTTTGTAAAAAATTTTTTAGCTTTGTGTCCCAATTCTTTATTAGTGACTGCTGAAAAACAACGGCCGTTGAATTGAAAAAAAACAACCTTTGTTTAAATCACTAAAAGCTTTTGAGAAGGATTAAGAATGGGGCAGTCCCCCTCATATACGGAATAAGTAGTGTTCACTTGAAGTGTCAATGTTGCTCCTTGTTTTCAATTGAAAAACTTGATGTTTTCGTTAAATATAATTAAGAGCAAAAAGTGCCAGTTATAGTTTATTTTTGGCGACCGACAGGTTTCAGCTAATATATTTCACAAAAAAAAATTCGATTTCATAATTTTATGAAGATAAAATTTAAATAGCATAATTTGATGATATACCATAGCAAATCTTATCTCAATTAAATTTCTTTTGGATATTACTTCTAGGAATTTGATGGTATGTATGTAATTTTAATCTTTCTTTTTATAGAACCGGTATATGCTTTGAATTTGACTAAGTACCAATAGCAGAGTAGTATCTGAGCCATATTATAGTCCCAAATGAAAATAAACGCGAAAACTGCAGAGGCACAACTACAGAGGGTATTTAGGGCTGAGTTTGGCGAGTTGATTCAAGTGTATCTTTCCGGGAACATTCTTTGATTGACCAGCCAAAGTGAGAATTTAAAGAACGAATTTTTGAAATGAGAGAAGATGGAATCATTAGATATTATTTTTTGTCATCTTTTTAAGGAATATGTAAAAAATAAAGACGAAGTAATAGCGAACAATACTTGGATAAATATTAATGACAATATAAGACTTGGATTTACCAAATTTTTTGATTTTATTTTTCCGCTTTTGGCATACAAGTTCTAATGTAACATCAAAAGAAACCTGGTTCAGTCGTAAGTCTTAATTTTTCAATCATTCAGCGTGACGGTACCAAGGCTTCGACCAGTTTTGTCGTTTTTTTTGGGGGGTGGAGGAGCAAGGGGCATTTACCCCTAATAATTTGAAGAAAAATTATTTTATGCCCTTGTCCTTTGACTCTCCAGATGTAGACCCCTCTTACCCCCCAATAAAACACTGTAGCAACTCCCCTGGCTTGGACATAAATATGCTTAATTACCTTTGCCTTGAATACTGCGGATTAAAGAGGCATTATAAGGGGTTGAGAGGGTGGTATCGTCACCACCATTTGCTGCTTGCTCGTAGAGCTCCACCATAAAATGCGGAGGATCTGGACGTCTTCTTCCATCAACCTGAAATACATTGTTAAACTTTTAAACAATTTCAATAGGAATATTCATTTCCGACTACAGGCGTGGTCTAGAATACGGAATACCGGAATACAGAATACGGTGGCACTACAATGCGGAAATCGGTGACACTATAAGGGCTTGAGATATTGGCAGCTTCAACATAAGCTGTAGCTTGCTCGTTTGCCTCTACTGCTTTATTTGGAGGAATAAAATGTCTGCTTCACTGATCCCTAGGTGTGTCTTTATAATTTAGAAAATTTCAATAAGGATACTCCTTTTTACGGTGGCAGTCTTATATGGAGTCTTGAAAAGAACGAGCCCTAGCCCATAGTAACCAAAGATTTAAAGACACGATCTGAAAACAAGACAATCAAGTGAGGAAGAATCGCAATTTCAAGCCGATTTAAGAATAATAACTATTATTTCAATTGATCTCAATGATGAAAGTTTATTGCGAAAATGCATTTTGTGTGATTTCCATATCATAGCCCGTATCACCACAAAAAGGATCAGACCAAAATGTAAACTACACCATCAGAATCACCATAGCAGGAAATCTGATTTTAGAAAATTACAGTCCCCCATCTTGAGCAAAGAAAAGCCACTTTTCCAAATGGTATGCATGATGTCTCATTTTTTTTCCTTGCAGCTAATGAGGCGAGCTATAATACACAAATCTTTTGAAAAGGGTATGATATAAGACACGTACCTTTTGAAAAGCTGCTTTTCTAAGGTATGATGTAATATTTTAGTTACTAGGTCTTTATTAGTTATGCTAAAAAAAGAAACCCAGAGGCTTAACAAAAAGATGATGAGGGCCTAGATACCTCCTTGAATCAGAAATGTATATTTTGTTAGTTTTTTTTTAGTCGCCACTAATGATGCAAGCTGTAACACAAATCTTTTGAAAAGATTATGCTATAGCCTAACACACGTATCTTTTGAAAAGCTGCTTTTCTTATGCATAATGTATTATTTTAGTTGCTAGGTTACCCTGTAACCTGTGATTTGTTCTTTACTAGTTCAGCGAAAAAAAAAAAAAAATCCAAAGATTTAACCAAATGATGAATTTTTTGTTAGCTTATACACGTTTTTCTTGAACTACTAATTTTCTACCTAAGCCAAGGCCAAAAATATTTCATCCTAGCCGACTTGATCAAATATAAATTTTTAGCCAAAACAATGAAAATGGAAATTAGCCGACTTAATGAAATGGAAGTTTAATAAAATGGAAAATTGACACTCAATTAGGTAATAAAAACAAACTAAAAGTACTTATCGATTGTTAGATTCATAATTATAAAAAGAAAAAAAATAAGATAAAGAAAATTAGGAAAACTGAGGAGCATATAGTAATTCATTTTCTATAAATTGACTGAATAAGCACTATGCTTCGGAATCACCTTTTGAAACGAGAGGTTGTAAAATTAAATTCTTCAGCACCAAAGCCTTTTATTTCTAATGCTAAATTCTAATTATTTTAGCATTCCTAATTGGTTTCTTATTGTGTTAGACTCTGATTTTTGGAACATTTTTCTTGGGAACCATAAGCAGATTTTGGGATGTTTTTGGGGACGTTTAGTCACTGTAGAAATATGCACTGGATTTTAAGTTATTGATATGTTATGCCCGATTTACTGTTTTTTCTCTCATTTTTTCTTTTAAGTAAGATCAACTACAAGCCAAACATGGCTTGAAATATAAACTAATTTTAGATTATTTGGATTTTATTTCATCTTTTTTTCTTTTTTTTAGGGAGATTAATTACAAACCAAACATGCAGCCTACATATGTACAAGTAAGTATACACGACTCTATTTTTCAGGGGGTATGAAAAGGTTTTTTTTTTATGGAAAGTTAACCAGAAACCCAGAAATTAAGTTTTGTGCCGATATGTTTTTTTTTTTTTTTTTTTTTTTTTTCTTTTTTTTTTTTTTTTTTTTTTTTTTTTTTTTTTATTGAGAATGCCTTAATACAGTGTTTTCCAAATTTCGGCGTGGAGGCAGTTTGGTAGGATACGCGATGCCCTGTTTTTTTTTTTTTTTTTAATATACACCCTCACCTAGCAAGAAACAGGCTATTGGATGCGGAACCGTAATTAACAACAAGCAAATCAAATTACTATGATTTATGATCTCAGCATAAACAATGATATCTTTCTAGTTGTTTCAAGTAAATATGAGACTTAATGTAGCTTTGTTTATATGTTTCCATGAATAATTTCGTATCTCTTTTCGCATTATTTTGTGTATGCCCAAACAAATTAATAATAAATAAATGTTATTTGTAATTGAAATATATCTATTTGTCAAGAGAGGTGCTCATCTTTGTGAAGATTGTAAAAGGGGATGTATATACGTCAAAAGTTTGAAAAACACTCCTGCCGACTACTCACATGGTGAATCTTAAGGAAATTTACTCTGTGTGTGAACATACACATGCACACACTTAAATACGACGTATTTGAATCGCCACCGTGTCTCGGTACTTCTCCTTTGGTTCTGGTTATGGTCAATAATGCTTAAAATTAAATTTATATATCCCAGAATTATTAAATTAGATCCCAATAGGTCTTACCCGGATTCAAATGTGCAGATTTAGGTCGACCATAATAAGGAGCGGATCTAGAGCAAAATCTTAGGGGGGGGAGGGCAATGTGACAAGGGCACCAATGATCGACCGAATTGACCAATTTTCTTTTTTAAAGAGTGAAAAACCGAAAAAATAAGGAATGAGGGCGCAATTTTTTTTTGCGGGGGGAGGGAGGGGGAGTGTTGCCCCCACCCCCTGGATCAGCCAGTGACCATAATTTGTTTATACACTCTTTTTAGACATCAAGTTGTAAAGTGTGCGCCTACAATCACCCATCGATATTTCATTGAGAGGTAAATCGAATTTCTAAGTGAGCAATAGCTTAAAGTCAACTTGAAGCAATACCTTTTCTTGGATCGATTCTTCTGTGTATTCATTAATGCTTCTAAGTTCACTGAATTCAATCAATAAAAACATGAACAAAGTAAGGATTGATTTTTGCATTCTTAACATTTGATTTTCCGAAGAGTGTAAGACAAATGATTAAAATTTACTAATACCTTTTCTATATATACCAGGTCAAAGGAGTGGCCAGTCGAGAACTGACCAATGGACTTGAAGACTTCCAGGAATAGTTCTCCTGTTGAGAAATTAAGACAGAAATACTTGTGCTTACTAATCCTTTAAATGAAGGAATTTCTCGTTGAATTATTTTTGACAGGACTGTCTCTAAGAAGTTTAAACTGTCGGCAAGAATGTTGATATGAAAAGAAAAATATGGGGCTATAATTAAAGATAGAATGCCAATTTATCAAACAAAATTGAGCCGTTCTAAAAATTGTTGCCACCATGTGACTACAGCTTGAATAGAAAAATATGTTTGATATAATTCCAAATTGTACTAATTATAGATTAACTATGCGACCTTTGTAATACCAAATAAGAGGTCATATAAATACAACGACGTCATACATTGTAAGAAAGGTGTTGTATTCAGACAATATTTTTAATTAGTATAAAATATGCTTAGAGGACGACCCGAGAAAAAATAGCAAGTTAATGGCCTTTTAAGCGTTCTTTTGGTGAGCATATGTGAAATTTTCATTAAAAGAATTAAATATTACGAGAAAGCATCAGTAAAGCAGTGGGAAACAAAGTAGAATATAAATCTCTCCAGGCACTGAATGGCTTGGTATGAGTTTTATATCGGTCTGACCATTCCCTAGGCGTGGAGGGGTAAAGCATGTCTATGTTGAGGTGCATTATAAAACACTTATAGTTAGAAATATAATGACCAAATAAAAATTACGCACAAGTTTCTGTTTACTTTACTATTCATTAATATTTATTTGTTTGAAATAATTTTCATTTATTCCAGTAAATAATTTCTAGACTAAACTGAATTTACACTTAAAATTCGCAGAAAATACGTACCCCGCGGAAAATATCCCCTAGAAAATTTAACCCTTCCCCAGAAAATAACCCTCACGGAAAATAATCCCCCCTGGAAAATAAGATTTCCAAATTAGAGAGCTTTCATTGATTTTTTTTAGGTTCGTTGAAAAATGCTACGGAACGGGAAAAAAAGAAGGAATTTACACACCAAAAGTAACTTAAAAGCTTGAAATAAAATTGTAAATCCGTTTTTGTTGAAAAGATTTCCATATGAACTTCTGCATTTTTTGGCAGTACCGGCCGAGAAATTAAAAAAAAAAAAACAGAAGAAGAAAAAAATGTAGGTGAACAATCGTCAAAATTAAGCTAAAAACATACTTTATTTTTCCAAAAAGTTTAAGAAGGCTTAGGTTTCCTTTGAAAGGATGATTGGCTTTGGGAATCTTATTGTCAAATCTTATTCTTATTTATTCTCTTATTCTAATTTATTTGTTCTTATTTATTCTAATCAAATTCTTATTGTTTAAGTTTTTACAGACGAAAGCGTTGTCAAATTCTACGAGTTTGTTTTTCTTTTCTTCCAAGTATAAAACTACTAAAAATCACTATTAATAAGAAAAATGAAACCCAAAACTAACAGAAATTACAATAGATAACTTAGGCAAACTCACAACAAGCAAAAATTAAAAGGAGGAGGGCTGACAACACCTATATCTTCTCAAGACCAAAAGATAATTTGTACTTTACTAAAAAAAAAATAATAATAACCGTGTATTGTCAGTTTAATATACATATTCCGATATTTATTCCTTATAGTCTTAATACTTCTTTATTTATTAAAGTCAAAAAAGTGAAAACATTTAAAATGTATTTTGTTTTTAGTAAGGTGCAAATTATGTGCTGGTTTTAAGGAGGCGTGAGGGTTGTCGGCCCTACTCATGTGAATCCTGCTCGTTTTGAGTTTGAATCGGTTATTTATTGTAATTTCTCTTCGTTTTGGGTTCATTTAATTTATTGATGGTAATTTGTTGGTAGTTTTACATTCAAAATTTTTTGAATTTTTTCTATTCGTTTCTGGCTTAAAGAGGCTTTTTACTATTCTTTGACAAACTTGTTTTGTGGAAAGATTTTAAAATCAATTTCTGTTCATTTTTTATTGACATAGTCTTTTTCATAATTTTTTTTTATATCTTTTCTTTTTCTATTAAATTACATAGATTTTACTTTGAAGATTATTTGACTTTATTTCTGCTCATTTTTGGTTAATGAGGCTCTTTACTTTTCTTCAAAAAACTCGTTCCGTATGTTTCCCATTAACAAACACTTTCTGTATATAATTAGATAAAAAAAAACAAGTTTTTCAACTGAAAGTAAGGAGAAACATCGAGCCTTAAAACGAACAGAAATTATTACGTATATAAAAGGAGTTGCCTCCTCCCTCAAGGCCTCGCTCTATAGGCTAGTTTTTTATTATAGAATTTTAAAATAAAGCTTATTATTCTAATGAAACGGCATATGTGTTTTAAAAATCGTTCTTAATGAATTAGGACAAAAAGTCAAAACTTCAGTGTAAAAAGCAAGGTCTTGTGGAAGGGCCAACTATTTTCATAACGTAATAATTTCTGTTTGTTATAAGTTTTGATGCTGCTCCTTACTTTCAGTTGAAAAATTATTTTTTTCTTGACTTAATTTCTGATTGTTTTTAAATAATAACAGGAAATCCGGCTCTCTCTCCATGAAGAATTCCTACACTTGCGTATTACAAGCCACTCACTCAAGTTTACGATCTATAAAACTCGAAAACAAACCGGTTTCTTTGTTACTTCAGAAACACATTTTGGCTATATATTTGCACATTAGGAGGGGGTAAAGTATAGCGAGTCTGAATACAAAGTGTGTTAGGTCAAGTTATTCTGCATATTGTGAAATAAGAACTGTTTTCTGACTTTAAACTTTCCAAATACTTTACCCCCCCCCCCTATGGGCAAACACATAGCCCAAATTATATATTTCCCATCTATTCTGTCACTTATCTTTGTCTTGTCTCACGCTAAGCTGAAAGAAACCAATGAAGAAACTGGTTTAATCTCGATTCTTACACAGCGTAAGCTTGAGTGAGTGTCATATAATACACAAGCAACAAAATTCCTTCCTCCTACAAAAAAAAAAACAACATAACTCAAATAAAATTCTCAAATTCGGAAAGCCTTATTTATCCCTGGGGGTATTATCTGGGAGAGGCTATTTTCTAGAGGGGGAGTATTTTACGCAGGAGTGTATTTTCCTTGGGGGGTAATTATTGGGGGGATGCTTTCTGTTTTCCGGGGATATTTTAGCGGGGAAAGGTAAATGCCGGCCACCCATCACACCAAATTACTGTTTCATGGGACAAAATGGTAGAAATGTGTACTTTTATGTGGCATGACCTCTTGCTACTTGTTAATTTTATGGCACTTTTAAAACAGCTTCTTATTGTTCTAGTTATCCAACCTTTGTTTTTCTTGAATCGTTCTTGAAGAACTTGCACAAAAAGTCAAACTTTAGCGTAAAGGGTGAGATATTGAGGAGGGGGCTACCCCTTCCTGTGTGTGATAATTTATGTTCTTTTTAAGTTTTAATGCTACTTCTTACTTTCAGTTGAATAAACTTGTTTTGTTATTTAATTTATGATTGTCTTTTAAAACATGCAGTAGAATCTAGCTCTCCCTCCAAGGAAAGATCGCTAAGACAATTCAATTCCGGTGATATTTTACCCTGGACAATCACCACTAACATCTCCACATGTAAAATTGAGTCGGTAAAGAGAAAGTGAGACAAATGAAAAGAATTTTGTATAGGAGTTCTCCCCCTCATGAAAAATTTCTTCTAAAAAGTTTATCCCCTGGAAAATTCCCTCCCCATAGAAACTTCTCCGCGTAGATAATCCACTAGCTGGAAATTTACCTTCCTCCAAAAATTTACCACCCCCAGCAGAAAATTACCCAACATGGATTACCATGTTGGTCGATACGATCACGAAAATTACCCAACAGGACCATTGGGTCGATACGATCACCCCTGAAAAAAAAACAAAAAAAAAACAAAAAAAAAACAAGTAAACACTCATCCGTGATCTGCCTTCTGGCAAAAAATACAAAATTGCACATTTTTGTAGATAGGAGCTTGAAACTTCTACAAAAGGGTTTTCTGATACGTTGAATCTGGTGGTGTGATTTTTGTTAAGATTCTATGACTTATAGAGGTTGTTTTCCCCTATTTTCTAGAACAAGGCAAATTTTCTCAGGCTCGTAACTTTTGATGGGTAAAACTAAACTTCATGAAACTTATATATTTAAAATCAGCATTAAAATGCAATTCTTTTGATTTAGCTATTGGTATAAAAATCCCATTTTTTTTAGAGTTTTGGTTACTTTTGAGCAGGGTCGCTCCTTGCTACAGCTGTTTGATTTACTAAAACAAATGAACCTTGAGAGCAATCAGGTGTGGATAAAAAACAAATAATAAATTTTTAACGGGGAAGCAACGAAACTTCAGCTTGCAAGTTGGTACTTTTCACCCCTCCAGCACTGTAATTAGTGCAACATTCAACTTCTGTGGGGGCATGTGCCCCTAAAACCATACTCTAGATATGCCCTTTAAGCTAATTGTCACTGATATTAGGACGAATATGCCACTGTGCAATACTATGGTCTTTGAAACAGGGGGTATGTTCAGATAGCTTTTTAATAGTTTCCAGCTGATTGTTAGTTTAGCATTTTCATACGATATGATGTTTGTCCTTTTTGCTCCAGAATTCTTGTCTTTAGCCACAAAATAGTACAAAATTTCCTTTTAATGCATTTAATCTATTTTGTTGCTTAAGAAGAGCACTAGCAATTTCGTTTTTGTTCAAGAATGCCCTCTCCCAACTTTATACGACAGATAGTTCAATGTGGTCACCCCTTACAAAAAGACGTGAACTAAACAAAACAAAAACTAACCACAACAGCTAAATAAACACGCATCCTTTACCATCCCTTTAGAGGTAAATATTATTTCATTGTATTTTTAGGTAATTACTTGAAACCTCAAATGATACGCTCGGTTTTCCGATATGCTTAATTTCATTGTGTTTTTCATGGAGGTTTCTTCCGTTCTTTGGGTGTTCTTCGTCATTTTTTAAGTTATGCAGTTTTACTATTCCAAGGTCTCTTTTTTGCTAAATTTTAAATTGGCAGGAGTAGCAGATCTCCCTCCACCTTTGATTTTGCAAATATCTGTTTTTGGTTAAATATCTGTTCTGATTGAAAAAAATAGAAGAAAATAAAAATGCCCCTCTCTACCTGTATTTTAAGAATACTGCCCCCCCCCCATAATTTTGTGAACTGACACCACTGGTTTTGCTCCGCGACCATTACTTTGACGAAAATGGGACTACACCGGAGAGGAAATATAAAGCATTGACAAAGGCAGTCCCCAAGAGACAGTTGACTCACTTTGATAATATTTACAAAAATGTGTCTTGACGACGACATGGCGGTATCATAAGAAGCAAAAACGAGACATCTGTCAGGTGGTAAGTATTGACCAAGGCATCTATTCATAAACCGTGCCTGTCTTTACCTTTATAAATATAATTAATAACTGCTGCTATTTTAGGTGAGTGATATCACCAACAGTCGACTGATTTTGTGTTCGTGAAAATTGATGCAAATGATAAAAGTTCCAATTAAGAAGAATGAAGTCATAAGATCCAGCTCCAGACCTTTTTTTGAATACTTTAGCCGTCTTATAGCCGAGGAGTTGTGAGTGTGAGACCAGGCAAAGGCGATAGACATTCTGTGAAAGACTGTTAGCGTCTTGAATTTTATATATTTATGATCATCATTATTTAAGTGCAATATATTATGGGTTTCAAACTTTTTGTAAAGAATGCCAGAAGAGATACAAAGAGATTACTTTCCTTCAGTTCCATGGTAAAAAGGAAATGGAGATTTAGTTTCAAGATTTTACGTTTAAAATACATTTTTGTTAAAACAACCGTGTTACTCCAAGTAGCCTACCCCACTTTTATAAACCTGATTGGTTCTTTCGTTAAAAATCTAACTTAAAATTGGTTAAAATTTCGTTAGGGGCTAACGACATCTTTCGTTTAAAATTGGTTCTTTCGTTTAGATTTCGTTTAAAATCTTTCTGTTTCCCTGTAATATGACTATTATCAACTTTGTTTCTTAAAAAAAAGTAAATATTATTTGACATCTTTTCGAATTTTAGTGTGTAATATGGCAACCAAATTGCAACGTGCTACTTTCGATAAGGAAATTTTGAGCAATTACCGCTTAAAATCATATGTGTTATGCCAAAAACAATATTGAATGTTGTGTTTTAAAGGTGGATAGGTAAAAACTGGTGAATTGGTATGGTTTGTAATTAATATGATCGATTGGCTAATAATATCAAGCTATAGTTAGATAGCTTAGTTCTTCAAAATTCAATTTTAAGCCTATCAGGATGAATTGTTGTAGCAAAGAAGGGGAAGGTGGAGGTAGCTTAAAGCTCAGAAATTTAAATCAACCGTAAAAAATGAGAATATTCATATATATATATATATATATATATATATATATATATATATATATATATATATATATATTATAATATTATATATATATATATATATATATATATATATATATATATATATATATATATATATATATTATAATATTATATATAATACTATAAAAAAATATAATTTTACCTTATTAATATAACTGATAATGTTGTCAAACTATTGTTGAGTAACTCGATAACCAAAAGTTAACTTTCAGCCAAGAAGGGTGAGATTTCATGAAATTGATGCATTCAGGGGATATCAATATAATTTTGAAAGTTTCATGAAATATAACCGTGAAGGTGATGTGGAGGGAGCTTAAAACTCAGAAATGTGTAAAAATTGTAAGAAAATGAGAAAACCTTTAATATAACTTTTCAAGAGGGAATTCTGCAGATCTTATTTCGGCCAAAAAAATGTAGTAAATCCCTATGATACAATGTATCCAAGATCATGACATTTAAAAGTAGTTTAGTGTAGTTGCCATCTCCTGTTTTTAGCTGCCACAGCACGCAACTGATTAATAATTGAAACTTAAACACATGTAAGCACACCTGCTCATTGTAAAATCAGCTCTCATTGATTAAGATATTCCTGTAATAAAGTAACACTCCCTGCTTGGACAAGACAGCCGCTCACCAGGGTATGAAGCTTCTTTAGTTTTATTACTAACAGGAAGTATCCAGCCATGAGAAGAAGTTCATTCAGAATGCAAAAATAATCCATACTTGATGCTGAAGATAAATGTACACATATTTACATCCCATCAAACAGGGTTACAGAACTATATTTTACTGTGAATCCAAATAGCCTATAAGGTCTGCAGGAAAGAAGAATTTTCATACTAGGTTCTCGATCACCCAATTTTAAACGTCCGTTTTTCATGACGTTGTTTTCCTGAAAATCAAATAAAGGGTTTCAGTGACCCGTATTCATTCAGTACTACAAAAGAAAAAAGAAAATTGTTATAGTGTAAATTTGTAGCAAAAAAATACTTTAAAGCAGGACGTACTCTAAAAGAATATTCCTATACCTCCCATGTTAAACATTTGGAGTTCGCCTGACGCTCCTGAATTAGTTATTTCGGCGGTTTTACATCAATAGAAATAAAAAAAAAATCTGGTGAATATTTTGATGTAACCAAATCTTAAAGCCGACAATTTTTTTTTTATAATCCCAAAATAATTATAAAACCTTTTTCCGGTTTGCATTCTAGATTGCTATGCTTGACATTGTTGTTGCGGGGTATCAAAATATAGAGCAAAAAATTTTCTATTCAACAATCAGAAACTTATTTCTATAATATATAATTTTAATATTATAATATGTTATAAATGTACTATAATATATATAATATATATATATATATATATATATATATATATATATATATATATATATATATATATATATATATATATATATATATATATAATATATTATATATAATATATGTATATATAATATATATATATATATATATATATATATATATATATATATATATATATATATATATATATATATTATAATATATTATAATATGTTATAATATAATTATAATATAAAAGGTTATCAGTGAAAACTGATAACCTTGAGTGTTTGACTGATTTGCTGCATATGAAAAAGAATTGACTAGGGAGTATAATGTATTGACATCTGCTAGGCCTTATCTCCATTGGTTTATTTTTGTGACATTTTTTTCAAGCCAATCACATAAGTCTTTAAGTGTATGTCAGAAAGGGAAGCCAGATAATTATGTCTTACCCCTCGTTGTTATGTCAAGTTTTAAGCGAATAAAATTTAGATTAATTTCAATAATTAAATCAATTATATCAACCATCAATCAATTAAGTTTTACCTTAAATTGAAAAAAAGAATACCCAAGTTTTTTTTTGGGAAATTGTATCATTACGTTCTTACATTACTGTATATCTTAAAGCAATTTTAGTTGTCTTTATGTCCATGCACTATTGTCTTTTCTATGTATCTTGCTTTTGTTCAAAACAAAACTGTTAATTTAAATCGCTGTTTCTACTGGTTAGAAACAAATTACTTAGTTTGGCCCTGTGAAATTCAGCTGATATTTTCAACTGAGCAAATTGCTTGGAAAAGCAGCCAAAATTGTTTAATCCGGTATTTAAATTACCTTGACAAGCGAAAACTGCTACTTTGTAGACGATAAGTTACTATTAAACGAACGAAAGATGAAGCATCTCAAGTGCCGTTTTTATGGCACTTGGTATCTACCAAGTGACATATAGCGATCGCAAGTTCTGTCGGTCTGTCCCGGTTTTGCTACTTTAGGCACTTGCAGGTAAGCTAGGACGATGAAATTTGGCAGGCGTATCAGGAACCAGACCAGATTAGTTGATTACCCGATTCGGCCATCTGGGGGGAGGAGTGGGAGGACGGTTGAATCGGATAAAATAGAAAAAAGAGATATTTTTAGCTTACAAACGGATGATCAGATCTTAATGAAATTTGATGTTTGGAAGGATATCGTGTCTCAGATCTTTTATTTTCAATCCCGACTGGATCTGGTGACATAGGGGGAGTTGGAGGGGGGAACCTAAAATCTTGGAAAATGCTTAGAGTGGAGGGATCGGGACGAAACTTGGTCGGAAAAATAAGCACAAATAGATACGTGATTGACATAACCGGAACGGATCCGCTCTCTTTGGGGTAGTTGGGGGGGGGGGGGAGGTAATTCTGAATAATTAGAAAAAATGAGGTATTTTTAACTTACGAATAGGTGTTCAGATCTCAATGAAAATTGATATTTAGAAGATTATCGTGTCTCAAAGCTCTTATTTTAAATCCCAACCGAATCTGGTGACATTGGGGGGATTTTGGGGGACCTAAAATCTTGGAACGCTTAGATTGGAGGGATCGAGATGAAACTTGGTGGGAAAAATAAGCAAAAGTCCTAGATACGTGATTGACATAACCGGAACGGATCTGCTCTATTTGGGGGAGTTGGTGGGGGAGGGGTTAATTGTAAAAAGTTAGAAAAATGACGTATTTTAAACTTACGAAGGAGTGATCGGATCTTCATGAAACTTCATATTTAGAAGGACCTAGTAACTCAGATGTCTTATTTTAAATCCCAACAGGATCCAACGTGATTGGGGGGGCTGTTGGGGGGCCGGAAATCTTAGAAAATACTTAAATCGAAGGGATCAGGATGAAACTGGGTGGGAAGAATAAAAACAAGTTCAAGATACGTGACTGACATAACCGGACTGGATTTGTCCGATTTGGACTCTTTGGTGGAGTTGGGGGGGGGGGAAGAACTCAGAAAAATTAGAAAAAAAATGAGGTATTTGCACCTTACCAACGAGTGATCAGATCTTAGTGAAATTTGATATTTAGAAGGATCTTGTGCCTTAGAGCTCTTATTTTAAGTTGAAGTTGGAGGGGGAAACCAGAATTCTTGGAAAACGTAAAAATTGGGGTTTCTTTATCTTACGAATAGGTGATAGGATCTTAATGAAACTTGATATATAGAAGGATCTTATGTCTCAGATGCTCCATTTCCGACTCGAATTGGATCTGGGAGATATAGGGGTTTGGAAGGGGAAAAACAGAAATCTTGGAAAACGCTTAGAGTAGAAAGATCGGGACGAAACTCGATGGGAAGAATAAGCACAAGTTCCAGATACGTGATTGACATAATTGGAAAGGATCCGTTCTCTTTGGTGGAGCTGGGGGGTTTTTAATTTTGAAAAATTGGAACATTGAGGTATTTTTAACGTAAGAACGGTACGTAGGTAGGTAGGTAGGCATGCGTTTATTTCATCAAAGAAAAATTACTAAAATTGCACTTACAATCAATAATATGCTGCTCAATTTAGGGACCTAAAATGTCCCTGTTCAGCAGCAAAACTACAAAAAATAAATGATAACTATTCATTCAAAATCAAAGAAATACGCAAAGAAAGAAAAAAAAAACAAAACAGACGAAACACTATGCAACCTCTAAACAGCCATCTCTCATCATAAAAAAAGAAAGAAAAAAAGGATAAATTTTTAACCAATATAATTTACAATTTATTTAAAAAACCGGCGTCCGGATCTTAATGAAATTCGATATTTAGTAGGAACTCATGTCTTAGAGCTCTTATTTCAAATCCAGATCAGATCTATTGACATTGGGGGAGTTGGAGGGGAAAATTGGAAATCTTGGAAAACGCTTAGAGTGGAGGAATCGGGATGAACTTTGGTGGGTAGGATAAGCATATGTCGTAGATACGTGATTGAAGTGACCGTACTGGTTTCGCTCTCTTTGGGAGAGTCATGGGGTGGGGTTCAGTGCTTTGGCGAGTTTGGTGCTTCTGGATGTGCTAGGACGATGAAAATTGGTAGGCGTGTCAGGGAGCTGCTCAAATGGACTTTACAAAGTCGTTTTCCCTGATTTGAACGTCTGGGGGGCTGAAGGGAGAGGAAAAATTAGAAAAAATGACATATACATAAGTTACGAGTGGGTGATCGGATTTTAATGAAATTTGATATTTAGAAGGACATCGTGACTCAAAGCTCTTATTTAGAATCCCGACCGGCATTAAGCCTCTGACTTTCCTTATCAATCTATTGATTCTTAGAATGTTGTTAGAGCTCATACCATATGAGCTCTTGGCTCTTCTGGCCTCATCACAAGTGCCATATGAGCTCTTACTCTTGTTAGTTGTTAAAGCTAAACTAGGTACAAAAAATATTTAAGTTCCAAAACCTATTCTAATTTTAGCTAGAAATAAAATGTTAATTGCCTTTCTGTTCAAACAGTATTGTCTGCCCCACATATCTTTCTGTTATTAAGAAAAAAATGCAACAATTATATCATTTTCTATTGATGTTGCTTTTTATCAAAAGAAATTACTCCATTGCCTGAAAAAATTGAATTTTTCCAACTCAGTAAATTACTTGGAAAAGGAACACAAATTGTTTAATTTTACAATTGAATAACCCGGACAAACAGATGTTGCTACTGTGTAGACCAGCTTCTCTAATAATCCTTTTAGTTATCAAAGCTAAACTAAATAAGAAAATTTTTAGC
Source organism: Artemia franciscana (assembly GCF_032884065.1). Taxonomy (NCBI): domain Eukaryota; kingdom Metazoa; phylum Arthropoda; class Branchiopoda; order Anostraca; family Artemiidae; genus Artemia; species Artemia franciscana. Next base: position 3,567,370 of record NC_088867.1, on the reverse strand, counting down.
TGTCCTGTACGAATTTTACCTTTTTGTTATTGCTAAAAGTGACAAAAGAACTAGATTTCAGAAGAAAAACAAACAGAGAGAATAAATTGATCTGATGTTATCCATGCAATTTGTCATGGTTTCAACTTAATTTTCTGAATTCAATGCAGAGTCTAGACCAATTAGTACCCAACTTTTCAGTTTGACAGCACACCTAAAATCCTTCCACATTTCATAGAGCACTTCTATTACTACTACTAGTAACAACTCAGAGCAGCACCAAGCCACCTAAAGGCCAACACAGCTACCTACACTCCTCCTAATCTATTCAAAGCCTCCCTCTTTACATCCTGCAAGGAAGTTCCTATTTCCCCAAAATCTTTTTTTACGACCCCTACCCGCCCCAATTGTGGCCGACGTTCTTTTCGTTTAGCCCTAGAGTGTTGGCCGAAAAGGACAATCTTTACTAATTTGTCCTCCTTCATCCGCAGAACTAAAACTTAAAACGAGCAAAAATTATTCCGTATATGAAAAGTGCTGTTCCCTCATCAAAACCTTGCTCTTAACACTGAAGTTTGACTTTTTGTCACTAATCTACTTTTTAAAACAGTAAAAACTTTAGGGTAAAGAGTGAGGCGTTGAGGAGGGGACAAACACTTTTCATATACGTAAATATTTCTGCTCGTTTTAAGTTTAATGTTGCTCCTTACTTTCAGTTTAAAAAACTTTTCTTTTTCTATTTAATTTATGATCGTTTTTCACTTAATGGAGGTTTGAATTTGGCTCACCGTACATGAAAAATAAAAACCAAGTTTGCAAATTAATTCTGGAAAATTTATTCCTTTTATGATCCTCTTTACCTTACTCTTTACGCTAAGGCTGTTAGCACTTTTAAAAAAGCTTGATATTCAAACTAAGACACCTTTCATATGTTGAGGAGGCGAACCTCCCCCACGTGGCAGTCTCCTTTGATGAAATTTTGTCCAACGTAAAGTAAACCTTTCTTCCATCAAAGTCCTTCCGGACAGTTCCGGAAAGAGCGAGGCGTCGAAGAGGGGTCAACTCCTTTCATATATGAAATAATTTCTGTTCGTTTTAAGTTTTAATGTTGCTCCTTACTTTCAGTTGAAAAAACTTGTTTTTTTTATTTAATCTCTAAATAGTACGGCAAATAATTGATGTATACATATTAGTATAAATAAAATAATATTATAAGTAATGATAATGCAATAGTATTATTATAATAGATAATAATGTAATGTGAATATTATTAGAATATGAATACAGAAACGATATTAATAAATTAACTTGTAAATAAATGATTATTAACAATTAATGAACAAACTGTTCGTGGTAACGAACTGTAATAAGGAACTCTAGAACTGTAGAATTTTGATACCAATGATTACATCAAAATAATCGAATTTTTACGCTGATTCTAAGTATATAAGTTTCATCAAGTTCAGTTTTACCCATCATAAGTTACGAGCCTGAGAAAATTTGCCTTATTCTAGAAAATAGAAGAAAACACCCGCTAAAAGTAATAGAATCTTAACGAAAATCACACCATCAGATTCAGCGTATCAGAGAACCCTAAAGTAGAAGTTTCAAACTCTTATCTAGAAAAATGTGGAATTTTGTGTTTTGTGCTACAAGACAGATCACGGATGCATGTTTATTTATTTGTTGTTTTTTTCCAGGGGTGATCGTATCAACCCAATGGTCCTAGAATGTCACAAGAGAGCTCATTTTAACGGAAATTGAAAGTTCTAGTGCCCTTTTAAGTGACCAAAAAATTAGAGGGCACCTAGGCCCCCTCCCACGCTCATTTCTTTTCAAAGTTACTGGATCAAAAATTTTGAGATAGCCATTTTGTTCAACATAGTCAAAAACTTAATAATTATGTCTTTGGGGACGACTAAACCCCCCCCCCCCCCTCCCGCAGAGTCCCTGGGGGAGGGGCTGCAAGTTACAAACTTTTACCATTGTTTACATATAGTAATGGTTATTGGGACGTGTACGGACGATTTCAGGGCGACTTTTTCACGTTAAAGGAGGGTCAGGGGAGGGGGCTATGTGCGAGGATCGTTCTATGGAGGAATGTATCGTGAGGAAAAAAAATTTCCATAAAGAGGCCACAGGAGTTTCTAGTATTATCAAAAAAAAAAACAATGAGAAAATAAATAAAAAACGTTTTTTTTTCTGGTGGAAGTAAGGAGCAGCACTAGAACCTAAAACGCACAAAAAATTATTACGTATATAAGGGGGTCCGTCTCCTCCACAATACTTCACTCTTTACGCTAAATCATTTTTAGTAATTTCAACTATTTATTTTACGGAGTTTGAGATTCAGGGGTCATTCTTATAGAATTGGGACCAAGTTGAAGCTTTAGCGCAAAGACCGAGGTTTGGACGAGGGGAAAAACCCCTCATATACGTAACAAAAATACACAAATATAGAATTTCGTTACATAAGTTAATTCGTGAGTTACGTATATTTATTACTAATAAAAACGTTAGTAAAAAAAAAAAAATCTAGTTGCATTTCTAACCAGCCAAAAATAGGAGTACAACTAGGCCTCCTCCCCCACCCTTTTTTTTTATCAAAATCGTCCAATCAAAGCTAAGAGAAAGCCATTTATCAAAAAAAAAAATATGCAAATTTCGTTTTAATTATTCATGTGCAGTGAGCCAAATCAAAACATGCATTAATTCAAAAACGTTCAGAAATTAAATAAAAACAAAACAAGTTTTTTAACTGCAAGTAAGGAGCGACATTAAAAACTTAAAGGAGGGGTTATCCCCTCCTCAACACTTCGCTCTTTACGCTAAAGTTTTTTATTGTTTTAAAGACTAGCGTTGGGAGAAAGAGTCAAATTTTAGCGTAAAGAGTGAGGCGTTGACGAGGGGACAACCCCTTTCATAAACGGAATAATTTCTGTTCGTTTTAAGTTTTAATTTCACTCGTTACCTGCAGTTAAAACACTTGTTTTTTTTTCTTTAGTTTTAAAGTAAGAAGGGAATATTTTGTTAAACTAATTAAAATCTAACCTGCGTTAGGCTGGACTTTTTATTACCTGGATGGGGTTGGAGTAGCTTAAACAAATTTGGTTTTCTTTTTTTGTGTGGGAGGTGAAGGGAGGTCAATTGTTTTTGGTTTTCTTTTTGCAAAAATTTCATTTCTGGTTTTCTTATCCCTTCATGGACTGTTCTTGTTGTTCCATTCTTCTGGTTTCGTATTGCTTTCGTTTTTATTCTTTTATTGTGGTAATATAAATGGATAAATAAATCTTAAAACGAGTCCAGCTAAAATTGAATATACAAATCAAGCTTGAAACGAACAAAAATAATTTACTATTGCAGCACAAACGAAACCCAAAACGAACAGAAATTAAAAAAACAATCATAGCAAACAAACATACAACATATATTAACGTGAATGAATCAAAAAATTAAAACGAACGAAGCTTTAATTAAATATGCGAACCAAGATTGAAACGAACAAAAATCAATTCAAAGAAGAGCATGGGTACTGCCCATGCCCTAACTGTTAAAGTCTGGAACTCAATGCGTCATTGGTGCTTTACTGAAAATGGCGCTTTATTACAAAATATTTTCTTACGTAGTCAGTACATTATTGAAATTAAAAATGAAATTCCAGTAAAATCAAATTTTTAACTGATTGGCTTTTCAGCAGTTGCCACCATTATATATCAAATATTTAGTTTGACCTTATTTCTTACCAAGATTGTTCACGACAAATTTAATTTCACTACAAATAAGAATTTAGGTACTGCCTCCTTTCCTAACTTAAATAAAGCTTGCTGCGTCATCGGCGTTTCACTGAAAGCGAATTATATTACGAATACTCTCTTTTTCAGTTATTCCAACATTGGAATGAAAATACATAACATGCTATTCAAATTTTACTTATTCAATTTTATTTATTCAATTAGAATTAAAATTTTAGCGTCCTTATATTAAATGCTATATTATATTTAGTGTCCGTATATTAAATGCTAAATGAACATTAAATGTGTTCAATACCTTGTGGCAATTAAATGTTTCTCCTTATACTTAAAAATATCAAGCAGTTCGTGGTAACGAACTGTAGTAAGGAGCGACCCGGCTCAATAGTAAACGAAATTCTAAAAAACGGAATTTTGATGCTAAAACATACATCACAAGGATTGGATTTTCATGCTGATTCTAAATATATAAGTTTCATCAAATTTAAACTTTGTCATCAAAAGTTACGAGCCTGAGAAAATTTGGCTTATTTTGGAAAATAGGGGGAAACACCCCCTAAAAGTCAAAGAATCTTAACGAAAATTACACCATCGCATTCAGCGTATCAGAGAACCATATAGAAAAAATTTCAAGCTTGTGGAATTTCGTAATTTTTGCCAGAAGACAAATCACGGGTGTGTGTTTATTTGTTTTTTTTTTCTTTTCTTTTCCCCAGGGGTCATCGTATCGACCAAGTGGTCCTAGAACTTCGCAAGAGGGCTCATTCTAACAGAAATGAAAAGTTCTAGTGCCCTTTTTAAGTGACCAAAAAAATTTGGAGGGCACCTTGGCCCCCTCCCACGCTCATTTTTATCACAAAGTCAACGGATCAAAATTTTGAGATAGCCATTTTGTTCCGCATAATCGAAAACCATAATAACTATGTCTTTGGGAATAACTTACTCCCCCACAATCCCTGGGGGAGGGGCTGTATGTTACAAACTTTGACCAGTGTTTACATACAGTAATAGTTATTGGGAAATGTGCAGACGTTTTCAGGGGGATGTTTTTGGTTTGGGGGGTGGGGTTGAGGGGAGGGGGCTATAGTGGAGGATCTTTCCTTGGAGGAATATGTCATGGGGGAAGAAAAATTCAATGAAAAGGGCGCAGGATTTTCTAGCATTACTATAAAAAAGCAATGAAAAAATAAACATGAAAACTTTTTTCAATTGAAAGTAAGGGGTAGCATTGAAACTTAAGACGAACAGAGATTATTACGCATATGAGGGGTTCTAAAAATACTTTAGCATAAAGAGCGAGGTATTTAGGAGGATATAAATACCTCGCTCTTTATGCTAAGTATTTTTAGTAATTTCAACTATTTATTCTACGGCCTTTCTGATTCAGGGGTCATTCTTAAAGAATTGGGACAAAACTTAAGATTTATTGTAAAGAGCGAGGTATAAACGAGGGGACAAACCCCCTCGTATACATAGTAAAAATATAAGAATATAAAAGTTTGTTACGTAAGTTAATTCTTAAGTTACGTATATTTTTTACTAACAAAAACGTTCGTTAAAAATTAAAAGTTCTAGTTGCCTTTTTAAGTAACCGAAAAATTGGATGGCAACTAGGCCTCCTTCCACACCCCTTATTTCTCAAAATTGTCTGCTCAAAACTAAGAGAAAGCCGTTTTTCCAAAAAAGAATTAATATACAAATTTCATTTTAATAATTTATGTGCGGAGAGCCAAAATCAAACATGTATTAATTCAAAAAGTTCAGAAATTAAATAAAAAAAACTAGTTGTTTTTAACTGAAAGTAAGGAGCGACATTAAATCTTAAAACGAACAGAAATTACTCCGTATATGAAATGGGTTGTCCCCTCCACAATCCCTCGCTCTTTACACTAAAGTTTGACTCTTTGCCACAATTCTACTTTTTAAAATAATTAAAAGCTTTAGAGTAAAGAGCGTGGGATTGTGGAGGGGACAACCCATTTCATATACGGAGTAATTTCTGTTCGTTTTAAGTTTTAATGTCGCTCCTTACTTTCAGTTAAAAAAAACTAGTTTTTTTTTTATTTAATTGCATTCAGATGCCTATCGGTAAATAAATTTTAGCTCACTAAGCCACTGCGGGTGTAAGCAGTTCTAGGAGACAACAAGCTGAATGTAACCGATGAAATCAGGTTACATTCCGGGTTTTTAGCCTGTTGATAAAATACGTTCTGACCATAGCTGATCTAGCAAATCTTCCTCCGTTTTTCGGAACGCCCATGCTTCCGAATCATATTTGACCATATTGTAGTTACCACATATTATTGTAATGTTATTATTGTTATTGTAATTTATAGTATATACTATAATTATAAATAATGTTATAGTATACATATTATTGTAATTACTGTAGCATCCAATATTCTAATTTTGATTCACAGACTTATTTTCCTATTCTTCCAAACTTTTTTCATCTGTGAAAAAGACCCTGAACCTTGGCTATTCTAATTTTAACGTCTTCACTACCTCCCACCAACTTTACTATTAACATTACCAAGGTAGGTAAAGCTGTCCACTTGGTCGATCTTTGATCGACCTTCGCTAAAGCTCTTCTATCATCTGAACCGACCGCTTGCTCATAATCTATAAAACCGAGTACATATCAATTATTAACCTAAGAGTGAAAAGATCCCTTGGGCTATTGGTGCTGTATTGTTTTATTCTTAAGGGTGTGGAGGTCATGGACCTTTGTGGCCTGAGCCTTGACTTTGTAACTCATCTCACAATAATAAAAGTAATAATTGCAGACTTACGACATCTATGCCCTTCTAACCTTAGAAGAGCTCCATGTTCTATCAATGCATTGGGCCAAAGTCTCATATACCAGCTTGGGCATCTTCTTCCCACCTAAAACTCCCACAGCTTACGACATTTACAAAAACCCCATTTGCCAATTATCTGCCACATCTCAATAGCGATCGTGGGTAATATTTTTATGAATGAAGTTGTAGTAACTTGAAGTCTACGCCCATTCACTAACTGTTTATTAGAACAAGATCTAGAAGCCTAGTAGTTAGTTTTACTACAGCATCTAAACCAATAAGATGATCTGTATGTTTTTTAAATTAGCTATAACTTTTCTGTTCTTGGATATCTCATCTGGGCGGCATAGTAAGTGCAATTTTATTTTAACTAGGTAAAATCACAGTTAGAAGTTGCATTTGCCAATAGTCAAATGATGTCAGTTCTGACCAAAATTACGTCGTGAGCATTAATTTAAGCGTTTTTATAAAGGGTACTTGCGTTTTATAGCAACCACACTCAAAAAGTGAAATTAGTTTAATTATAATAAAATGTGGCAACATTTGATGAAAATGTAACACTTTAGTAACAAAATTATGGAAACTACAACAGAGAATCATGGAAAGCAGACAACCCTTTTTTCGCGCTGGCCCCACATCCCCTCAAACACGTTCGATCGAAACGTTTAGATAACAGTTTTTTATTCAAAATAGTCAAAATGTAAAATATATCCGTCTCCGAGGATAATACAACCACAAAAGGCTCAGGGAAAAAGCCGTGAACAGCACAAATTGCCAATTGTTTAAATATCCGTTTTATAATGGAAAGAGGGGCTCTTTCCATTATGGAAAGAGCCCATTATGAAAAGGGGCTCTTTCCTATAATGTAAAGGGGGAAAGAGAGGGTATCTTAACAACGACAAACGGTATTCAGTTGTAACTTCCAGGGATTGTTGAGGAAGATGTTGAACTAAAACAAAAGACAATACGGGTATCTATAGTACGTTCATATGGATAGGGTGGGGGATAAGGTATATGAAACGACACTTCTATGGAACTGCTAAGTGTATCAAGTCGAAATTTTCAGGGAGTATAAACTTAAAACAAAGAGACACTTTAGAATTTGGCATTGGGTAAGCTCCTGTTTATAGTGATTTTTGATCATTTTTGATTGATTGAATACAAAACGAACAAGATTTTTTCAACTGAAAGTAAGGAGCAACAATAAAACTTCAAACGAACAGAAATTATTCCGTCTTTGAGGAGGCGTCCCTGACTTTTTGTCACAATTCTTTGTGGCAGTCAAGCAAGGGCGGTTGAATTTCAATGAAAAGTATTTTTAAAGAATTTTGAGACTTTACCGCAAACAGCAAGTTTTGAGGAGGGGACAGCTCCTCTCAAATTCGGAATAGATTCTGCTCGTTTTAAGTTCGCTCGTTCGATATTGAAATTAACAAAACACACTGTCTAAAATATGTCAAATTATGGAAACAAATTCCAAATATTCTTATACAAGAAAATGAATGATATAATACTTTAAAGGGTGCCCTGGATAATGATGCCTAGGTAGTTCGTCGTTTACTAGTCCTGTTAAGACAAAGCCAAAAGCTTTTTCTGTGTGTAATACATCATGGTTTCAGCAGTACCACCAACCTAGTAAGCACGAGTACAACCCATATCAAACAAAATAAATATCCTAAAACCACGGAAAATAGCATCAGATCGAAATAAAAAGTACACTATTGGAAGCTTTGTTAAAATCGCTTGACTCTTTGGGGGTGTTACCCCCTTTTTCGAAATTTTGATCAATTTTCTCAGTCTTGTAATTTTTATGGATTTTTGGTAATATTAGATCTAAGATAAGTTTTCAGTTTTAATGTCCTTGATATTTAACATTTCACATCCTTGAATATAGAATCAGTAAGCAATGAGAACAAACAATGTGTAAATAAATTCTATATGATTCCATTTCATATTTCCTGCCCCTGGGATAAAAGTTTCTGAACTCCTAATAATTCCAGTTCAAACCGTCCGTCGAAAAGTCGAGAGAATTGCATGGGAGGATCTTTTCATGGAGGAATTTATCTCGAGGCAAAAGAAATTCCGTTAAGGGGCTGCAGGATTTTCTAGTATTATTTAAACAAATAACGGGGAAAAAATTGTTCAGCTGGAAGTAAGAAGCAGCATTAAAACCTAAAACGAACAGAAATTATTACGTATATAAGGGGTTTCGTCTTCTCCAAAATACCACACTCTTTACAATAAAGTATTTTTATTAATTTCAATTATTTATTCTATGGCCTTTGTAATTCAAAGGTTATTCTTAAAGAATTTGGACAGAATTCAAGCTTTAGTGTAAAGAGTGAGGTGTTGACGAGGGGGTGAGCCCCCTCATATACATTATAAAAAACAAAAATATTGAAGTTCGTTACGTAATTTAATTGAAAGTTACGTATATTTATTACTAATAAAAATGTTTGGAAAAAATAAGAAGTTCTAGTTGCCTTTTTAAGCAACCAAAAAATCGGAGGGCAACTAGGCTTCCTCCCCCACTCCTTTTTATCTCAAAATCATTCGATCAAAACTACGAGAAAGCCATTCAGACAAAAAAAAAATATGCAATTTTTGTTTTAATAATTCCTCTGCGGAGAGCCAAAATCAAAACATGCATTGATTCAAAAACGTTCAGAAATTAAATAAAAAAAACAAGTTTCTTTTAACTGAAAGTAAGGAGCGACATTAAAACTTAAAACGAGCAGAAATTACTTCGCATATGAAAGGGGCTGCTTCCTCAAGAACGCCCCGCTCTTTACGCTAAAGTTTGACTCTTTCTCTTAACTCTATTTTTTAAAACAGCAAAAGACTTTTTTTTTTATTTAATAGTTACAAGAAACCAATCAATGGAAGGAGTTTATTAAGTTCTTTGATCCTTGTTTCCTGAAGAGATAGACGGATATAGCAACATGGATTGTGGAATGAAATGACAGTGGCCAACAAGTAGCAATGACTGCAAGACGTATTGACTTAAAAGTGACGTATTGTCACTTTTCTCCTACGTTGAGTTTTTGGACACTTTTTAGCTTCGTTGTGTTTTCAATAAAACACTTTTGCATTGTATTCATCTTTTTCCCACTTTATGAAGGAGGGATACTCATTTGGGCTTTAGAATCTGCCACGAATGTCATCTCTTGGTTATAATCGCAGTATCTTTAAAAATACGTAATTTATAGTCTTTTAGATTGGATTCTTATTCTAGATTAAATTTTCAGTGACCGTTAGAGATAAAACAAAAACCATAAGGATTAAAAATATATTTTTTTGTCTTTTTTATCTTTTGTTTTAAAAATTTTTGTTTTTCCGACAGTTATTGAAATATGGGAAAAAAGTAAACATCGGCCACTAAAAGTAAAAAGCAAAAAGTAAAATATATCATGGTCGCAGTATTCTGCAGCAGCAACCTAGTAAGCACGAACACAACCCATTTTAAACAAAAAAATAATAGGCCGAAACCCGTATAAATGGCATCAAATCAAAACAAAAATGTACACCACTGGAATTTTTATTGAAATCGCTTGACTCTTTGGGCGCGTTACCCCCTTTTTTGAAAGTTTGACCAATTTTCTGAGGCTTGTATTTTTTCATGGGTAACGTTAAACTTAATGAAATTTGCATATTTGGCATGACCATAAAAACTCAATTCTTATGATTTATCTTACGTTGCCAAAATTTTGTTTTTTAGAGTTTTGGTTACTTTTTTATGCAGGGTATAGATACCATTCTGCCTTCAAAAATGCGCCGAGTCACTCTTTGATTACAGTTCGTTACCACGAACTGTTGGATTCGAGTAATAATTTAATTTTTATGCTTTTTAGGATTTATTTATTCATCCATATCAGTATCTGTTATCTTAATATCTGATGTGATTATTTATCATAATTTTTGTTCAGTTTTGGGTGTCATTTATTCTTTTATATTAATTTCTGGCTGTTTGAAGTTTCGATTATTGTATTACTTTACTTTTGCTTGTCCTAAATTTTAATATACTACTGTTACTACTGGCAACTCACTGCAGCTCCAGGCCACATAAGGCTGATACAGCTAAATACGCTCCTCCTGTAACCCAATATATTCTATCTTTGACAATACTATCTTTGACAATCTGTTATCCTTGATCCGCAGAACGTGTCTTAGCCATCAAAACATTTTTCTAATTATAACCCTAAATAGATGGATTGAAGCAGATTTTTCTTAGAGCTTACTCCATGACATGTAGTCAGTCAGTCGGGTGCCCAAAACAATTGTAGGTAATTTCTCTAGAAAACATTTAGATAATCTTCCTCCGTCTTGGGGACTTAGCCACCAGAATTTTAATATGGTTCTTTAATTTTTTAGAAAAACCTTTTTTTTGTTACGTTTTTTACAAATTAATTGAAAAAGTTTTTGTTCACAATAAGAAATATAATCATAAGAATTACTTGTGCTAAAACAGTTGAAGAGATCAAACGAAAAGCAGGGGATTTGGAAGTGGGTTTGGAAGGGGAAAAAGTGCTGCCTCTATTCTGTCCATCTGCCACATAATAGTTTATGCCTCGGATCGTGGTAAGTTGAGTGTAGTCTGTAAATGGCTTTAAGCTGTTTCCCTTTTCAGCCCCTTGGCGATTACGTCCTCGTCTAACAGAAAGCCTTGACGAATTGGATGGTGATGAAGAGCAAATTCGTAATGTTTGCTGCAAAAAAATGAAACAGACCCTGTTTATAGGAAAAGGTAATGAGAATTCCTTTTTCTTTAAAAGTTGAGTTTCTGTCATATATTTTTAAAGGTCAATGAGAGCCTGTAAGTTTTGCACAAAAGAAAGCGATCTCACCATAGCTGCATCCAGGGGAGGGGGTTGCACGATTTGAACCACCCTTCCCCCTGAAAATGTATGTCTGTCTTGTACAAAAGTTTACACGTGAAAGCATGTCCATGAGAATTTCCCCCCCCCATTCCAATCCTGGATACGACCCTGGGTATCTACAGTAAAACTGGGATCTTTTTATTTATAACATTCGAAACTCCGCTTAAATAAGCATAAAGATAGTTTCAAGATATAATCATAGATATTGATTAACGTGCTATAACATTTTTTTTAGTTTTAATTGATCGCCAGAATAAGTTTAGATCACAACAAGGCGACAAGGCAATTATCAAGGTAACTATTTGTGGTGCTACAACAAAAGATCAGACGACAATGTTATCTCATTTTACTTGTTATATGATTTTGAGGCAAAAGTCTGGTGCTATTACCATTTTAAGGAGAAGTTCATAAGAAACAATTTATAATTATCAGTCATTATTAAAGTCTAGAGAAGACCCTTAAGCTTTCTGATAGATTGTTCACCTACGAGTCTTTACCATAAGGTGTTTAAATATATTAAGGTTCCGAACAAACAGTAGGGATGTGTCTTTATAAGATTAAATAAAAAAACAAGTTTTTATAAATGAAAGTAAGGAACAACGTTAAAACTTAAAACGAACAGAAATTTCATATACGGAGTAATTCCTGTTCGTTTTAATTTTTAATGTTGCTCCTTACTTTCATTTAAAAAAACTTGTTTTTCTTATTTAATTTCTAGACGTTTTTGAATTAATGCAAGTTTTGATCCTGGCTCTCCGCACATTAATAATTAAAACGAAATTTGCATATTAATTAATTGCAATTAATCGGAAGATTTTGAGAAAAAAAGGAGTGAGAAAGGAGGCCTAGTGCTCCTCAATTTTTTGATCACTTAAAAAGGCAACTAAAACTTTTAATTTTTTACAAACGTTTTCATTGGTAAAAATTATACATAACTTACGAATTAAGTTTACGTAACAAACTTCTATATTCGTATGTTTTTATTGCGTATATGAGGAGGTTCAACCCTCGTCGATACCTCGCTCTTTACACTAAAGCTTAAATGTCCCAATTCCTTAAGAATGACCTCTGAATCACAAAAGCCGTAGAATAAATAGTTGAAATTACTAAAAATACTTTAGCGTAAAGAGTGAAGTATAACGAGGAGGTAAACCCCTCATATGCGTAATAATTTTTGTTCGTTTTAAGTTTTAATGCTGCTCCTTACTTTCAGTAGAAAAAACTTTTCATATTTATTTTTTCATTGTTTTTCAAATAATGATAGAAAATCCTGCCCCCCTTAACTGAAATTCTCTTCCCCTATGAGAAGTTCCTCAATGGAAATATCCTCCAAGTAACCCCCCCCCTCTACTTTCCCCCTAAACCAAAAAAATCCCCTTGAAAACGTCTGTACACTTCCCAGTAACCATTATTATACGTAAACAGGTCAAAGTTTGTAACTTGCAGTCCCTCCCACGGGGACTGCGGGGGAGTAAGTCGTCCCTAAAGACATAGTTACTAAGTTTTTCGACTATGGTGAATAAAATGGCTATCTCAGAATTTTGATCCGGTGACTTTTGGGAAAAAATGAGCGTGGGAGAGGGTCTGGGTGCCCTTCAATTTTTTTGGTTACTTATAAAGGGCACTACAACTTTTAATTTCCGTTAGAATGGGCCCTCTAGCGACATTCTAGGACCACTCAATTGATACGATCACCCCTGGGGAAAAAAACAATAAACAAATAAACACGCATCCGTGATTTGTCTTCTGGCAAAAAATGCAAAATTCCACATTTTTGTAGATAGGCGCTTGAAACATCTACAATAAGGTTCTCAGATACGCTGAATCTGATAGTGTGATTTTCATAAAGATTGTATGACTTTTAGGGGATGTTTCTTCCTATTTTCTAAAATGAGGCAAATTTTCTCAGGCTCGTAACTTTTGATGGATATAACTGGTCTTGATGAAACTTATATAGTAAAATTAATATTAAAATGCCATTATTTTGATGTAACTATTGGTATCAAAATTCTGTTTTTAGAGTACGGCTACTATTGAGCCGGGTTGCTCCTTACTACAGTTCGTTATCACAAACTGTTTGATTTCTAAGAGCGTCTAAAGTTTGGCTAATTTCTAACTCTGATGGATTTTTGAAGACAAGAGTAGTTACAGAAATTGGTTGATTTGAAGATGGAAGAATATTTTAATGGTTTTTCTATTGTTATCATTGATCACCTGTTTATGCAAAGAAGTTTGTATCTGAAGTATTGAAAAAAATCATTTCATCAAACTATGCATTCCCTAATTGCGTCCATCTGTGAAATGAAGAGATACAATGCAATTCAAGTAAAATTGGACATTCTAACCCCAATTATAACTGTACAAGTTCGGAAAAATAGGATTGAGCCAACCGATACAAACTGGTTTATTTGAATGGGTGTGCCTCGTGTCTGGTTTATAAACATAACTTTTACACAGTATATTTTGCCCCACCACAGCTAAGGCGTCCCTCAAGAGTCAATATTGTTGAGATTGGCCTAGTTATATCTTAACTTAAGCACAAATTGATCGGGGAAATGTTGTCTTGTTTGTTATTTATTTTGAGGTTTTTCTTATAAATCTTCCACATACAATCGTATAGTTTTTGTTGAGAAAGGTTTTGTGTTTTGATGAGGTGAGATGAGGTGGTGAGGTTTGTGAGACGAAGTTTTGTGGATGCTCTACGAGCTACCTACGGGTTCAAACAAGGTTTTGATTTTAAATAAAGACAGTGTGACCTACAATCTACTAGAATTAAGTAAATGCCATTTTGAAGTGCACACACCGAAAAATTGGCAGCATCTCATAAAACAGTATCGCCATCTAATTTTATATATATCTATTAATAAATTTCCCTGGGACCACCTTCACCCCCCCTCCCCGAATAATTTATTATCTGAGTTTCTAATTATTTATTATTCAATTTATCAGAGAAATTTGGTTTTTATCGTTGCCCCTCCCCCCCAAAAAAAGAATATGCTCTTGTACGTGCCTGTACACCTACATACAAGGTTAAATTATTATGTAACTGCTCTTCTAGGGTGAGATGGACAAGATATTGAAGTTTTTTATTCAAACCTTCGGATAAGGTTTTGATTTTAAATAAAGACAGTGTGACTCAAAATCTACTAAACTTAAGTAAATGCCATTTCAAAGTGCACATACCGAAAAATTGTTAGCATCTCATAAAACAGTATCGCCATCTAACTTTATATATATATATATAGATAAATAAAATCTCTGGGTACAGCTCACCCCCCCCCCCCCAAATAATTTATTTTCTGAGTTTCTGATTATTTATTATTCAACTTATCAGAGAAATTTGGTTTTTATCGTTGCCCCCCCCCCCCAAAAAAAAAAATGCTCTTGTACCTGCCTGTACCCCTACAATTAGGTTAAAATATTATGTAACTGCTCTTCTAGGCTCAGATGGAGAAGATATTGAAGTGGATGTCGGGGTTTGTCGGCAGAGCTGTGCTAAAAAAGCCCCAAAGATAAAGAAAAAAGAGTTCGAACGTCTTCTAAAGGAGACTGAACCTGGGGTTAACCCAATTGAGGTAGGAAGCAAAATACTTAACTTGTATCACTTCCGATTTTTCGTCAATTTTTATACAAAAAACTGACATGACTGGAAGTAATATCTTGGTAAAACCAATTGAATCTACCATGTATCAAGTCGTGCTTATATTAGATTTATTTTCACATAATAGGTAGTATTTAGCAGTAATAGTAAGTAGATAGCGCTAGATAGTATTAATAGCAATAACAGTGATTAATTAAAAGATCACAGAAAACCAAAATTCATTTCATTTTTGAATAAAACGAATAAGTTCATAGTTTTGAACACAACCGAGAAACTATGATCACGAGCAATTTTAGAGTACATTTTCTCTTTTTCTCTTCTCGTTTTCCATCTTTGGCATTCTCTTTCTTCTTTTTTCGTTCTTCTTTTTACCGATGTTCCTGACTATTTATATCTTTATATCATGACATCAAGGGCTCAGAATTACTATATAATTATATATTATGCCAAGAATTTGGTTTTGTAATTTCTAAAGCAAATAGTTCTTGCGCTACTGTACATCTTAAAGCATTTTCTTCTTTATATATAGATTATTGAAAAAGTTAGTGTTTTTTCTTTAGAGGAATTACTAATTCTTAATGATTGCAGCATAGTTTTTATTCGAACATATTATCTTCATTCTTTTCTCCCATTTTTTATATTGTGATACTGAGGATGTACAAGGAATATATATTTCCAAATAATCTCCGCAGAAGCTTTTCATTTTAATCTAACTTTAGTTGAGTTGACTTCTATTTTAACTTTAGCATATTTGTTTTCACGCTTTTCTGCTGTAGGAAAACCTTTTTTTTTCCTCTTTAAGCCTCGAGTAACATTTATTTTTACCTTATAAAAGAACTTAATCCATTTTCTAAAACAGTCAAGAACTTACACAATCATATCCATGTCCTACCTATGTTGAAAGGGTATTAATGCTTTTTTTGGCTTTTCCTTAAAGTTAATAGCTTTTCTGA
Source organism: Artemia franciscana (assembly GCF_032884065.1). Classification (NCBI taxonomy): domain Eukaryota; kingdom Metazoa; phylum Arthropoda; class Branchiopoda; order Anostraca; family Artemiidae; genus Artemia; species Artemia franciscana. The sequence goes on along the minus strand of NC_088867.1, from coordinate 3,551,410 downwards.
AACTGAAAAATCCAAATTTAACAAGATTTTTTTTTACCAGAAAATCATGATTTTACACCCAGGTGTTATGAAGTTTCGGCCTTTTGTATCCTTATGGTTGTGTGTGTGTGGGGGGGAGAGGTGGTAAGCCATTTTATGGTACTTGACAAGCAAAACTTATTTCCAAGTTTCGTAAAGTTCTAAAGTTGTAGTCAAACTTGAAGGATCATATATTTCCATTTTCTACACTAGGCTCAGGGTTGCCACCACGGTCAGTTACTAAAGTACTACAATTGCAAAAATTTGGCTGCTACACAGCTATTTTTGGCACTACAGTGAAAAAGCTGACTGTAATAGTGCTAAAATAACAGTTTTGTGCTACAGGTGGCAACCTTAGGTTCGTGCTGGTGCTACCACATAATTATATACTGCTAAAATAGCCCTTCCGCGCTATAGATGGAAATTCTGACCAGGCTTCGACATTTATAGTCTGGTAAGATTAGAAATCATCCAAAAAATAATATTTTTGTTTATAATTTTACTTTCAGCTCTTTTTGAGTCTACGAAGAAATGATGTATTTAATAGTTGTCTCCCTGGGTATACTTGCAGTCCTTCTTATGCAAAGCTTGAGCGTTACTACACAATTGACGGTGCTTTAGACGTCCCTATCATAGACTCTTGTCAATGTAAGAAGAGCTTATCAGACTGTGGAGTTGCGGATAAACCTGTTCTCTTCTTCTCCGGCACCCCTTTCGAACAATTTGTCAATTTAGGAACATGCCAAGCAGACGCAATGTGCTCAGAAGGTATTGTCTTTTTTCTTTTCCTTTTCATTGTTATCCAACACCCCCTCCCCCAAACCATCCTTCCCATTATTTAACTGAAGCTTAACTTTTCCCTTATAAAGAACCTTAATAATATCTATGATCAGTTGAAATTTTAGCCCAATAGGCGTATAGCTTATGAAGGGGAAGGTCTTCAAGATATTCATATAAATATAAGGTCTTCAAGATATATAAATATCTTCAAGATATTTTGTTTTCTTCAAGACATTTTCCTTCAAGACATTTTTCAACATCTTTTCAGACGTTTTTCAAGATTTTTCTTCAAGACATTTTTCAAGATGTTTCTTAAGATTTTTTCTTCAAGATGTTTTAAAGATTTTTTTCTTCAAGATATCTTTTAAGACTGTTTTCTTCTTTTGGTTCCGAAAAGCCTTGTAATGCTGCAACAACCCTATCCCTTTTGCACTAGGAGACAATTTTTTTCCTTAGAGAAATTTCTTCAAGACATTTTTCAGACATTTTTCAAGATATTTTTCAAGACGTTTCAAGAAATTTTTAAGATTTTTTTCTTCAAGATATTTTTCTTCATGGCATTTTTTCATCAAGAATTTTCCTTCAAGATATTTTTCCAGACTTTTCAAGATTTTTGCTTCAAGACGTTTTTAAAGATGTTTTTCAAATTTTTTCTTCAAGATGTTTTTCAAGATTTTTTCTTCAAGATGTTTGTCAAGACATTTCAAGACAATGACCCACAGCGGGGAACCCCTGCACGTAAAAATGATCTTAATAACCCTCGAAAATTCATAAGGCTTCCGAGCACAAGGGTTTTTCCAGCGACATTATCATTTCCGTTTGTGCAAGAGTACACTGATACTCAGGAGTGTCTTAAAAATACCGGATAGGGAAATAGTTTGTGCAATGCATGCACATTGACGGGTATTATTACATAATCTTTGGTGAACATGGTTTTTAGATTTGTTTTTTTTTACCTCTAAGTTTTTTCCATTGAATTTTTAAAAATATATGTCTGGTGTAGAATTTGGACAAAAGACCCAGAGTTTTCTGTTATAAATGAATAAAAGGTTAGTCATTGAAGTCTAGTGGTACTGGAGAGTCGACGTGACAGAGAAACGTTTCAGTAAGCCTTTTACTAGAAGTAATCGCACAGATAGTGTCAAATTAACCTATGATTCATGAAAATATGGAAATAGAAATCTTATTACTGCGATTGTAGCAACTGTAATGGCCGTCTTCATGATTTCACCAATTCTCATGTGCCCACTGCAGCAAATCTAGAGCATGGTTGATCTTGGAATAAATGAAGAGAATCTAGAGAAGAGGAGGAGAAAAATATTTAATGAAATTAAATTCACGCAAGAATGGAGAGAAACATAGCTTCAAATTGGCAAAGTAAGAAAAAAGTGGAAGATAAGCCGCCTTTACCACCCCAAAAAAGCATAAGTTCCCAACAAAGCTCTCGGAAAGGAGCTACAGTATACTAGAAAGGGTTATCGAATAGCAAAATAAAAGATCGAGGAAGCAGAGTCCAATATCAGAAATTCTTCACATTTTCTTAGAAATGACAAAAAAGGTTCAAATGAAAGAAACAGAGCAGACAAAGTTTCATCGTCCATTTGGAAGAACCCCACTTTATCAATTTAATTCAAAATGTCCTTACTGAAGCTTATATAAAACCATTTTTTCTTTATGTTTGCAATAGATCTTTTTTCCCTTTTAACTATGTCTTAGGTTTTCATAATAGCTTGATTAAGGAATTTCAAAGAAATTAAACAGGTTTTTCTTAATGGTCAGAGATATACGAAGAGGAATTTTGAGAACCATAGGCACATGAAGTATACTAGAGTATGAAATAAGTGAACAAGATATTTTCCTCCAAAGTCAGAAAAGACCGAACTGAATTTTTTCCTAGTCAGAGACAAACAAATTTGAATTTTAAGGGGCTTTTACTAGATTACGAGAAGCAGTAACAGGAATTTCCAGAGACATAGGTACTACTACTGGACTCAATGGGAGATGTACTGGAGTCTGAGACTGGTGAACAGGTGTTTTTTCTTCCAATGTCGGAAACGAGCGAACTAAATTTTTCCAAAAGTCAGAGATCCATCAATGGGATTTTTTAGAGGGTTCCTACTATGACCCGAGAGGTCTGAGCAGAATTTTTCAAAGTCAATGCACAAATACACGCACAGAGTGAGAGAGATAGACAAAAACACACCGACAGAAAGACATAGACGTATCACATACATACAGAGCGAGACAAATACACACACGTAAAACACAAACACCAACAGACACACAGGCACACAGACACACTAATGCATAAAATCACACAGACATAAAATGCATAAGAACACAGGAAGATAGACATGCAAAAAGACCCACATACATACCAACACACATGCCTACAAACATACGGGTACACAGACAAACGAAAACACACACAAACACATAGACACACAGGCACACACACAAAAAAAAGACACAGAGGCACACAGACACAAAAATGCATACAGTCACACAGGCAGACACAGGAAAATAAACATACAAACAGAAACATGTGTCCAATCATATGCACAAACAGAAACATAGAAACACACATGCATACATACACACGGGTACACAGACAAACAAATACACACATAGGCACACAGGAACACATACAGAGGCAAAGACAGACAAACAGACACACAAGCATGCAGACTCACAGTCATACAGACACAAAAAAAGACACACAGGTACACAGACACACAAATGCATACAGTCGCACAGACAAAGACAGGAAAATAGACATACAAACAGACATATGTGCGCACGAACACACATGCATACATACACACGGGTACACAGACAAACAAATACATACATACATGTGTGGAGAGTCTTTGAAACATTATTTAGGGGATCGTAGAGAGTTGAGGGTTTGCGTTTGGAAATGTTTGGTAAGGAGGTTGGGGGGAGAGATTGGATTTCGAAAATTTTGAGAAGTAGGTGTTACTTAACTATAAATAGTATTGGAAAGTTCGTCCGGGTAGGTATGAGGTATCGTGATTTTTTCTTAAATAATTATTTTAATGTCTTTTCAGTCTATGTTTGTTGCTGTATTTTTTTTTCACTTGTTTTGTGTATGTCACCATGGTCCAATTGGGCTTTTCGTGTGAATAAATCTATCTATCTATCTATCTAGGCACACAGGAACACATACAGAGGCAGACATAACAGAGACAGACAAACAGACACACACGCATGCAGACACACAGTCATACAGACACACAGACACACATACAGGGACACAGGCACACATATGCAAAGGTACACAAACACACAGGCAAAGAGACGAACAAACAGACACACAGGCATACAAACAGACACATAGGAGCTCAGTCACAAAAAGAGAGACACATGCACACAAAGCACACAAATGGGCAGAGAGACACACATGCTCACACAGACAGATAGATACACGCACACTCACAGACACGCAGACAGACAAAAAGACCCACGGATACATAACCTGACAGATATTAAGACACAGAGAAATACAGAGAGGCAGGCAAAAAGACACACAGACACGCAAGTATAGACACACACACTCAAAGATTACCGACAAAAGACCCAGATTGGACAGAAAAAAAGACACACAAATACACACAAAAAGAAAAATGCTAAGACACACAGACAGACAAAAAACACTAATAAAAAATAGACATACAAAAAGACACAGAGATGGACAAACAAAAGCAAACAGACGCAAACGTGTAGACACACTGATTAACAGACATACAGACAAAAAGACATACGGACACTCATATACCGAAATCACACGTACAGACACACAGATAGACAGACAAAAATATAAGTAGACAGACAGATGAAAAAGACAGAGAGACAAAAATACACTCTGGAATACAGGTACAGACACACAGATATACATTTAAAAAGACCCACAAACACACACCTAGAGACACACAGACAGACAAAAAGACATACAGACGTTCAGAGAGATAAACAAAAATAACCACAGACAGACAGACGAAAATACCCTAAAACAAACAGGTACAGAAAAAAACAGACAAATAGACAAAAAGAAAGATAAAAAGAACCACACACACTAAGAAAAACACGTATAGATACACAGACAGACAGACAAAAGGCACACAGACAATCAGACAGACAGACCAAAAGACATACACACAGACATACAAAAAGACACAGACACAAGCACTTAAACACACGTACAGACAAACACACAGACTGACAAGAAGAAAGACACCCAAACAGACAGACAAAAATACACACACAGGCAGAAAAAAGGTACAAAGAAACACACACGCAGAAACACACAAGTGCAGACACAGAGACACTCAGACAGACAAAAAGACACAAAGACTCGCAGACAAACAGACAAAAAGTCACACGCACGCACACACACACACACAACCTTACGTGTATGAATACACGGACAGACAGACAAAAAGACACACGGATACACAGCCAGGTAGACAAAAAAACAGAGACAGACACAAATGTACAGACACTTAAGCACACAGAGAGACAGGCAAAAGAACACATAGACACAGACACGCAGCAGAGACACTTAAGCACACATAGAGACAGGCAAAAGGACACAGAGACAGACAGACAAAAGACACAAAGACGCACAGACAGACATAAAAAAGACACACAGACAGAAGGACAGATACACACATGCTCAGACACACCAGCATAGACAAACATTTGCACAAACACACACACACGCAGCACACACACACTCACACACATAGACACACACATACACCTCCACAGATACACACCTGCAAATACACACGCACATTAACACACACATACAGACACACGCGCACACAGACAGAAAGACGGCTTGAAAAGCTAGGTTATTTAGGCTTAAGTTGGCACACACAAACAGACATACACACAGTTTTGATTCAGAGTTCAAGGTGTGAGGACCTCTTTTTGGATTGAACCTATCACTAATATTTGGTAAAGTATTATCGTCTCTACCTGACATATAGCCAATATTTTCATAATAATTAATTCAGTGTCAAAAGAATTATAAATAAGCGGATTATTTTCAGACTTGAGTGAAAATTCCCTTGGGAGCAGTGATTTCTCTTATCGATATTTTCATGACCTATATATGATATAGGTCAGGAATAAGCAGTTGCGAAAATAATTATAATTTCCGATATTATAGACGATTGTGTTACGATAAAGGTGAGAGGAGAAAAGTAAGCAGAAGGGTGGGGGAGAGCTGTTTGCAAGAGCCGGGGTTGTCCCTTAAATTGCGGGGACAAGGTAGGCAGCCTCCAACCCTTCACTTACTTCTCTCGCAAGTGAACCTTCAATCTAGAGAAAATGGGAACTGGTAATTGGTGCGAAGATGAACTTTTCTACAATCCTATCCTGTGCTTTGTACAGAAAAATCTTGCTAAAGGAGTTTCGCCCGATACGATTAAAGATTACATGGCCTATTTCTTCGAGTCTTCTTCTCTTTGTGAGACCCGTAAATTGCTTTTTTTAAAGCTTTTTACGAATGAAGTCCCATCGAAGCGCGTAGGTGCAAATGCTGCATTAAACTGTGCTTCGGATATTATTTCTTCGCTTGTAAAGCACGCTTCCCAGAACATAAAGCTTCCGGACTTTGATATCAAATGTCTCAGCGAAGTGCCAATGATCCCTGTTGATGCCTTCAGTACCGTCAGTGCCAAGGTGAACTCTTGTCTTGTACAGCTGCGTGATATTGCGTCCAAGGTTACTGAGGGACAGTCTAAGCTTGTAGCCCCTACTCAAAACACGAAAAAACCGTCCTACGCTGTCGTTGTAAGAAACCCACCCCTGGAGCTCAGCGACCCTATCCTTCGCATGAAGAAGCTGGAAACGTTGTATGGTCAAGGCGGGATCGTAAATCCGAAATCTAAGCCACACAGCAGAAGCTGGGTTGAAATGATACGTGATAAGCACTCAGCCGACACGCTGGCTGCAGCTGTTACTAGCTCCATTCCAAACGTTGAAACCAAAGTAATTGATAAAAAGCCTTTAGCTGTTGTCCCTGAAATACCCCATAACTATTCAAGAGCTGATTTAGAGGCCTCAGTGGAAGGACTTATTAGTGCTAATCAAATCGGCAATTCTAGCATTTTTCGCCTCTAATTTATCGACAAAACCGCTCTGAACACGGTGCTGGAGTCTGGAATCCGTACTGGGTGCGAAATTTTTCGTGCTAAGCCATTTCAATCCATTTCGCGTCGATGATTTCCCTGAAAAAGTACTGATCACCTGATTGGAGCTTGTCCCCGCTCACCAGCACATTTCAAGTGTTCTAGATGTTCTGGCCCTCAGGTGAATTCCAAGGAATACCCTTGCCAAGCCTCGCCAAAATGCGCAAATTGCACTATGGAACACGTAAGTTTTAGTCTGTAATGCAAAGTTGTCCGATCGGATCTCAACAATGCTAATAAATGAATGCTCAAATTCCGTTTAGCTTTGTGTCCCTTAATATTAATGGTACAAAAGACAAGGATCTACTGATTAGTGAGCTGCTTGAAAATGATATTGTGTTTCTACAGGAGCACCTTCTCTCTAATGTGAATGTTGATAGCCTAAAGCGTTTTCGAACCCATTATACGTTCTCGAAAGCCGCCCAGAAAACCCGTGGTAGACCATCAGGAGGTCTGGCAATCTATTTCAGACACAAGACTCAGCCGATATTATTGCAAAGCAACGCTAACATCTTAGCGATAAAATGTGGTGATACCGCATTTACAAACATTTATTTCCCCTGTAATAAAAAGACTGTGCAGTTATTGTCTAGTTTTTCACAAGCATGTAATCGCCTATGAACACTACTTAGCGACCTTTCAAAACAAAATACCAAATGGGTTCTCGCCGGCGACATGAAAACTGACTTATTATCTAATTCTGACCGATCTGAAATCTTTCTCGATTCACTACCTGGAGGATTCCATCTTGCTGATAAAGATCTTCTATTTACTTATATTCACAATCGTGGTGGTCTTACTTCCAACCTTGATCATGTAATTGTGTCAGATTCAACTCTACTTTCATCAATAGTTCATGTGGACGACTCTAAAATCGACGACGATCATTTACCAATCACGTGCCAACTATCTTGCTCCATGGCGAGCTCTGTGCACCGTAACTCTCCCAAGTGGTTCTCAAAGTTAAATTGGGAAAATACCAATGTTCCACTTTATGTATTGATATTGTCCCAGTTATTATCATCTATTAAAGTGCCTTTCCACTTATTGCAAACATCTGTATCTACAACTTCAACTCGGATATATATGAACTTGTATCATCAGCAAATAGTGTTCTGTCTAATGTCTGCCGCTAAAAAAGCTGTTCCCTCCGAGTGCGTGCGAATGGGTACTCGCAATCCCTTTTGGAAAGTTGATCCCAAAGTGAAGATGGCTAAACAAAAAGCTAAGTTTTGGCTCCGTATGTGGATAGCCTGTGATCGTCCTTCTTCTGGTTCAGTACATCAAATAAAACAGAAAACCAAACGAGAGTACAAATATTCCCTGCGTAGAGCGAGACTGAATGCCTGGGATGGTCCTTGTGACAAGAAACTCTGGGATCGTGTTATAAACAGTGTAAAGTGTTCACCTCCAATTAATTCGTCTCTCCGGCTATGTTACTTCGTTTCTCATTATAAAAATATTTTGCTTTCATTAAATATTAATCTCCAAAATCATTTTACAAAGCTTGTCAACTCAATCCTCCCAATTCGTATCAACCAATCTCAAGTGTTGTCGGTGGAATCTGGTGTTATACTCCGAGCTCTTAAGCAAGTGAATAAGTCTGAGTCCCTCGATAGTTATGGTCTTTGCTTCAAGTTTTTTGCTTATGATTTTCCTGAACTGCTGAAGCATTTGCAGTTATTGTTTCAGATGTTTTGGCACAGTCCGTTGTGCCAGATAGTTTTTTGTCCGGTTGTATATCTCCCATAGTTAAGAGGGGTAGGGACCCCGGTGCTTGCTCAAATTACCGTCTTAACACTATGTCTTGTTTTGTTAGTAAGGTATTTGAATATGTACTGCTACCGGCCATTAATTCCAAATGCAATTTTACATCCTTCCAGCTTGGTTTTAGAAAAGGTATGGGCTGCGTTCAAGCTCACCATATTGTGGGTCGGCTAATGAAACAATCTATTTCTCAAAAAAGTCCCCTGTATTGTTTGACTGTTGACATATCTAGTGCTTTTGACAATGTAACTCATTCATATGCTTTGTTTTCTCTAGCATCCTTAGGCGTTAACCTTTCTATTGTTTCCGTGCTTAAGTATTGGTATGCTATTTTTTCAGTTAGGGTGAAGTGGAATGGTACTGTAGGGGAGTATATTCCTGTCAAAAAAGGCGTTAGGCAAGGTGCCGTGCTATCCCCGAGCATATTTAAATGTGTTTTAGCTTCGTGTCTCCAATGGCTTCAACCGTCAATTTTTTACAATGATAATTTAGGCATTAGTCACGTTGCATATGCTGATGATGTTCTGCTTCCTAGCCGGACAAAACATAGTCTAATTACCAACTTATACCGGCTTTCAGCCGCACTATCCACAGTAGGCCTTTCAGTTAATGCCTCCAAATGTGAGTTTTTGTGTTTTGGGAGTCCTCCATCAGCATCACCTCTTTGCTTGGGTTCTTCAACTATACCATGTTCAGCAAGTATGAAACGGTAAGGTATCTCTTTTTCCATGTCAATTTCGTCTACTTGCTCCGCTATTACATCCAGCGTGCTGAAAAGTATGCGGGTTGGATACGCGAAAATTTCACTTAATCGTGGTCGGTATAACCGAAAAGGACTATGCCGTCTTTATTCTAGTTTTTGCACCCCTGCTGTTTTTTATCTTTCTGGTTTTGCTTTCCTCCTTCGCAAGAAGGATACAAAGAAAATACGCTCAGGATATTTTAAGTATTGCAAGTATTTGCTGCGTCTGCCTTGGTGGTATCGGAATCATACAGTCGTTTCTAAATTTGACATCTTTGATGCGCCCTCGTGACTGAAACATTTATCTAAGGATATATGTCTTAAATCTCGGCAAGTGATTGGTGTTTTTCACCCTCTTTGGCCATTTTTTAAATTGAGGTAATTTACTTATGTTGCATGTTGTTATGCTGCTATGTTATTTATGTTGTTATGTTTTTTGTCTTGTTTTTTTCTCTTTTTTTGTGTGTTTACTCCACAGTTTAATGAACTTTGTGGGTTATAAATAAACTATTATTATTATTATACTCACACATGTCCAATCAAACACACACAAGAACCACACGCACAGACAGACAGACAGTCAGACGGACAGATACACATACAGAGACTCACAGAGAGGGAGAGACGAACAGATACACACACAGACACAAACACATACAGACTCACACGCATGGAAAGACAAACACGTAGAGAGTTTGACAGATGGAGAGATACACACGCACGCAAACATGCATACACTTACACACACGAAGCGACAGACAGAACGACAAACGGATAGATACAAACACACACACACACACACACTGAGACAGAGGCACAAAAACAGACACACAGAAACAGAATCACCCGCATAGACAGGCAGATACACAGACAGACCGACAGACGGACACAAACAAATAAAGGGACAGACAAACAGACACACACACTGTTAGACAGCAAGGCTAGTTATAGTTAAGTTGGCACGTCAACTTAACCATAACTAACCTAGCTTCTAAATCATTAAAGTCCTCCTGTCTTTCTGTTCGTGTGTGTGTGTGTGTGTGTGTTTGTGCCTGTGTGTTCTTACTGTTTGTTTGTGTATCTGCCTGTCGGTCTGTCTGTCTGTGTATCAGCCTATCTGTGCTTGTGTTTCTGGGCCTATTTGCTTGTCTCTATTACTCTATATATGTTCGTCCGTCTGTGCGTTTGTGTAAGTGTGTATGTGTGTATCGCTCTGTCTGTCTATATGTCTGAGTATGTGTCTGTCAGTGCATGTGTATTTTTTTGTGCGTGTGTCTATGCTTTTGTGCGGGTCTATCTCTCTGTCTGTGTGTGTCTCTGTGTGCGTTTGTGCATGTCTCTCGCTCTCTATGTGTTTTTCTGTCCGTTTACCTGTTTCTCTGTCTGTGTATCTGTGTCTGTGTATGTTTGTCTTTGACAACGTTGGTGTCTGTCTCTCTGTGTATGTATCTGTCCGTATATCTGTCTGTCTGTCTGGATGTAGGTTTGTCTGTGTGTCTTTTTGTCGGTTTGTCTGTACTTGCGTGTATATGTGTCGTTTTCGTGGCTCTTTATGTATGTCTGTGAGTCCTTTTGTCTTTCTCTCAGTGTATCTTACTGTCTTTTTGTTTGTTTATCTGTGTGTCTCTATGTATGTGTCAGTATGTGTGCTTGCGTGTGTGAGTGCGTCTATTTACGTGTCCGTCTACGGGTTTGTGTTTCTTATTGTCTGTCTATCTGTTTGTTGGTGTGTTTTTCGTCTGTCTGTCTGTACTTGTGTGTGCGTATATGTGTGTCTGTGTGTCATTTTGTCTGTCTGTCTCTATGTGTGTATCTATGTTTGTTTGTCTCTCTGTCTTTTCATCTATCTTTCTCTGCGTCGGTGCGTCTTTTTACATGTCTCTCTGTGTTTTGTGTGTGTTTTTGTCTTTCTGTCTGTATGTCTGTGTGTGTTTGTGTGTTTGTGCGTCTGTTTGTCTTCGTTTCTGTCTGTCTGTGTGTATGTTTAACTGTCTGTCTGTGTGTCTTTAGGTTTGTATGTGTGTGTGTGTGTGTGTGTGTGTGTTTGTCTGTGTGTCCTTTTGTCTGTCTGTCTGTGTGTCTTTTTGTCTGTCTGTGCATCTGTGTGTTTGTACGTGTGTGTCTGTATATGTTTGTGTCTGTCTTTTGTATGTTTGTCTCTGTGTCTTTTTGTCGGTCTACCTGTGTTTCTATGTGTCTGTACATATTTGTCTGTGTGTGTGTGTGTGTGTGTGTGTATATGTGTGTGTGTCTGTGTTTGTGTTGTGTGTGTGTGTGTGTCTGTTTGTCTTTGGGTCTGTCTGTCTGTGTGTCTTTGCTTAAATCTGTCTATGTTTCTTTTGGTCTGTTTGTCTCTGTGTCCGTCTGTCTGTGTGTCTTGCTTATGTCTGTCATTGGTTCTTTTGGTCTCTTTGTCTATTTATTTACGTGTATGTACGTGTGTATCTGTGTGTATTTTTGTCTATGAATCTTTTTGTCGGTCTGTCTTTGTGTCCGTACGTGTGTTTGTGGGGGTATGTTTGCATTTTTGGGTGTCTTTCTGTCTGTCTTTCCGTGTGTCTGTTTATGTTCGTCAGTGTGTTTTTTGCCTGTCTGTCTTTGTTCGTGGCTCTGTAGGTGTGTTTGTCTGTGTGTCAATAAGTGGTTATCTGTGCTTGTGTCTATCTGTTTGTCTCTCTGCGTCTCTGTGTCTGTACGTTTGTCTGTGTTTGTGTTTTTGTGTGTCTTTAAGTGTCTTTCTGTCTATGTGTATGCGTTTGTTTGTCTGTCTGCGTGTCTGTATGTCCTTTTGCCTTTGTGTGTGTCTGTTTCTCTTTTGTTTTTCTGTCTGTATGTTTCTACGTTTGTCTGTACTTTTGTGTATGCGTGTTTATGTTTTGAAAAAGGTCTGGAAGCGTCTTGAAAAACGTACTGAAAAGTGTCTTGAAAATGAAAATCTTGAAAGACATGTTGAAACCTCTTAAAAAATGTAATGAAAAATGACTCGGAAAATGTCTTGAAGAAAAAAAAAATCTTTGGCTTCTAGTGTAAAAGGGATGGGGCTGTTGCAGTACTACAAGGCTTTTTGGAACCAAAACAAGAAAGATATCTTGAAAAACATCTTGAAGAAGAAAAAAACCTGAAGATTATTTTTTGTCGAAAAGGACAATCTTTGGCAATATTCCATCCTCCATCCGCTGAAAGTGTCCTAGCCATCTCATCCTTTCTAGCATTTCAGCCCTAGAAAGCGGGATTGTATCGTGTTTTTTTCTAACAGATTGCCGTTAGAGATACAATCAGTCAGTCGGGTACCCAGAACATTCTGTAGGTAATTTCTCTGGAAAACATCTGTCCAATCCTCCTTCATTTCTTGGAGTGCCTACACTCTATAGCTATACTTGACCACTGTCATCACTTTTTCATCATTGATTTTGATAGGTAGCTGTATAACTTAGTGTGTTTTATAATTTTGAGTCAGCATTGAAATGAAGTATTTTGAAGCAAATTTTTACCAAGCTTCTGTTTTGGATACTGCATTTTTCCCAATATAGTTGGAAAATCCAACAAAATTTCAAAATTGTTGGAATGATTGTAAGCACCGGCAAAGTTCATTCGAGTTTAGTTATATAAAGCACAATGCTAGAAAAATATTTTTAAACACTGAACAGAAATTCTAGTAATTTTTCTCATTGTGTCTCAAAGAATTACATTGTTCAAAAACTTTTTCTGTGTTTATACTCTTAATAAAGGATAGTCAAAAAGGGCACTTTCGAATAAAATTTAAAAAGCAAAGATAATTTAAAAACCACCACCAAACAAAACAAAAAACATAACCCTTTCGATAGTGTGTTTCATAGATTTCTTTCATAGATTCTACGTGTGTTCCAACAAAAAACACAACCCTTTCGATAGAAGGACCAAATGGTATCCAGTGTGTTGAGGTCATCGAAGAATGTGGCTGTAGACCTTCGTGCTACAGAGCTTCTAAGCTTGAGAATATATATGATTACACTGATGTAGATATTGAAAGCGACAAAGTGAAGCCCGAACTTCAGGTAAGTAAAACTTGTAAAAGATGTGGTTTTGTTAAACCAAGCTGACTGAGAATAAGCTTGTTCTACATTAGAGATTGAGGTAGTAATTTTGTATTTTTATTATTTCAAGTAAAAAATGGCAAATTATTTCTATTAGATTACAAAATTTAATTGCAGTTTCTTGAGCTCACATGAATTGACCGAGAAAATTACAAACTAAAAATTTAGGGGCCTACGAATGCTTTTATTTTTTAGGGGCAGGTGGGGTGGGATGGAACATTTGAGCGGAATGGGGCTAACAAGTTAATTACTTGTCAGTATCTTTAAGGTTAATCGTATCCTAAATAGCCTTTATAGAACAGCTCTCTCTCTCTCTCTCTCTCTCTCTCTCTTTCTCTTTCTCTCTCTCTATCTCTCTCTCTCTCTCTCACCTTCTGTAGATTTTTTAATGGTGAGAAAGTGTCACGTTCACCCTAATCTCACCTGTTTACGTTTTCACGTTTATTCCACTTTTGTTTATTTTTCTTCCTATTCCAGCTGTATTATTTCTTCTTCTATTTCTTAATTGGCTAGCACGCTTTTTATATATTCGTACTTTTTATCGTTTGATCAGTCTGGTTTTATTTTTATCGATTTCATATAAACTGAGTAAAAGAATAGAATTAATAAAAATAAATTCTCTTTAATGAGAAAAGGAATACCTTTTCTCTCTCTCTTCTTTTCTCTCTCTCTCTCTTTCTTTCTCTTTTTCTCTCACTTTCTGTCTGCCTCTCTATTTTGGTGGGAGAGGAGGGGGTCATCACGCTCATCCTATTCTCCCGTGTTTACCATTTTACTTTAATTTATTTTTTTTCCAATTTTAACTTGACTTTTATTTACATAATAAACAAAAACATAAACTATTACAGGTATAAATCACTACGCTGGGGAAAAATGTAAATTTTTCTAACCCGTAGGCATTAACTGCACAAAAACTCCTAATGGCATCCTAAATTAATAATAATAACAATCTACGTAAACATTCCTAGAAGCACCCTAGACTAATTAAAATGATTATGAAAAAAAGACAATCACCTTCTCATAAGCACCCCCAGGGTAACAACCACTATCCAAATACAATTCCATCCACCCAACCCCTTCAACTTGCTCCTCTATCCATCCCTATAAGCCACTCACACAACCCTCCTCAAAAAAACTAAAAAGTAAGAAAAAAAATCCACAATAAATGCTCTTTTAATCTTTTTTAAACTTTGGGAGGTGTTCAGCCATCCTAACACTAAAAGGAAGTGACTACATTGAAGAAGAGCCAAGATACTTCAAAGTAAAACCAGATCTTACACTATTTTCAATATCGACAGCCAAGTTATCGCATCTTCTTGTATCATGCTCATGAGTAGAACTTCCGAAACGGTAAAACTCCTTAAAATTTTCCGGGAATATGCACATAATTCCAGGGAATATGCATATATTCCAGGTTATGCACATAATTAACCACAAACATCGCCGCATGATCGTCCCTTATCTGTCCAGCATTGAGTAGCCTTAGAGACTTAAAGTGTGCACTGGTGTCTTTAACATGTTTACGTACTTCAAAATTGTTGCTGCTGCTTTATTTAGTACAATTTGCCCATACTTGTATGATATATACGGGTAGATTATTACAAATATATCGTGCAAAGAGTAAGTTCCGGCAAAATATCCTTGAGTGCTCTGAAAATGCCAACACCTCGTGCAATTATGGCGGAAATTTTGTCGCTATAATGCTTCCACAAAAGATTAGAATCAATATGAGAGCCAAAGTGCCACAGTGATTTAACTTGTACACCAGGCTTTTCACACAATGGGACTTTACCCCTTACATCAACCATTTAATCTTGTCTTTGAAACACAGAGTATGTCCAGGTTATATAAATAAAATTCTTCAGCTACGAAGACTTGCGTTAGTGAACATTTGATGGAACAGAGGTTCAAGCAGCCGATATTCAGGCCTTGTCTCCTTGATAGTATGGTAGCTTGCTCACTTTTCGACGAGGTCGCCAGCCTCAACGCATCGCTTAATGCCTGAAATGCCGTAGCCAAATTTGCTCTCATATTAGACATATTCAACATAATTCTGGATGTTTCTTGGGTATGATTAACCGCAGGGGCCCCAGTCCTACGGGTCACCTGGAGCACGTTGGATATCACTTCGCTTGACGTGAAGCTAGGTGACGTTTACACCCTCTCACCACTATGAGGTGTGCTGGCGGGTTTGCTCTACTGCCTAGGGACGGAAGGGGGGAGCATCCTTGCTTGCAACGCCACCACCGCCGTGGCAATTTGCAAGCTTAGCTTCCACCTTATACTAACAAGACTACTCTATTCTAACAAGAACTTAGAGCTTATATGACACTTTTGACGAGGCAAGACGAACTAAGAGCCAAGAGCTGATATGGTATGAGCTCTAATAAAATTCTAGGAATGAATTAGATTGATTTAAAAGGGAAATCAGAGGCTTAATGCCGGTCAGGATTTAAAATAAGAGCTCTGAGTCACGATGTCCTTTTAAATATAATAATTCATTAAGATCCGATTACCCACTCGTAAGTTATAAATACCTAATTTTTTTTCTAATTTTTTCCCTCCCTTTAGCCCGCCAGGCGGTCGAATCTGGGAAAACGACTTTATCAAGTCAAAGTGTGCAGCTCCCTGACACGCTTACCAATTCTCTTCGTCCTAGCACGTCCAGAAGCACCAAACTCGCCAAATCACTGAACCCCTCCCCATAAACCCCCCAAATAGAGTGAATCATGTATGGTTACGTCAATCACGTATCAACGACATTTGCTTATTCTATCCACCAAGCTTCATCCCGATTCCTTCACTCTAAGTGTTTTCCAAGATTTCCGATTTCCCCCTCCATCTCCCCCCAATGTCAACAAATCTGGTCGAGATTGGAAATAAGAGCTCTGAGACATGAACTCCTTCTAAATGTCAAATTTCACTAAGATCCGGTCAACCGTTCTTAAGTTAAAAATACCTCAATTTTTCTAATTTTTCCAAATTAACATCCTACAGCTCCTCCAAAGAGAACGGATCCGTTCCAATTATTTCAATTACGTATCTAGAACTTGTGCTTATTCTTCCCATCAAGTTTCACCCCGATCTCACCACTCTAAGCGTTTTCCAAGATTTCTGTTTCCCTCCTCCAGCCTCCTATGTCCCCGGATCCAATACGAGTAAAAAATGGAGCATCTGAGACATAATGTTCTTCTATATATATATCAAGTTTCATTAAGATCCGATCACCTATTTGTAAGATAAAAATACCTCAATTTTCACGTTTTCCAAGAATTTCTGATTCACCTTCCAACTCCCCCCAATGTCGCAGGATCTCGTCGTAATTTAAAATTAGAGCTTTAAAGCACAAGATCCTTCTAAATATCAAATTTCATTAATTTCTGGTCACCCGTTCGTAAGTTACAAATACCTCATTATTCCAAATTACCCCTCCCCCACTCCCCTAAAGAGAGCAAATCCGGTCCGGTTATGTCAGTCATGTATGTTAGACAGATTTTTTATTCTCCCCATCTAGTTTCATCCTGATCTCTCCGCTTTAAGTATTTTCTAAGATTTCCGGTCCCCCCCAACTACCCCCTCCCCCAATGACGCTGGATCCGGTTGAGATTTAAAATAAGAGATCTGAGTTACGAGGTCTTTCTAAACATCAAATTTCATTGAGATCCAATCACCAGTTCGTAAGTTAAAAATACCTCATTTTATTCTAACTTTTCAGAATTAACCCCCCCCCCCAACTACCCCAAAGATAGCGGATCTGTTCTGGTTATGTCAATCATGTATCTAGGATTTGTGCTTATTTTTTCCACCATGTTTCATCCCGATCCCTCCCCTCTAACTGTTTTCCAAGATTTTAGGTTCCCCCTCCCAACTCCCCTCCAATGTCACCTGATCCGGTCGGAATTAGATAACAGCTCTGAGACACGATATCCCTCCAAACATAAAATTTCATGAAGATGTGCTCAATCATTCGTAATTTAAAATACTTTATTTTTTCTATCTTTTCGAATTAACCGGCCCCCCACTCCCCCCTCAGATGGTCAAATCGGTAAAATGACTATTTTTAATTTAATCTGGTCTGATCCCCGATATGCCTGCCAAATTTCATCGTCCTAGCTTACCTGGAAGTGTGTAAAGTAGCAAAACCGGAACCGACAGACAGACCGACAGAATTTGCGATTGCTATATGTCACTTGGTTAATACCAAGTGCCATAAAAAGGTAACCAAAGAGATTCATTCTTTTGTGGAAGAAATTCGTTATAAAAATGTATTGCGTGTCGTTTGAATTTTTTTTGTAACTTACTAATCTATGCCATTTCTGTCTTATTTGCCACCGGATCTCCTTCTTTTTATATTTTTTCATTGTTTCGGTTTACATTGTTTTTTGTTGTATATACAAATTTTCGTCTCTTTTTTATTTGTAAATATCTCACTTGCCAATGTCTTGTTAGCTGTAAATATCTAGTTACGTTAACTTTCTTGTAAATTCTGCTAATTAAATTATTTTTGACTACAAATTTTAAATAGTGTAAGTTCTTATTTTAGTTTGGTGTAAAAAAGAGCATTTAGGCAAAATCTCAACTGCAGCAACTCAAATAGTGCTATGGGACATTTTCATTTTTTTTAACGCTCATGTTAAGCACCTGTTTTACAGTTCAGAAGTTGTTATGTGACAATCCTTGAAGAAAGAAAGAATTCAAGCCAAATCAAACAGTTCGTGGTAACAAACTGTAGTAAGGACCGACCCAGCTCAATAGTAACCGAAACTCTAAAAGATGGAACTTTGTTACCAATAGTTACATAAAAAGAATTGCATTTTTACGCTGATTCTAAATATGCATCAAAAGTTACAAGCCTGAGAAAATTTTCCATATTTTAGAAAATAGGAGGAAATACCCCATAAAAGTCGAAGAATCTGAACAAAAATAACACCGTCAGATTCAGTGTATCAGAGAACCCTATTGTAGAACTTTCAAGCTCTTATCTACAAGAATGTTGAATTTTGTATTTTTCCCAGAAGACAGATCACGGATGCGGGTTTATTTGTTTTTTTTTATATTTTTTTCTTTTCCCCAGAGGTAATCGTATCGACCCAGTGGTCCTAGAATGTCGCGAGAGAGCTCATTTTAACAGAAATTAAAAGTTCTAGTGCTCTTTTTAACTGACCAAAAAACTGCAGGGCACCTAGGCCTCCCCCCCACACTCATTTTTTCCCAAAGGCACTGGATAAGAATTTTGAGACCGCCATTTTGTTCAGCATAGTCAAAAAAACTAATAGTTATGTCTTTCAGGACGATTTAATCCCCCACAGTCCCCAGGGGAAGGGCTGCAAGTTACAGACTTTGACCATTTTTTTTTACATATAGTAATAGTTATTGGGACGTGAACAGACGTGTTCAGGGGGACTTTTTCACGTTAAAGGGGGGTCAGGGGAGGGGGTTACGCGGGAGGATCTTTCCACGGAGGAATTTATCACGAGGAAAGAAAATCTCAATGAAGGGGTCGCAACATTTTCTAGCATTATTGAAAAAAAAACAATGAGAGAAAAAAAAAGTGTTTTCAGACGGAAGTAAGGAACAGCATTAGAACCTAAAACAAACAAAAATTGTTACGTATATAATGGGTTTCGTCTTCTCCATAATACCTCACCCTTTACGCTAAAGTATTTTTTAGCAATTTCAACTATTTATTCCACGGCCTTCATAATTCAGGGGTCATTCTCAAAGATTTGGTCCCAAATTGAAGCTTTAATGTAAAGATCGAGATTTGACGAGGGGGGAACCCCCTCATACACGTAATAAATATATGCAAATATAGAACTTCCTTACGTAAGTTAATTCATCAGTTACGTATATTTATTACTAATAAAAACATTCGTAAAAAATTAAAAAAACTATTGGCCGTTTTAAGTAGCCAAAAATTGGACTGTAACTAGGCCTCCTCTCCCACCCCTTAGTAACCAAAATAGTCCGATCAAAACTATGAGAAACCCATTTAGCGAAAAAAATTAATATACAAATTTTGTTTTAACTATTCATGTGCGGTGAGCCAAAATCAAAACATGTATTAATTACAAACGTTCAGAAATTAAATAAAAAAAAAACAAGTTTTTTAACTGCAAGTAAGGAGTGATATTAAAACTTAAAACGAACAGAAATTAATCCGTGTATGAAAGGGGTTATCCCATCCTCAACGCCTCGCTCTTTACGCTAAAGTCTTTCTTTGGTTTAAAAAGTAGAGTTTAAAACTTTAGCGTAAAGAGCGGGGCGTTGAAGAGGGGACAACCCCTTTCATATACGGAACCATTTCTGTTTATTTTAAGTTTTAATGTCGCTCCTTACTTGCAGTTAAGAAACTTGTCTTTTTATTTAACCCTCAAATAAGCACCGGCCGTTTAATTCATTTCCTTCTATAATGTTGGACTCTTAAGATATTGGGAAGTTTATTATTTTCTCCAAAAAGATTTTGTATATTTTTTCACTCAAAATAATTGAGAGATGGTGATTTTGATATCATCGATCGTTTTAGCTGTGTCTTAAATGCCTGAAAAAATGTTCTTACAGAGAAAACCAAAGACAAATTTCTTATTATCCCGTGGTAAGAAATGTGCTTTACCTCTATTGGTGTACATCTGTCATGTCATGCTTGTCCGGCCTTTTTAAATCCTGATTGGTTGTTTTGTGTGCTAGGATCCAGAAAAACAATAAAAAGTTAAATTTCACCAGACTGGTGTTTCTGTGTGGAATTTTTAGTCAGTATTAAAAACGAAAAGTATTTAGTCAGAATATTTTTTTTACAAGTATCCCTTTTGTTCTTCTACATTCTTTTCAAAACAACTGGCACTTAATTAGAGTAAAAAAACAGGTCTTATTTTAACTCTTAATATTCTTTAATACGAGTCTTAAAACCATCAACAACAAGTAATTTGTGAAAAATTAGTATAACGCGAACATTTTTCGTTCTACTTTCTGGTTTAAAATTAGACAGTCTGAGCCCCAATTGAGTTCCTTAGCGACCACTCAACAACCCAGGCCTTGCAGCATCCGATTGATTGTGAGAGCATCAATCAAGAAACCTACTTCTTCTAAACCCCTTCCTTTCATGAAAAGGTAGTCCCTAAAAACATTCTAGTATACCAGCTTGGAAAGCATAAAAAATCAGCTCCAAAGAAGTATCATTGAATAATTTGACAGCTTTAGAATTTTCCTGTTGTGCTAACTGATTTGATTCAAATACTTGCAGACACAGGATTCACATAGTTTACGCTGGGCATAAATTGACTAGACAACATTTTTTTAAATGATAAGTAAGAGATTATAGATTTCCTGCGTTTCAACTAGCTTCTCGTCAGCTTTTCGAAGGTTGAGATATCTAAGTTTCCCTATCAATTTTTACCGAAGTTCGTTCGGAAACTCCCTGGGTATTCTGAGGAAATAACTCATGGGTCCTTTGTCTTTAAGACCGCCATTCGACACCGAGACTCGCAAAATGCCATGTATGGTATTGAGTGTCCTTAAGTGTTTGTGAATTGGCGGTACCCCCATTACAGTGGCTTGAAAGTTACCTTCATGGAAGGGTTTGTCAATTAGCGGTATCCCATTTCAGTGGTTCCAAAATTACCTTCATGGACGATCCATGCAGGTAGTATTAATTTTGTTTTACCCTTGTACCCATTAAAATGTTCCATTTCGTTTGCAGGGGTCTGTTCTAGGTCCTTTGCTGTATTTGCTATGTCGACACAAAGAGATCTTATCTTGAAGATGTCTGTGTCACTGCCCTTTGCTGACGAAACAATATGAATAATATACTCAAGGTCTATTGATGAGCTTGTAAAAAAAGCAAATGAAGCTTTGAGAAGTTCTTCTGAACCTTACGTTACTTTGTATCGACGTGAATAGGATCTTCCTCATGATTTTCGACAGAGCAGGAATGCTTATTGATGTTGCTGGTCTTGTTATGCTATCTGGAAAGCCTGTGCACTCAGTGAATTAAATGCGATACTTAGGGTTTTTCACTGATTCTAATCCGTCACGGAGGCACCATTGGGATACTTCTAAAGTTGCCAGAGGAGCTGGAATGAAAACAAAACTTGCAAGAACAAATTTTACTTTTGACATACGAGACTATGATTCCCCGTTTTTTTTTAATGGCTGTCTCATCTGGAACAGGAATTTTTACGGTAACTTCAAAAGAATACAAATCGTGCAAAACACAGCAGTAAGGATAATAGATAAATCAGTTAAAGAAGTGAAGGATACAAATGCTTATTTTAGTTCTTCGCTTAATGTTGGTGAATTACATGATTATGAAGCCGTGGGTTTTTTTTCCTTGCAGTTTACAAATAATATAGCCTTGAGTGTTTTTCCTGCTAAGGGTGGTGGTACTCGTGATTATGAGACTAGGTTTAGGGATAATTTGGTGGTTGAGCGTAGGAGCAGCACATGGACCAGATTTTGATTACAGCGTCTTCTCTTTTCTGAATGGAATTCGGTGTCTGTGAGCACCAGGGAATCTGAACATCTTTTTGTTTTTAAGAAAAGAGAAAATATAATTTATTAAATGAAAGGTAAATTTTTTTTTATTGGTAGGAAGCTGGAAGAAGGCTAGTTTTGAATGGTGTTTTGGACAGTATGTTATGATAGGGTGAGCGTGGGTAGGGTGAGAGTAAGGAAGTGGGGAGGCAGAGAGGAATGAATTAGGGTGATAGGGGGTAGTAGCAGGGTTGTAATGTGGAAATAATACTGTCGAGTAAGTCTTTTTGATGTTTAGCTTTTTTGTTCCGTTTTTTTTTCTTGTTTTTTTTATTAGTTGTTATTATATTAGAGTTGACGAAACTGGCTAGTATCTTATGGAGCAATTTAGCGAAATTCTCAGTTTTATGGCACTTGGTATTTACCAAGTGACATATAGCGATGGCGATTTCTCTCCGTCGGTCTGTTGGTCTGTCTGTCGGTCCTGGTTTTGCTAGTTCGGGCACTTCCAAATAAGCTAGGACGATGAAGGTTGGTGGGCGTATCATGGCTAAAACAGATTAAATTAGAAATAGTCACTTGCCAGATTTGACTATCTGGGGGGGGGGGAATCAAACATGATAGTTCAGAAGAATTTTCATTTCAGATAAAACAAATGTTTGTTGTTCTTATGTGTGTCTAGTTAGTCTAGTGGTATGATTCTCATTTTACATGAGAGGGCTCCTGGGTTCGAATCCTGGACGATTTCAATTTTTCAATGAAGAAGATCTGAAAGTAGATACTTGATCAATATAGCAATTGCTGAAAGTTGGCAGGCGTATCAGGTACCGGATCTGATTAAATAAGAAATAGTCGCTTCCCCGATTCAACCATCTGGGGGGGAGTGGAGGGACAGTCAATTCGGAAAAATTAGAAAAATGAGGATTTTTAGCAAACGAACAGGTGAAACAATCTTAATAAATTTTGATATTTAGAAGGACCTCGTGTCTCAGAGCTCTTATTTTAAATTCCAACCGGATCTGGTGACATTGGGGGGAATTGAAGTGGGAAACCAGAAATCTTGACAAAAGCTTAGAGTGAAGAGATTGGGATGAAACTTGGTGGGAGGAATAAGCACGAGTCCTAGATACGTGATTTAAATATCCGGCCCGTTCCCGCTCTCTTTGGGGAGTTGGGGGAATACCCAATGCTTTAGCAAGTTCGGTGTTTCTGGACGTGCTAGAAGGATGAAAATTGGTAGGCGTGTCAGGGACCTTAAGTTGTTTCCAAATTTGACCATCTGTTGGGGGGGGGGCTAGAGGATGGGGAAAATCGTGAAAATTGATGCATGTTTATTGTACGAATGGGTGATTGGATCTTAATGAAACTTGATATATAGAAAAATCTCATGTCTTAGACGCTCCATTTTCAATTTGGATCGGATCTGGGGATATTGGGGATGAAGGGGGGAAGCAGAAATCTTAGAAACCGGAAATCTTGGAAAACGCTTAGATTGAGGAGATCGGGATGAAACCTGATGAGAAGAATAAGCACAAGTTTTAGATACGTGATTGACATAGCCGGACAGGATTTGATCTCTTTGGGGAAGGGGGGGATTTCCAGTGTTTTAGCGAGTTCAGTGCTTCTGGACGAGCCGCAAAGTTGATAGCTCCAATACCGAGTCTAATTTTAAGTTCCGACTCCGTCACAAGTGCCATATGAGCTCTTGGCTCTTGTTTCATAAGTGCAGTGTCTTTATTTCGTGAAAATTACTTTTCGGTCTGTAAATAAAGAAACCTCAACCATAGCAACAACGGTTTGAATACAACAAAGCATTAAAAAGACGGGGCTATTTGGGTTCAATTTATGACGTACATTCAAAAGATAATGTGACTCGCTTACAAAGCACGTCATAAAAATAAGCTTTTTGAAACAAAGCACGCTTTCAAACATTTTCATACACAATGTAGGACAATCACCTCTCCGTTTTGCTTTAGTTTGACGTTTTTCAAGTTATAATAAGTAGCTCTGTTTAAACAAGTATTCTATGAAGGTTTACATAGGACTAACATTTACAAAAACTAATTATCCTATTTTCAGACCATTGATATCGGTATATGTGTTGGGCCATGTAATTTACCCAGTCACAAAGTGAAGAAATGTGTGCTTAGGTAAGCAAGATCTCCTTTAATATAGTTAATTAATTAGGAGGAATAAAGGAGATGTTTTATTTTATATCCAAATAAAGAAAATAAGGGCTAACACTCAAAATGCCCCCGATCACAATGCCCACGACACAATGCCCACGACACAAAATGCCCACGAAAAATGCCAACAACTCAAAATGCCCACGGCTCAAAATGCCCACGACTCAAAATGCCCACGACTCAAAATACCCACGATTGGATAAACTTTAGGTTTCAGTCCTTAATTGGGGACGAAACGAGGGGTTGCTCACTCCCCAAAACCGTGTAAACCGGGTACCGGTGCCAGGAGGCGCTGGGAGGGTGCCGAGAGGGTGCCATTTCATCCTCGAAAGGGTAAAAACTGACAAAAGTGTAAGGTGCCAGGAGGTACCGGGTGGGTGACGGGAGGTGCCGGGAGGGTACCGGGAATGAGTGTACACCGGGTGCCGGAGAGTAAGCAACCCCTCGGGATGAGAGGGATGGGAGGAGTAGAAGACGAGTACCAGAATGCCTGGTTAAAGATTTACGAGAAACATGTGTGGCCTATTACGTCACGGCTATATGCCGCTAAGGTGCTGCGCTTTCTTGAGGCTGTCCCCCAAATCCCCCCAAAGTCATCGGATCAATTCTAGGCTTGAAGTGTAACGTCTGAGACACGAGATCTTTCCAAATATAAGGTTTCATTAAGATCCAATCACCCATTCGAAAGTTTAGTCGCCTCAAGATTCCAATATCCCATCCCTTCACTCCCCCCACGGTGGTCAGATTGGGGAAGTCACTATTTCTAGGTTAGTTTGGTAAGGTCCCAGATGTGTCTGCCAAGTTTCATCGTCCTAGCATTTCTGGAAGTTCCCTTTCAACATGTCACATGATTCCTGGATCCCCCAATCTCCCCCCAAAGTTTGTCGGATGCATTCCGGGCTTGAAATGTAACGTCTGAGACACGAGATCTTTCCAAATATTAAATTTCATTAAGATCTGATCAGCCGTTTGAAAGTTGTAGAGATTCCCCATCCCTCTACTCCCCCACGGCGGTCGGATCGAGGGAGTGACTATTTCTAGGTAGTTTGGTTGGGTACCTGATATGCCCGCCAAGTTTCATCGTCCCAGTACTTCTGGAAGTACCCTAACTCGAGAACAGTGGATCTCCCGACCGACCAACAGACAGACAGAAAAGCGATTGGTAAACGGCACGCAAGCTGCAAGTGTCATAAAAAATGCACTTGTGAGCTGGAGATTAAACATAAAATTTGAATGTGAAATTTTTAACATTTTTAACTTTGCCGGATTCTGAACAGACTAGTTGAATCCCAAACACCAATTCTAAAACTATTATTTTTAATCAAAGAATCATTCTTACCTTCATGATGCAAGTTAACTGTTGGATTTTTATCTCCTGGTGTTACTTTCTGTGTCGGCACAGTTTTATACGACATTGCTTCTTTACTTGAACGCAAACTTGCACCCGGTATAGAGGGTTTTGGGAGTGAGCAACCCCTCGCCTCATCCCCAATTAAGGACCGAAACCTAAAATTTTTCCAATCGTGGGCATTCAGAGTCGTGGGCATTTTGAATTGTTGGCATTTTTCGTGGGCAAAAAGATCGTGGTGATTTTGGGAACCACCCAAAATAAGATCTCAACTACATGGCAAAGTAAAGGGCTGAATTTCCTTACTTGGTACCAGAAATCTTGTCTGAGATGTACGGTGTATGCTTGAGTATATATTTCCAGGTCTGAAAAAGAAGAAAACAACTTTGTCGCCAGCTTTGAAGCAATTTAAAAAGGATTTTCAAAATTTTTGACATAAACAGGTTAATTCCATCAGACTCTTTGATAATCAGAAAGTTCGTGGTAACAAACTATAAATAAGGAGTAACTCGTGCTAATAGTAACTTTCAGTAGCAAATTCAGTAAAGTCTCCGTTGCGTAATTTGTTACTAAGCCTTAACTTTTTCTTCTAAATTCGGTTAAATCAATCAGAAATTGATTAAAATCAAGAGCTAAAAATCTAGTTTAAAGTTCATTTAATGTTCCAGAGGTACGTTTAAGGTTGTAAGACTTAATAGAATACCACAAATATAATTGCTACAATTATTGTTTTTGCGACTGTTGTTTGTTGATTTTGTAACCTTTGAGTAAAATGACGGCACTATTTAAAGTTAGCAGCAGTAAGTCAGTCATTTGTAGTAGCAAAATTAATTCCATACTGCCTGAGCAATAGAGACGGAGTCAAGGTTGCCAATAGCCTTCCTCTTATTCAAAATAATTTCGGTTTGTTTCTCCTCAAACTTCCTATAGCCTACAAGGTAATTTCAGCTTTTTCTTAGTTTAACGTTATTCCTTTATTTATTAAAATATTATAATTTTTTTAAGTTGATCATTAGTTGTTGCAAAATTTAGTATAATTCACTAACTATGATAAGGCTCTGACCAGCCATGTCTACAAGGGTGGATGGGGCATTTTGGACTCGTCCAAGCCTCACACATCCGGATATTTTACTTTTTTTTTGTATAGTTGGTCTTTTTTTTTTACTTAATCGCCCACCCTCTATATACAAATGTTGTACGTGCCTGATTTCAATTTTGGGTTATTGTAAAATAAATATAACAATACAGCTAACTACACTAGTAGTATTTCTTTTAGTACTAGTACTTATGACTCTGGGCCGTGTTAGAGATTTTTGTTTTGAGGGGTGCTTGACTTGTGTACAGCATCTCTTGTGGTTTGGTTTCAAATATGCAATTTGAAAAAAAAAACTTTAATTCACGCGGTAATACTTTGCCTGGTATATGGTTTGGGGGTTTTCTGGGGTAGATGATTGTACATTTTTTCTTCTCTTTTGCTGAGTCTCTTAAATTTGGGAATCTTTGGAATTTTTTGGGTACTTATCTGTTGAAAATCAGACAAATTTATGGTTTATTGGTCTCTGTATATGGAAAAAATTAGCTTCGGCTCAGTGAAAAACTATATTGTAGCTATATTTTAATAAATATTTAGTTAGTTTAGGTTACATTTTGCATGCAACCTCGTTACAATTACCACCCCCTAGTTTGCAAATATACAGCCCAATTATATATATTCTATCTATCTCTCAAACATCTCAGTTGTTTCCACCTCGTACCTGTAGATCCAAATTCTCGAGTGTGTACAGGCTAATAGATAACCACCAATGCTTTTTTTTATATGTTTTTTTCTTTTTTTAATTTTTTATGTATTTGTTTCATTTTTGTTTCTACCCTGTTTTATTCCTGGCCCTAGAGCATTACGGGGGAGACTATGTTCAAGTGTCTTTTACTTAATCTATTGATTAAATAAATTGTTTGATTGATATATTCTTTTACAGGGATCCTGAGAACCCTAAGAGATGTCTATCGTCCCTTACTCACCGACCTACTGGCTGTCAGCCTACATCTTTCAAAACTCACTATTATATGGATAAACATGGAAATTCCAGAAGTGTTTTAGCAATAAGACACTGTAGTTGCAAATAACATTTGTGATATTGTGTGATTTGTGATATTGCTTTTTCAATGTAATTGGTTAATTTTTTTGAAAAAGTAACTTGTAATAGCTGCTTTCGTAAAATTCAATTTTTAAATACTGCCCACAATATGGCAATTCCAAAGTATTGAGCTGGCAGATCCAAAGTGGTTATTGACAACAAGGCACTGCATTTGAAAGGGCTATTTATGATATAGCTTTTTAAATATGATTGAAGCCAGCCGTTGTTGTGAAGAAGCTGTCATGCTGTTGTGAAGAAGCTGTCATTGCTAAAGATTATTTGACAAATTGTGTAAACATTTGTGAACAGAATTCAGCAGCATCACAAGAATGTGATCAGATGAAACAATCAGTGTATTTAACATAGAATTTGACGAAACATCACCGAAGTTATATAATGTGATTTAACGAAATGATATACTGCCTTAATTTCTTTATTTTGTTAAAAGGTGTCAATTATATAAAATATTATTAAAATGTATAGTTTACTCAAACGGCAGCAATAATATTTTTGAATTCTAACGACTTTTTAAGTTACAAATCCTTAGAAAGAAAAAGTAAAACTATGGTTAAAACCTTTAATTTTTAAATTTTTTTTAGGAATTTAACATCTATTATTTCACGTTCCACATTGTTTCTATTGCTGTGCAACGCATATGTGTGGAGTTACATTTATACTTTGGAGAAGTATCAGGCGGAATAATTAAGGTACGAGGAGTAGTTGCTTTGAACAGGATGAAAGAGGGAGTGAGTGTTTGCAAGTATTTCGCCCCTATTTGACCTGATATTGCAGTAACATATCATTTCAATAATTTCGTAGTAGTATGAAATTTTTTTTGAAGAGACAAAAAAAATTGAAGGAATAATTTATCTCCTTAACGGCAGCTTTTCTAAACAGCTTCTCATTGCTCATAGTATTAAGAGTACTTCTTATACAAAGCAGTTGGTCTTAATCACAGACAACTAAAAGGTATGCAATACGGATGTCCAAAGTGCAAGACCGTATCCAGGGGGTGGAAAAGTCACCAGGTCAGAGCCCTCTATATTTTGGCCCTACTCGTAAAAACATAACAAAAATCCATATAAATTTTTTAATATGTTTCTTATATTTGGCTTCTAGAATGCCTCACGGAAAAAATACCCCTCCCCCTTAAAAAAATACCTGGATACGCCCATGCCAGCTGACCTATCCTGCAGTGTTGAAAAAAGAGCTTGAGCCTATTCGTAATGCTAGTGCTGATTAGCAGCACCAAACCACTAAGGCCAGCACAGCTGCCTATACTCCTCCTCCATCCCAATTTGTTCAAATCCTCATTTTTTACACCTCACCCACCTCCCATACCCACATACCCACAATCCCATGAATGGTGTAACCAGAAGGTCAAAAAGCCGTAGAATACCAGTTTCACCTAGATACAAACATCATTTAGAAAACACGTAATTTATGGGTGTTAATTTAAAACTTCTCTGCATATTGCAATTTTATGAACAAGATAAAAAGTTTCTCGCTCAATTTGTCTCTCTGGCTCCAAAGTTCTCTTTCTATTGGTCTTTTATTAGTTCAGCATAGACAGTTGAATCAAAAAGTCAAACTTATTAATATTTTCGTGACATCCATTTTGTCGTCATTGCACAGGAATGGGGAAACCATTGAGCCAAGAATTATATGAAGATAGACAAGATTAATTATATAACCGGCCCAATCAATAACTCTGTGTCAATGAAAAATGATTCCTTCGCTGAATGCAAAGAATTTGAACAGGTTTCAAAAGAAGAGAAACAGACACTAACACACACACACACACACACACACACACACATATATATATATATATATATATATATATATATATATATATATATATATATATATATATATATATATATATATATATATATATATATATATATATATATATATATATATATATATATATATATATATATATATATATAGATCGTGCATAATGTATAAAGAAATAATAGACATTATGGTGGTATTTTGGTTTTGATTAAAACATCTACTATTGAAGGCTGTTAAATAATAAAAAAACAAGTTCTTTGAACTGCAAGTAAGGGGCGACATTAAACTTATTACGAACAGAAATTATTCCGAATATGAAAGGGGTTGTTCCCTTCTCAACGCCCCGCTGTTTACGCTAAAGTTTGACTCTTTGTCACGACTCTACTTTTTCAAAGAATAAAAAAAAACTTTAGCGTAAAGAGCGAGGTGTTGAGGAGGGGAGGCCCCTTTCATAAACGGAATAATTTCTGTTCGTTTTAAGTTATATTGTCGCTCCTTACTTACAGTGAAAAACCTTGTTTTTTTATTATTTAATTTCTGAACGTTTTTGAATTAATGCATGTTTTGATTTTGGCTCACCGCACATGAATAATAA
Source organism: Artemia franciscana (assembly GCF_032884065.1). NCBI lineage: Eukaryota > Metazoa > Arthropoda > Branchiopoda > Anostraca > Artemiidae > Artemia > Artemia franciscana. The sequence goes on along the minus strand of NC_088867.1, from coordinate 3,521,273 downwards.
AACGAAATTTACATATTATTTTTTTTTGCTAAATGGCTTTCTAATAGTTTTGATCAGATGGTCTTGATAAAAAAGGGATGGGGGAGGAGGCCTAGTTAACCTCCAATTTTTGGTTGCTTAAAAATGCGACTAAATTTCTTTTATTTTTTACGGACGTTTTTGTTAGTAATAAACATACGTACCTTACGAATTAACTTACGTAACGAACTTCTATATTTGTGCATTTTTATTATGTATATGAGGGGGTTTGCCCCCTCTTCCATACCTCGCTCTTTACACCAAAGTTTGAATGTTGTCCCAAATCTTTAAGAATGACCCCTTAATCACAAAGGCCGTAGAAAAAATATATGAAATTACTAGCGTAAAGAGCAAGGTATTGTGGAGGAGACGAACCCCCTTATATCCTTAATATTCAATTTTCGTTTTAAGTTTTAATGCTGCTCATTACTTCCAGTTAATTTTTTTTATAATGCTAGAAAATCCTGTGCCCCCTTCATGGAAATTCTCTTCCCTCATGATAAATTCTTCCACGGAAAGATCCTCGCACGTAACGTTTTTATTAGTAATAAATATACGTAACTTACGAATTAAATTACGTAGCAAACTTCTATATTTGTGTATTTTTATTACGTATATGAGGGGGTTTGCCCTCTCGTAAATACCTCGCTCTTTACACTAAAGCTTGAATTTTGTCTTTAATTTTGTCCATGTCTTTAAGAATGACCCCTGAATCACAAAGCCCGTAGAATAAATATTTGAAATTACTAAAAATACGTTAGTGTAAAGAGAGAGGCATTGTGGAGGAAATGAGCCCCATTGTTTACGTAATAATTTCTTTTCTTTCTAGGTTTTAATCCTGCTCCTTACTTCAACCTGAATTTTTTTATTTATTTACTTTCTCATTTTTTTTAAATAATGCTAGAAAATCCTGTAGCCCCTTAACGGAAATTCTCTTCCCTCACGATAAATTCCTCCATGAAAAGATCCTCTAACGTAAGCCCCTCCACCAACCCCTCCCCCCAAAAAACAACGAAAACGTCCCCCTGAAAACGTCTGTACACTTTCCATTAAACCTAACTATATGTAACCAATGGTCAAAGTTTCTAACTTACAGCCCCTCCCCCGGGGACTCTGAGGGATTAATTTGTCTCGAAAGACATTATTATTAGGTTCTCTTAGGAATTCTGATCCGGTGACTTTGGGAAAAAATGAGCGTGGGATGGGGTCCTTTTGCCCTCTAATATTTTTAGTCACTTAAAAAGGATACTAGAACCTTTAATTTCTGTTAAAATGAGCCCTCTTGCAATATTGTGGGACCACTGGGTCGATATGATCACCCCTGGGGGAAAAATAACAAAAAAAAAAAAAACAAGTCAACACACATCCGTGATTTGTCTTCTGGCAAAAAATAAAAGATTCCACGTTTTTGTAGATAGGAGTTTGAAACTTCTATAATAGGGTTCTCTGATACGCTGAGTCTGATGGGGGGGATTTTTGTTAAGGTTCAATGACTCTTAGGGGGTTTTCTCTCCTATTTTCTAAAATAATGCAGATTTTCTCAGGATCGTAACTTTGGATGGGTAAGAGCTAGCTTGATGAAACTTATATTTTTGAAATCAGCATACAAATGCAATTCTTTCGATGTAACTATTAGTATTAAAATTCCGTTTTTTAAGAGTGTCGGTTCCTATTGAGCTAGGTCGCTCCTTACTACAGTTAGTTACCACGATCGTTACCACAAACTGTTTGATACCTTACATGCCCCGAGTTCATTACTTACAGCTCTTGCCCTGAGGGCTGCAGGGGGTTTTCAGCCTCAAGAACATAATCTCCGGACCTTTGTCTCTGGAACTATGTTGAACAAAAATGGTTATCTAAAAAAATTTATTGGATGTTTTGCAGGAAATTATGGGAATGGGAGGGGGGTTAGTTGCCATCCAATCACTTTCGATGCTTAGAAAGAGCACTAGCTCTTTCAATCTCCAAACAAATTAGCTCTTTCCGAAGTTTCTACGACAACATATGGTCATCTCAAAATTTCTATCAGACGTATTTCGGGAAAATACGAGATGGGGGGGGTGTCCACCCTCTGATAACTCTGAATCTTAAACAGGGCCCTAAGACATCTGAAATCAAATGAGCCCATTCCAAAGATTCTAAGATCACCCTTTCGATACATACCTTATACGCCCCTAGGGTATAACTTATAGCCTTTACCCTGAGGGCTTTGGAGGAGTTGTCATCCTCAAAGACTTAATTTCTGGACCTTTTAATTACGTTGAATGAAATGGATATCTAAGAATTTTGATAAGATTTGTTTGGGGAAATGGTGGGCTTGGGAGGGGATTAGTTGCCCTCCAATCACTTTTGACTATTAAAATGGGTATTAGACCTTTCAATTGTCAATCAAATCAGCCCTTTTCGAAGTTTCTACGACAACAAATGACCACCTCAAAATTTTGATCAGATGCATTGCGGGAAATTAGGAGGTTTGTGGGGGACCCACCCTCTGATCACTCTGAATCTCAAAAAAGGCACTAAAACTTCTGACTAGCAATCTAATGAACCACCTCCAAAGTTTATACGATCACCCTTTTAATATAGACCTTGAATTCCTCCAGGGCATAACTTACAACCCTTGCCCTGAGAGCTTGGGGGGGGGGGTTTATTCTCGAAGACTTAGTTTTTGAATCTTTTAATTACGTTGAACAAAATGGCTATCTCAAAATGTTGATTGAATATGTTGGGGAAATGGTGGGTGTTGTTGGGGGTCTAGCTGCCCTCCAATGTCTTTCGACTACAAAAAAACGCCACTAGTCCTTTCAATTTTCAATCGAATAAGTCTTTATTGAAGTTTCTACGACAGCTCCTTCGATACAAGTGCCCTGGTAAAAAAAAACACATTGTGCCCACATCCCTCTTTACTTAGGCATCGCTATTGCACTGCATGTGATTTCTGGTCGTTTTCTTAAAATACCAGGAAATCTGAGTCCCCCTCAACGGAAAATTCCCTTCCCCCACGAAAATTCCTCAATAGAAAGATCCTACCACGGAATCACCCAACAAGAAAAATCCTTCCTCCCGAAGAATATCGCATACTTCCAACCAATAATCTACTATATCCTGGACAAATTTCAGATCTTGAAGCCCTTCCCTGGGGACCGCGGGGGGGGGGGGGGGGTAGAGTCATCCTCAAAGACATAGTTACTGGATCTTTCGACCATACTGAAAAAAATGGCTATCTCAAATTTTAATCTGGGGACTTTGTAGAAAAAGGAGCGTGGAAGGAGGGCTAGGTGCCCTCTAGTATTATTGGTCACTTAAAAACGGCACTGAGACTTTTGATTTCAGATCAAAAAGCGCCCTCTCCCGACCCTCTAGGATCACTGGTTATATACGAATGCCACTCAGAAAAAAATAAAAAATAAACGCGTATGAGTGAGCATTCTTCTGGCAAAAAAAATGCATAATTCCACATTTTGTATGTAGGAGCTTGAAACCCCTACAGTAAGGTTCTCTGATATACTAAATCTGATGGTATGATTTTCATTGAAATTGCATTGGCAATGCGATAGAATTAATGCACGGTAATTAATAAAAAGGCTGATTATGATAACAGTAAACTTAAAAAAATTTATTAAGGCAGGTTTTATTTATCCAAAACTGAGTTTTTAGAAACCAGTTAAGACAGATGTATATTCTCTCTGAATTTTAGCCAATACACAATGAAAGCTTTTTTGTCATTGGAATGGAGCTGATAATTATCTTTCGACCAAGACTGCTGATAAACTCTGGTTTTCATCGAATTTCATGACCTTTTTGACCTTATTGAAATATATTTAAAAAAAAACTAAAGTGGGACGATGTCTCTACCAAAAACACGTTCCTGGCGTTGGCAAACTTCAACTTGGTTGCCAGTCCTTTAAAAATTAAATAAAAAACAAGCTTTTTTAACGGAAAGTAAGGAGCGATATTAAAACTTCAAACAAACAGAAATTACTTCGTATACGAAAGGGGCTTTTACTCCTCAACGTCCCGCTCTTTACGCTCAAGTTTTTTACTGTTTTAAGAAGTAGAGTTAAAAGAAAGAGTCAAACTTTAGCGTAAAGAGCGGGACGTTGAGGAGGAAAAGCCCCTTTCAAAGACGGAGTAATTTCTGTTTGTTTTAAGTTTTAATGTCGCAGTAATTTTAAATTTTAAGTAAATTCTAAGTAATTTTAAAGTTTTAAAATTACTTCGTATACGAAAGGGGCTGCTTCCTCATCAACACCCCGCTCTTTACGCTAAAGTTTGACTCTTTCTCTTAACTCTTCTTGTTAAAACAGTAAAAAACTTTAGCGTAAGGAGCGGGGCGTTGAGGAGGAAGCAGCCCCTTTCATATACGAAGTAATTTCTGTTCGTTTTAAGCTTTAATATTGCTCCTTACTTTCCGTTAAAAAAAACTTGTTTTTTATTTAATTTCTGAACGTTTTTGAATCAATGCATGTTTTGATTTCGGCTCTCCGCAGGTGAATAATTGAAACGAAATTTGTATATTTTTATTTTTTGGCTAAATGGCTTTCTCATAGTTTTGATTGAATAATTTTGAGAAAAAAGAAGAGGGGGAGAAGGCCTAGTTGTCTTCCCATTTTTTGGTTACTTAGAAAGGCAACTAAAACTTTTAATATTTTACGAATGTTTTTATTAGTAAAAGATATACGTAACTTACAAATTAGCTTACGTAATGAACTTCTGTACTGTCATGTTTTTATTACGAGTATGAAGGGGTTCACCCCCTCGTCAGTACCTCGCTCTTTACACTAAAGCTTAAACTTTGTCCAAATTTCTTAAGAATGACCCCTGCATCACAAAAGCCGTAGAATAAATAGTTGAAATTGCTAAAAGTACTTTTAGTGTAAAGAGCGAGGTATTAGGAGGAGATGAGCCCGTCATATGAGTAATAATTTCTGTTCGTTTTTAGTTTTAATGCTGCTCCTTACTTTCAGTTGAAAAAACTTTTTCATATTTATTTTTGCATTGGTTTTATTTTAAATAAACTAGAAAATCCTGCGCTCCCTTCATGGAAATTTTCTTCCCCATGACAAATTCCTCCAAGAAAGGTTCCCCCAACATATCCCCATCTTCTCAATTCCTCCACCCAACCAAAAAATCCCCCTAAAAACGTATGCACACTTCCAAATAACCATTACTATATGTAAGCACTGGTAAAAGTTTGTAGCTTGTAGCCCCTCCCACGGGGACTGTGGGGGGAGTAAGTAGTCCCCAAAGACATAGTTATAAGGTTTTTTGATTACGTTGAATAAAATGGCTACCTCAGAATTTTTATCCGGTGACTTTGGGAAAATATTTAGCGTGGGAGGGGGCCTAGGTGCCCTCCAATTTTTTTGGTCACTTAAAAAGCACACTATAACTTTTCATTTCCTTTAGAAAAAGCCCTCTCTCAAGATTCTAGGATCACTGGGTCGATCGTAGTTTCTCAATACGTATATTGAGGGGTTCACCCCCTCTTCAGTACCTCGCTCTTTACACTAAAGCTTAAATTTTGTCCCAATTTCTTAAGAATGACCCCCGGATCACAAAAGCCGTAAAATAAATAGTTGAAATTACTAAAAATACTTTAGCGTAAAGAGCGGGGTATTAGGAGGAGGTGACCCAATCATATGCGTAACAATTTCTATTTGTGTTAATGCTTTAATGTTTTAATGCTTCTCCTTACTTTCACTTGAAACAAATTTTCATATTTATTTTTTTCATCGTTCTTTTTAATAATGCTAGAAAATCCTGCGCTCCCTTCATGAAATGTTTCTTCCCCCACGAAAAATTCCTCCAAGGAAAGTTCCCCCAACATATCTCCCTCTTTTCAACCCCCCTAACCTAAAAATCCCCTGAAAACGTCTGTACACTTCCAAATAACCATCACTATATGTAAGCACTGGTCAAAGTTTTTAACGTGTAGCCCCTCCCACGGGGACTGTGGGGGAGTAATTCACCCCCAAAGACATAGTTATAAGGTTATTCTATTACGGTGAACAAAATGACTATCTCAGAATTTTGATCCGGTGACTTTGAGAAAATAATTGGCGTGGGAGGGGGCCTAGGTGCCCTCCAATTTTTTCGGTCACTTAAAAAGGGCACTAGAACTTTTCATTTCCGTTAGAAGGAGCCCTCTTGCAAGATTCTAGGACCACTGGTTCAACAAGATCCCCCCTGGGAAAAAAAACAAACAAAAAAACTTAACACGTTATTTAACACGCATCCATGATCTATATTCTGGCAAAAAATGCGGCAAAACTAATCTTGATGAAACTTATATATTTAAAATCAGCATTAAATGCGATTCTTTTGATGTAACTATTGGTATCAAAATTCCATTTTTCCAGAGTTTCGGTTACTATTGAGCCGGGTGGCTCCTTAGTACAGTTCATTCCACGAACTGTTTGATATGTTCTTAGCTTTTCTCTTTGATTAGATTGAAAAGCTAAGATTGCAAAAAAGGGAAAAGACTGGACAACATGGATGGAATGAACAGACTCGTCTTTATTAACTAAACTTTGCCGCTACAATCAATTAGAAAGACAAAAAAAAAACTAAACACAAAAGAAAACTACTACTTATGTATAATGTCAAAGCTTAAATAAACTTAGACAAAAAACTTAATCAATTTGATCACGGAGTGGCATGAATATTAATACAGTAACATGTAAAATTTATCACTTTTTTCTTTTTGTCATTCCTTACTGAAAAAAAAAATCACCAAAAGACGTATCTTGAACAATTTTCATCCTTTAATTTTTGCCCGTTTTATTTGGTATATATCTTGTCTTAGTTGGTGAATGACGGTAATAAGAATCCTTCGTATTTTGGCCATAACGTAAATAAGGCAAATATCGTTAATAATGGTAAATCTGAACACCTTTCTATTTATATATTTCTTGTCACCAAAAACAGCAAGTCAACAGTGCTTGTCGACAATGCTATTTTTATTGTCATCTTTATATTGAAGTAATAACCCGTCATATAATCGGACGGGCTGTTGTCTGGGAAGGACAGGACGGTGTCACCTTTATTAGTCGTCTAGCTTATGAATTAAGATAAGAAGAAATCTGCTCTCTGCAATTTGTGTATACAACTGCTAAACGGTTGAATTATAACACCCTTAAAATTACTCCCATATATTAACACTTCAACAATTAAGATAATTATTTCATTATTTAAAAAAATGGATTTTTAACCGATAACTTATATTGTAAGTGTGTTGTTGTTTATTATTTTTTTTGCTCAAGACGGCCCTTAAATATAGGACCGAAATATTCGAAAAAGGTTTTTTTGGTTCACTGTCTTGGGAAAAAAAGTCCTCATTATTCTCTCTTCTGTATTTGTAACAATTAAGAAGTGTTTTAGCATGAATACAAAAAAATGACACTTAAAACAATCCTTCTAATAGCACCAGAGAAAGAAAATATTACTATATTGTCCTTTTATTGAAACCAATTTTTAATTTTCATAACATTTAGATTTAAAAAGTAAATCAATATAGACCAGTTCGTCCAGTGATAAATGCTGTGTTATAAAATGAACGATCAATGATATAGCATTAGAATCGATTTGGTGTGTGTTACATATGACGTTATTATAGGTAATATAAATTTTGAGGGTTTTTCAAAAATCTGTGTAAATAAAATAAAATGTTTGTTTTTTTAGACGAAACTCAAGTTCGGTTATCCAAAAGGCGTAGTACGACATTTTTGGTCAGACGGTTTTCTACACACTATTTTTTAACTATTCAAGTATGGTCAAATTTAGTATCAAATTCAGTAATGTCATTGAAGATAACATAAAATCTATTCATTTATCAGAGCAAAGCTTCCTGATATTCAAAGTACTTTTTTTTTAGAAAGTATAGGCTTTCCCATATAAGAGAAAACTAACTAGAGAGTTCACACTTATATGATGGTACAAAAAGTTAGCCGCAATTATTCAGTAATTTAATTAATCAGAGAAAAAAGGTTAGAGCTATTTTTGATTTGAAAATGAAGTGAAGTTTTAAAATTGAACGAAGCTTGGATATATTCATGAAGACCACATGAAAATTAAGTTTTCCTCAGAGTCATAGAAATAACCCTTGTGCATTTGCTTTTTGAAACAATGTATGGTTTTGTAAATTAAACTAACATCTTCTAAATATGAGGGTAGCTATCGCCCCCTTGGGTCTCATACCGCATGATTTCTCCTTTATTCATATATATATATATATATATATATATATGTATATAGAAACATCACCTAGAAAACTGTTCAAAATCCATAAGATTCATAGCTAAGATGATCTTAAACGCTAGTTTCATAATTTAAAAAATTATATCTTCTCACAAGCCACCGCAATTTTAGTTCATCCTTTCTCACCTTAGCTAAACTTTTCAAATCAACATTTTCAACTAGTTTGTTTGTTAGTACAATCTGCTTTAATGGCTAGTCGAATACCGAACTTATAGTTTCTATAGTATTTGCAAAGTAAATGGAAGCCAAACCAAGTGGAACTTGGACTCCTGATTGACTATCTGACAGGATACCACAAAGGACCATACGTGAGTTGCTACTGGCAGCCACATTCTACAACAATCATATCATCATATGGTTTTAAAACTACATTATCGTCACTATCATAGAAAAGCATTGTCAATGGCAGAAGCTTAGAAGGTGTGCAACATGGCGCTGGTATGTCATTTTTGTTGGACATCTCCCTAAGAACACTCTGGATAGTAGCGTGATTGGTTGGTTGGGACTCTTCACGAACTGGAAATTCGCATTCACCACCACACCTGAAAAAATAAGTAACTACGAATTCAGAACAGATTAAAGGTATAGCGGATCTATGGTGCAGTCTACATCCCACCTTTTATTCGATAAGAGGGCAAATACAAAATGGTAAATCTACTGGCAAGCAATAAAATGTTTTTTTTCATGTCCTGTTTCTCTGGGTCTCAAGGAATTTAGCAAAACTTTGGTGTTCACTTTTCTGTAGGCTATAACAGTAAATGTCAAACCACCGCTACGACCACCCATTCTCGTTGAAGACTACTCCTACCTGTACTGCTATATCTGCTACCAGTGCTATTTCTAGCACAAGACTACCACACTGCAACTACTTCTGCAATGATATGTAAGTGAAAACAAGCAACATTATGGAGATATTCGTCCTGAATAGATATTTTCTTCTTTTTTTAATTTGCAGAAAAAACAGTTATAGTTTTTAGTCGTCAAGTTACAATATACTTAGAATTGCCTTTTTGTTCATACAGATGTGGAAAGGTAAAAAGCCTTCCACATACTTTTTTGTTAGTGTTTCTGCCAAAATTACTTTCTGATGTTTCCTACCATAATTCTTTAAAACTGTGCAAAAAGTGAAATACCAAATGTGGAAAGTCAACACTTGAAACTTATGAGAAACTGTTACTGAATTATGAAAGTCAATTCTAAATTAAAAATTTCTTGAGAAAAAACAACTAAGTATTTAGTAAATTTCTAGTTTATACTAAATGGAATAATAAAAAAATCACAAATTTCAAAATTAGCAACATTGGACACAGAAGGTATCAATTGCAAAACATTTGTGTCATCTGATTAATCAATCAATTACACCAAGCAGTTTTCCATTCTATTGAGAAAGTTTTCTAATTTTCTAATATTATTATTTTTCTTTATATGAAGTAACAGTTTTTTTTTTCCAATTTTAAGATACTTTTTGACAAGAGTTCTTATTTTTTTTACAAATTATTATCCAAGATAAAATATGTTTCACAGAAGAAAATACAAAAGAAGGAGTTTTACGTATAAACTAAACAGTTTAAATTTATTTTTCACTCTGAAAATTTTATTTTTAGTTACCTGTAACCGTTAAATCTTCTTGGAGAAATTATCCAAGAATCCCATCCTATTTTTTCAAAGTCAACCATCATATCAAATTTATGGCACCCAGCATCAGAGGAAAAGACACTCCTTTTCAATCGTTTTTCATCAATTTGCAGACTATCAGCAATTATTGAGTACATCAGTAGGTATGAATCTTTTGGTATCTGGTTTTCGGATATTTTGATGGCCAATCCTTTACTGTTTGGACCAACATAATCCTTTACATCAAAAACTACCAGACCTTCACCATGATATCCCTCATCACTGCTGATTGTACTCCAGCTTTTTTGTGTCTTTTCTCTTAGAATCACCTAGGAGGATATAAGTAATTAGGAGCAAAATCTGAAAGAAAGTACACTAGCATAAGGCGCTACTATATGTGATAACTAAAGAGGAGGTAGATTTATAGGCAGCGCATTAGCACTACCTAAGTAAAGAGCGATGTGCGCGCAATGTGTTTTTTCTTTATTTTTATTTTTGGTTTTTGTTTTTTAAACCAAAGAGTTGTCGTGAAAACTCCGAAATGGGCTAATTCAATTGTAAATCGTAAGGGTTAGTGCCGTTTTTAATAGTTAAAAGTGACTAAAGGGTGACCAGACCCCCCTCCCCCTCACGCCAATCGTTTCCCCAAACACACCTAATCAAAATTTTGAGATCGTCATTTTGTTCAGCGTAGTTGAAAGGTCCGGAAATTATATAACTGAGGATTAAAACCTTCCGTCCCAAAAGCCCTGAGGGCAAGGGTTGTAAGTTATAATTCTAGGGGTATATAATGTTTTTATAGAATGGAGGGTCGTATAAACCTTACAGGGGTGCTCTTTTGATTTGTAGTTAGAAGTTCTTGGTCCGTTTTTAAGAGTCAAAGTGATCAGAAGGCAGCCACCCTCCCCCCACACGTCGTATTGGCTCAAAATGTATCTGATGGAAATTTTCAAATAGCCGTTTGTTCATAACGGTCCAAAGATCCCAGGTGTCACAATTGCGCTGTCTAACTCAAGAGCGATGTGGGCACAATATAGTACTTTTTAGTTTTTTTTTTTTTATTTTTTGTCTTTTTAGACACGGGCATTTTGGATAGAAGAGGTTGTCGTAGAAACTTTGAGTAGAGCTCACGTAGCTAGAAATTGCAAGTTCTATTGCCCTCTGTAATAGTCGAGAGTGACTGGAAGGCACCAGCTCCCCTCTCGAATCATTTCCCCTTAGCAAGTCCAAGCAAAATTCTGAGATACCCATTTTGTTAAGAATATTTGAACATCCTCTAATTATGTCTTTGGGGATGAAAACCTTTACTCCACGGCCCTCAGGCAAGGACTATAGGTTATATTAGTTGCATATTAATAACATTTAAGGTGCTTATGGAAAGGGTGGTCGTATAAACCTTCAGATATGGCTCATTCAGCTGGAAATTAAAAGTCCAAGGATCATTTTAAACAATCAAATGTAATAGGACAGCAACTAACCCTATCTACTTTTCCTCAAAAGAATTCAATAGACATTTTGGGACAATAATTTTGTTCCAAACAGTCTAAGAAGTATTTAAAAAGGTATTTAGGTTTTAATAGCTCCTAAAATCTGAGGGCAAGGGTTGTAAGTTATGCCCCGAAGGTACGCGAGGTTTTCATGGAAGGGATGGTCGTATGAACTTTGGATAGAGCTCATTTTATTGAAATTTGGAAGGTATAGTGCTCTTTTTAAGAATTGAAAGTGAATTGAAGGCAACCAGCCCCCTCCCCATTCCACAACCATCACCGTCCAAACAAACATCCAATCAAAATTTTCAGACGTCTACTTTCTTTGCTGTTCTTGAATTATCCTGTAATTACGCCCTTGGAGACCCCCTCACAGCCTCCAGAAAAAGAACCGTAAGTTCGGCAATTCGTTCTATTTTATTATATTATTTAAATGCAAAATATATTTATATTTAAATATTATTTAAATACCCATAGTATATGTTATTGAAAGATATATTTACATATTTGACCCTTACTTTCCAAATAGACAAAGGGCATTCAAGTGAGCCTTTCAGAGAATGTTGAGAGGGTGTTGAACTAAATCAAAACATGTTTTGCTTCTCCGGGCTGTCAAAAGGGCGTAATGAGGAATGACTGAGTGTATTAACTAGGATGTTTCAGGAAATGATAAGGGAGATGATCAATTGACAAAAAAGGTAATATTTGTACACTACTATTACTACTGCAACTACCACAATTACTACTTCTTCTACTAGTGCTGCTACACCCACAGTACTGCATTTGAAATACTAAGGGGGAATTTGAACTAAATCAAAATGCACTATGTGCATACACATTGCCTAAAGAGTGTATCTCAAGTATAGATTTGAGTGTGAAGTTGGAACTTTCAAAAAATGCTAAAAGGGGAAGATCAATATACCGAAGAGCATGCTACTACCAATGCTACTAGCGCTACTATATTAACTAATACTACTACTGATACTTCTTCAACTACTACCTCTTTTGCAACTACTTGTAAAACTAGAACCACTAACATGGAAATCAATAAAGTATATAAATATACAGGTCGTCAAAATTATATATCAGCAATGTCATAGCAACGGCGAAGTGCATTAAGTTGAAACTTCCAGGACTTGATGTGAATGATGTTCATATTAACAAAAGGCATAACATGCACTATTAATGCTACAACTACACTTACTTTAACTAATGACGCTAAGGGTATTAAGGTGAAACTTTTAGAGAACGTTCAGGGTAAGTTTCAGTTGAACCAAAGAAACTATATGCCTGCAGGTTTTTGAAACGGCATATAAGTAATATTTTAGGGGTTTTTGCTCAGTCATAGCTAGAAATATCATGGCGAATCTTAAAGTAGCAATTTCAATTCAAGATTAAAAGTTGTAGTGCCATTTTAAAAAGTAAAAAAGAGATAGGAGTACAATCAGCCCTCCTCCCAAGCCCACGCATTTACCAAACATATCCAATAAAAGTTTCGGGACAGTCATTTGGTTCAGCATAGTATCTCTGGCGATATGGGCAGGTCAACCCCCCAAAATTGTGCGATTGGTACGACTGCTTTAAAACTAAGTCAAAATGTACTGTGTGTATGTTTGCCAATAAGAACCTCAACAATACATCGATAACTACTGGAGGTGTTAATTTGAAGCTTTGAGGGCTTCTGCTATTACTACTTCTGCTCTTACAATTGAAATAACTCCAGTAAGTGGAACCAAGTTGTAAGTGTTTCCAAGTAGTCAAACAGCAAAGATTGAATGTTTTGGAAATGATAAAACTTTTAATTTTCAGGTCAACTTGAGAAGGTGAAACTTAAATTAAACAATACTATTTATGTCATAATTGAACATTTTTGAAAAAGTTTCTCCAACATACAAATAGCAAGCCAAACTATCGAATCTTATAGGGAAAAGCAGGAAAAATATAAATATTGTTTTTCCAATGGAAAAAGACTATGTTAATTTGAAACGAACAAAAATTAGTTTAATAAAAACTATTCCTACAAAAAAAGTTTTTCAAATTAAAAGTAAAGAGCTTCACTAAGCCTTAAATGAGCAGAAATAAAGTCAAATAGCCTTCCAAGCATAAGACGAACACCAATCACCATTAAGAAATAAATGAAATTGAAAACAAACAGGAATTAATATGAATAATCGATTCAAACTAAAACGAGCAAAAATTAACATAAGTAGGGCTGACAATCCCCATGCTTTCTGAAGACCAGAACATAATTTACGATTTTCTGTAAACAGTAACACATTTTAAATGTGTTCATTTTTTTAACAAGGAAAAAATTACTAAAACTTTAAGGAATAAATATCAGTATGTGTATATTTAACCGACAGTCCACGGTAATTTTTTTTTTTCATTAAAGTGCAAGCTATGTTATAATCTTGAGAAGACATGTGGGTTGTCTTTATGACTTTAGTCTGTAAAAATATGATCCTAAAATCACTCTTTCTACACAGTCTATATAAATATTTGGCAAACATACACAAAAAACTTCCTCAGTGGTGAGCCTATAAATTTTCTTTTATTTGTCCTTATATATTCGTGTTCTTCTGCCTTTTGTTTGATATATGCACAAACAAAAAGCTATGGAGAGTAATCATTGGAAATAGTTCAAAATGCGAAGCATAGTTTTCAGTTTTCCCAATCAATTAAAAAAAAACAATATGTTGTTCAACAAAACATCTTCCCAGTCAGTGTTGCTAGAAGGGGTGCATTCACTCCATTTAAGCAGTTTAGAGATATTACTCATTGATTCACCCAAATCAGGGCAATTTTGTGTGTATAATAGTAATGTAAGTTGCACTATCTGTGCATTTTCACTTGCAAATTGGTGTTTTTGACGCATTTTCACTTTTATGGCTACAATTACCATATTGCATATGGCGACGCTGTACCAAATTATCACATCTCAGTCAGCTCTAATATATTTTTGCTGATATCCAAAAATAGATGTGTTTTAAGGGCTACACAAACATAAGTACAAAAACGGTTAAAGAATAGGATTAGAACTAGACGAATCTACTTAATAAAAGCAAAACGTTGTAGACATAAAATTGTATAAAGAAAATACCGTTTACATCATTAATCGTAAAAAAGGGTTAAAGAAGAGGATTAACACTAGACCAATCTACTTTATTTATAAGATGAAACAGTGAAGACAAATAATGCTTGTAAACATAAAAGCAAAATGTTGTAGACATATGAAAGTCGTTTAAAGTAAAAATCATTTAAAGCATTAACCGTGAAAAAGGTTAAAGAAGAGGATTAACACTAGACAAATCTACTTTATTTTTAAGTTAAAATAGTTCAGACAAATAATGCTTGTCTTTAATAAAAGCAAAAGGTTGTAGACAGATGAAAATCGTTTAAAGTAAAAATCATTTAAACCGTTAATCGTAAAAAAGGTTAAAGAAGAAGATTAACGCTAGACAAATCTACTTTATTTTTAAGTTAAAAGGTAGAGACAAATAATGCTTGCAAACATAAAATCAAAAGGTTGTAGACATATGAAAGTCGTTTAAAGTAAAAATAGTTTAAAGCATTAATCGTGAAAAAGGTTAAAGAAGAATATTAACACTAGATGAATCTACTTTATTTTTAAGCTGAAACAGTGAAGACAATTAATGCTTATAAACATAAAAGCAAAAGGTTGTAGACATATGAAAGTCGTTTAAAGAAAATCATTTAAAGCATTAACCGTGAAAAAGGTTAAAGAAGAGGATTAACACTAGATGAATCTAAATTATTTTTAAGTTGAAATACTGCAGCCAAATAATGTTTGTAAACATAAAAGCAAAAGGTTGTTGACAATTGAAAATCTTTTAAAGTAAAAATATTTTAAATCGTTAATCGTAAAAAGGCTAAAGAAAAGAATTAACACTAGACCAATCTACTTTATTTTTAAGTTGAAACAGTGAAGACAAATAATGCTACATAAAATCAAAAGGTTGTAGAGATAAGAAAGTTGTTTAAAGTGAAAATCATTTAAATCATTAATTGTAAAAAAGTTTAAACCAGAAGATTACCGCTAGACCAATCTACTTTATTTTTAGGTTAAAATATTGCAGACAAATAATGCTTGTAAACACAAAAGCACAAGGTTCTAGACAAAGGAAAATCGTTTAAAATAGAAATCGTTTAAATAGTGAATCATAAAAAAAGGTTAAAGAAGAGGAATAGCACTAAAAGAGTCTACTTTATTTTTCAGTTGAAACAGTGCAGACAAACAATGCCTGTAAACATATTAAATAAAAAAACTAGTTTTTTTAACTGAAAATAAGGAGCGACATTATAACTTCAAACGAACAGAAATTACTCCCTGCATGAAAGGGGCTGTTCCCTTCTCAACGCCCCTCTCTTTACGCTAAAATTTGACTCTTTCGCTCAATTCTACTTTATTAAACAGTAAAAAACTTTAGCGTAAAGAGCGGGGCGTTGAAAAGGGAACAGCCCCTTTCATACACGGAGTAATTTCTGTTCGTTTTAAGTTTTAATGTCGCTCCTTACTTTCAGCTAAAGAAAAAAAAATATTTAATTTCTGAACGTTTTTGAATTAATGCTTGTTTGATTTTGGCTCTCCGCACATAAATTATTAAATTAAATTTGTATATTAATTCTTTTTGGCTAAATGGCTTTCTCTTAGTTTTGATTAGACTATTTTGAGAAAAAAGGGGTGGGGGAGGAGGCCTAACTGCCCACCAATTTTTGGGTTACTTGAAAAGGCAACTAGAACTTTTAATTTTTAACGAACGTTTTTATTAGTAAAGAAATACTTAGCTTAAGAATTAACTTACGGAACGAACTTTTATATTCTTATATTTTTATTATGTATCTGAGGGGTTTTTTCTCCTCGTTAATGCCTCACTCTTTCCACTAAAGCTTAAATTTTGTCCCAACTCTTTAAGAATGACCCCTGAATCAGAAAGGCCGTAAAATAAATAGTTGAAATTACTAAAAATACTTTAGCGTAAAGAGCGAGGTATTTAGGTGGAGATGAACCCCTCATATGCGTAGTAATCTATCTTCGTTTTAAGTTTTAATGCTTCTCCTTACTTTCAGTAGAAATTTTTTTCAAATTTATTTTTTTCATTGCTTTTTTTTATAATAATGGTAGTAAATCCTGCGCCCCCTTCACTGAATTTCTCTTCCCCCATCACATATTCCTCCAAGGATAGATCTTCCCACATAGCCCCCTCAACTTAAGCCCCTTCCAAACACAAAATAATCCCCCTGAAAAATGTCTGTACACTTCCCAATAACCGTTACTGTATGTAAACACTGGTAACAGTTTGTAACTTGCAGCCCCTCCCCCGGGGACTGTGGGAGAGCAATTCATCTCAAAGACATAGTTATTATGGTTTTCGACTATTCGGAATAAAATGGCTATCTCAAAACTTTGATCCGTCGACCTTGGGAAAAAATGAGCGTGGGAGGGGGCCTAGGTGCCCTCCAATATTTTTGGTCACTTCAAATGGGCTCTAGAACTTTTTATTTCCGTTGGAATGAGCCCTCTTGCGACATTCTAGGACCACTCGGTCAATACGATGACCCTTGGGAAAAAAAGAAATAAACACGGACCCGTGATCGGTCTTCTGGAAAAAAATACGAAGTTCCACAATTTTGTAGATAGGAGCTTGAAACTTTTACAGTAGTATTCTCTGATACGCTGAATGCGATGGTTAGATTTTCGTTAAGATTCTAAGACTTTTAGGGGATGTTTCCTCCTATTTTCCAAAATAAGGCAAATTTTCTCGGCCTCGTAACTTTTGATAAAAAGAACTAAATTTGATGAAACTTATATATTTAAAATCAGCATAAAAATCTGATTCTTTTGATGTATCTTTTAGTATCAAAATTCTGTTTTTTAGAGTTCCGTTTACTATTGAGCCGGGTCGCTCCTTACTACAGTTCGTTACCAGGAACTGTAAAAAGCAATAGGTTATAGACATGTAAAAATCGTTTAAATCCTTAATCGTAAAAAAGGTTAAAGAAGTAGATTAACCCTAGACCAAACTACTTTATTTTTAAGTTAAAATAGTGCAGACAAATAATGATTTTAAACATAAAAGCAAAAGGTTGTAGACATATGAAAATCGTTTAAATAGTTAATCATAAAAAATATTAAAGAAGAGGATTAACACTAGGCCAATCTAGTTTATTTTTAAGTTAAAATAGTGCAAACAAATAATGCTTTTAACATAAAAGCAAAAGGTTGTAGACATATAAAAATCGTTTAAATAGTTATTCATAAAAAAGATTAAAGAAAAGGATTAACACTAGGCCAATCTAGTTTACTTTTAAATTAAAATAGTGCAGACAAATAATGATTTTAAACATAAAAGCAAAAGGCTGTAGACATATGAAAATTGTTTAAATAGTTAATCATAAAAAATATTAAAGAAGAGGATTAACACTAGGCCAATCTAGTTTATTTTTAAGTTAAAATTGTGCAAACAAATAATGCTTTTAACATAAAAGCAAAAGGTTGTAGACATATAAAAATTGTTTAAATAGTTATTCATAAAAAAGATTAAAGAAAAGGATTAACACTAGGCCAATCTACTTTATTTTTTAGTTAAAATAGTGCAGACAAATAAGGCTTTTAAACATAAAAGCAAAAGGTTGTAGACATATGAAAATCGTTTAAAGCATAAATCGTTTAAATCGTTAATCGTAAAACAGGTTAAAGAAGAAGATTAACACTAGACAAATCTACTTTATTCTTAAGTTAAAATGGTGCAGATAAATAATGCTTGTAAACATAAAAGCTGTAGACAAACGAAAATCGTTTAAATTAAAAATCCTTTAAATTGTTAATTGTAAAAAAGGTTAAAGAAGAGGATTAATACTAGACGAATCTACTTTTTTTTAAAGTTAAAATAGTGTAGATAAATAATGATTCTAAACATAAAATCACATGGTTTTAGACAAATAAAAATCATATAAAGTTAAAGTCGTCTAAATCGTTAATTGTGCAATAAGGTTTAAGAAGAAGATTAACATTAGATAAATCCACCTTATTTTGAAGTTAAAATAGTGGAGACAAATAATGCAACAAAAGTTTGTAGACAAATGAAAATCGTTTAAAGTGAAAATCGTTTAAATCGTTAATCGTAAAAAGGTTAAAGAAGAGGATTAATATTAGACGAATCAACTTTATTTTTAAGGTAATATAATGCAAACGAATAATGTTGTAAACATAAAAGCACAAGGTTGTAGACAAATGAAAATTAACGTACAAAGAACTTACACACACAAAAACAAATAAATAACGCTTCGTATGCGTACCTTATTAGGTGCACTGCTGTTTCTGTCAAAGCTCATATGCAGTACAGCTCCAAGTAAAATCTCATTTTCATACGAGCCAAGGCTAAAGTAGGTAATTCCACAGGATTGTCCTGAAAGTTGGATTTAATGTAAATTTACTAAAATTTATTATTTTACGCACCGGCATTGTTTTGCATCATGTTCTGCCCAATCTCATCTTTTTTTTAATTCGCTGAGTTTTTCACCGAGCAATGGGGATCCTATGATGGGTATGATGGGTATGAATCGTTTGAACCCTCTGTGCTTCCAAGTAGCTTGAGTTTTGAAATATCAAGCCCTATGTTTACTATAAAAAATAAAAAAAAAACAAGTTTTTGTAACGGAAAGTAAGGAGCGACATTAAAACATCAAAGTAGGTGACTTACTAGCAAAAACACCATATTTCTACCTGGTACCCTGTATGAAAATAATTTCATTTAGGCCCCCTAAATGAAAGTAAGGAGCGACATTAAAACTTAAAACGAACAGAAATTACTCCGTGTATGAAAGGGGCTTTTCCTCCTCAACGCCCCGCTCTTTACGCTAAAGTTTGACTATTTTCTTAACTCTACTTTTTAAAACAGTAAGAAACTTTAGCGTAAAGAGCGGGGTGTTGAGGAGGAAAAGCCCCTTTCATGTACGGAGTAATTTCTGTTCGTTTTAAGTTTTAATGTCGCTCCTTACTTTCCGTTACAAAAACTTGTTTTTTTATTTAATTTCTGGACATTTTTGAATATGCATGTTTTCGATCTTGGCTCTTCGCACATAAAGAATTAAAACGAAATTTGCATATTAATTAATTGCAATTGATCGGAAGATTTTGAGAAGAAAAAAGCAAAGGAGGAGGCCTAGTTGCCCTCCAAGTTGTTGATTGCTTAAAAAGCAACTAGAACTTTTAATTTTTTATAAACGTTTTCATTGGGGAAAAATATACGTAACTTACGAATTAACTTACGTAACGAACTTCTATATTCGTATGTTTTTATTGCGTATATGAGGGGGTTCAACCCTCGTCCATACCCCGCTCTTTACACTAAAGCTTAGATTGTGTCCCAATTCCTTAAGAATGACCTCTGAATCACAAAGGCCGTAGAATAAATAGTTGAAATTATTAAAATACGTTAGCGTAAAGAGTGAGGTATAACGAGGAGGTAAACCCCTCATATGTGTAAAAATCTTTGTTCGTTTTAAGTTTTAATACTGCTCCTTACTTTCAGCAGAAAAAACTTTTCTTATTTATTTTTTCACTGTTTTTTTCAAATAAAGCTAGAAAATTTTGCACCCCTTCATTGAAATTCTCTTCCACCGTGAGAAGTCGCTCCATGGAAATATCCTCCCAAGTAACCCCCCTCCCTCAACTCTCCCCTTCCCCTAAACTAAAAAAATCCCTCCTGAAAACGTCTGTACACTTACCAGTAACCATTACTATATGTAAACACAGGTCAAAGTTTTCAACTTTGCAGCCCCTCCCACGGGGACTGCAGGGTAGTAAGTCGTCCCTAAAGACATAGTTATCAGGTTTTTCTACTATGGTGAATAAAATGGCTATCTCAGAATTTTGATCTGGTGACTTCAGGGAAAAATTGAGCGTGGGAGGGGGCCTAGGTGCCGTCCAATTTTTTCGGCCACTTAAAATGGCACTAGAGCTTTTAATTTCCGTTAGAATGAGTCCTCTTTCAGGATTCTAGGACCACTCAGTCGATACGATCACCCCTGGGAAAAAAAAAAAAAAACACGCATCCGTGATCTGTCTTCTGGCAAAAGATGCGAACTTTCATATTTTTGTAGATAGGAGCTTGAAACTTCTAAAATAAGATTTTCTGATACGCTGAATCTGATGGTGTGATTTTCGTTAAAATTGTATGACCTTTAGGGTGCGTTTCCCCCTATTTTCTAAAATGAGCCAAATTTTCTATGGCTCGTAACTTTTGATGGGTATAACTGATCTTGATGAAATTTATATATTTAAAATGCGATTCTTTTGATGTAACTATTGGTATTAAAATTCTATTTTTTAAAGTTTCGGTTACTTTTGAGCTGGGTCGCTCCTTACTACAGTTCGTTACCACGAACTGTTTGATAATTCTGAATAGGGTTCCTTCTTTAATTAAAATCCCAACTCCTTGTCTAATGAATTGGGGAGAAAAAATTTTCAAATTTATATCATAGATATAATACCAGATATTAGCGTGTTGTTGCTTGTGACGAACCTCCTCCGAGATCTCCAATTGCTCTTAATTTTTCTATTTAAAGCCCAGCTCTGTTTTTACTAATTTGATCAAATTTTTGATGCTCAAAGTTTGTTTTAGATATGTAATAGTCTCCGGTACTGAGCAGAGAACCAAAATTTTGAATCCATTGGACATTCTAAAATTATGGATATAATACTGGAGTCTATAATATTGGATCTAACTTCGTCTAATACACGGATATAACCTTGTCTAATGAATTGGGGAGGAAAATTTTCAAATTTATGTCGTAGATTTAATACCAGATAGCGGCGTGTTGTTGCTTGTGATGAACCTCCTCCGAGACCTCCATTCGCTCTTATTTTTTCTATTTAAAATTCCAACTCTTGTCAATAAACTGAAGCAGATAAGTAGTTTCAATTGAATTGAATAAATTTATGATAGGCAGGGCAATACTGCTGCCTAAGCAAAGAGCGATTTAGGCACATTATTTATTTATTACTAATTTATAATTATTTATTTATTTCTTTTTTCTAGACAAGGACGCTTTGTATAGAAGGAGTTATCGTAGAAAATTTGAAAGGGGCGCTTGTTCGATTTGAAATTGAAAGGGCTAGTACCTTTTTAATAGTAAAAAGTTATTAGGAGGAGGGGGGGGGGGCAAAAAGCATCTTCCCCATGCCCATCATTTTTCCAAACACCTCCAATCAAAATTTTGAGATGGTCATTCTGTTTAGCGCAGTGGAAGGTATAATAATTACTTCTTTGAGGATGACAAGCTACCTCAACAGCCCTCAAGGCAAGGGTTGTAAGCTATTTTCGTGGGGCATATAATTTTCTTATAGAAAGCGCCGTCGTGTAGGCTTCAGAGAGGGCTCATTGGATTGGTAATCGTGAGTTCTAGTGCTTTTTTTGAGAGTCAAGGTGATATGAGGGCAGCTATCCCCCTACACGTTTTATTTTCCTGAAATACATTTGATGTAGTTATGCGCCAAGGGTATATAAAGTTTTTATGGAAGGAGTGGCGTATGGGCTTTAGAGGAGGTTCGTTTTTTTTTGAAAATGTGTAGTTTTAGTTCTCTTTTAAGAGTCAAAAGTAATAGAGAGCAGCTACCCCCCCCCCCTGGCACACTTTTCCCCCAAAAGTATTCGATAGAAATTGTGAGATAGGCATTTTATTCATAATAGTCCAAAAGCATATAAAAAAATTTTCAGGGTGGACACAGCCCCCTAGAGGCCAGTGGCAAGGGTTGTATGTTATGCCCTGGGGTATATAAAATTTTTATGGAACAGGTGGATTTAATGTATAAACTTAGGATCGGATGAAGCTTAATTGATAGAAAATCCGAAGTTCTAGTACCTTTTTTAAGAGTCAAAAGTGAATAAAGGACAATCATTCTCCCCCCTCCAGGTCTTCCATTCCTCAAATCACATCAGATCCAAATTTTAAGGGAGCTATTTTGTTCAGCGTATTTTGAACTTTACTTTCCAACATGACGAAGGAGATTCAGGTGAGCTTTTCAGAGTATGTTGAGCAGATTGTTGAACTAAATCAAAACACGTTGTGTCTATGCAAGTTGTCAAAAGGGTGTAAATCAGGAATGACTGGGTAAATTAATTTGGAACCTTAAGGATATGATAAGGGAGATGATTAGATAGGCAATATTGGCATTCTACCACTATTACGACTACCATCACCACTGCTGATACCACTACTACTACCATACAGCCCCATTTGAAATATTGAAAGGATATTTGACCTAAATCAAAAGACGCCATGTGCATATGCAATGTGAAAAAGAAGGTATTTTAACAATTGATCTACGTAGTAAGTTGGATTTTTAAGAGATTGCTTAAATGGCAAAATCATCTGACGAAAAGGCAATATGTGTACACAACTACGCTAATACTACTATTACAGCAGCTACACTAATACTACTACTGCTTCAACTACTACTTCTGTTCCAACTACTTGTTAGGCTAAGAGCATTGAGATGAAAATTGCAAGAAGTATATGAGCAAACAAGTTATCAAAAGGTCACATCAGCAATATCATAGCAATGAACAGGAAGGGTGTGCGAAAGCACAGGATGGCTGGCCCCCAACCCCTCATTGCACTTCCTGGCTGAAGGGCCAAGAAGCGGAGATCAGCACGACCGGTACGGACTGTAAAGTCTAATGCCGTATCCTTTACCTTTTCTTTTTTTTTTTTATCATAGCAATGGCTAATTATATTGAGTTGAAAGTTGGTGAGAACTTGAGAACTTGATGAGAGGGGTATTTAACTGACCAGAAGGCAGTACGTTAGTATTACTGCTTCTAAAAGCACGCCTGCTATTACAAATAATACTAGTAGCAGTGATAACAATACTACTTTAGTAGTAGTAGTACTACTACTACTAATAATAATAATAGTAGCAATAATTATATTGAGTTGAAATTTCCAGGACTTGATGAGAGGGGTGTTTTACTGACCAAAAGGCAGTACGTTAGTATTACTGCTTCCAAAAGCACTCCTGCTATTACAAATAATACTAGTAGCAGTAATAACAATCCTACTTTAGTAGTAGTAGTACTACTACTACTAATAATAATAATAGTCGCAATAATTATATTGAGTTGAAGTTTCCAGGACTTGATGAGAGGGATGTTCAAATGACCAAAAGGCACTACCTTAGTATTACTGCTGCTACTAACACTCGTGCTTTTACAAATGATACTACTAGCAGTAATAAAATTACTACTACTATGACTACTATTACAACTATACCTAATGTTATGAAGTTGAACTGAATTTTCAAGGAATTGTGATAGGAAAGGTGAACTGAATCCTTAATGAATTTTGATTGGAAAGTTGAACTTTATTTCAAGGAATTTTGATGGGAAACGTAAACTAAATCACATTACGCTATCTGTATACAGTCTTTCAAAAGGGCATTGCAGCACTATATTAGGAACAGTTTGGTGTGTGAAGTTGAAACTAATAGGGCCTTTTGTAGGGGATACGAACAAAATGTTTGCATCCTAATGCTACTGCTTCAACTCAAACTGCTAATACTACCACTATTATTACTACTTCTAATGCTGCTATTGCCACTAAAGCAAATACTAGTACTATAAATTCTACTGCTACTATTACTAATGTTGCTATTAAAACTAAGGATATCAAGGTGAAAAATTTTAAATGTATTGAAACTGTACGGAACTAAATCGAAACGCGCTATGTCCACACATATTGTCAAGAAGACATATCAGGAATGCTTCAGGAACTGTTGATTGAGTTCAGATGGATCTGACTCTTTCAGTGTGTGTTGAAGGATATGTTGAAGATATATTTATTTTGAAGAAGGATATGTTGAAGGATATGTTTAAAGTGTTGTGTGCATACTACTAATGTTGCTACTAGGTAAGCTAAGATTATTAAAGAGAAACTTTTAAGGAATATTTAGGCGGATGTTGAACTATATCCGAACGAACTTTGAACATGCGGATTTTCAAAGAGGTAACAAAGCAATATCTAAAGAATGGAGTATATTATTAAGTTATACCTTTAAGGCTAATTTGTTGCGGATTTTGAATAAGCCAGAAGACATATGTGTAGACTATTAATAATGCCACTAGAGTTACTGTAACTCATGGGCCTAGGGGTATTAAGATGAAACTTAAGGGGACATTTAGAAGGACATTCAATTAAACGAAAAAACTATATGCTTGCAGGTTTTCAAAAGGGCATGTAAGCAATGTCATGGGCAGTGACGTTCTATAATAGATAGAAATGTCGTTAAAACTTTTAAAGGAGCTTGTTTAATTCAAAATTGAAAGTTTTATTGACACTTTTAAGAGTAAAAAGAAACTGGAGGGCAAGCAGACCTTTTACGACACCCATTAATTTTCAAACCCATCCATTCAAAAAGGATTTTTGACTCGAGCAGCCGAGCGAACCTTACGATGGTTCAGGCATCTGCTTCGAATGCCACCACATCTACCCGCAAAGATGATCTATGACTTCTACCCTATCAAATTTGGTTGGAAGCGACCTCGTGGCCGACCGAAGAAACGTTGGTCCGACAGCCTGTCCGAGTTCTTGGCGATGGCAAACATCAGACAGGGCGAAGAGCAAATACTCGCCATGGACCGAAGTGGGTGGAGGAGGCAGACGTCACTCTCTACGCCGAGCAGTCCCCGGCAGGAGACTTAAGTCAAGTAATTTTGTTGAGTCAATTTTGACTCAACAAAATGTTGAGTCAACTTTATGTTGAATCAAGTAATTTTGTTGAGTCAATTTGTTGGGTCAAATGTTGAGTCAAGTAATTTTGTTGAGTCAATTGTGACTCAACAAAATGTTGAGTCAATTGTTGAGTCAACTTTAAGTCAATTTTGTTGAGCACAGCAGAATGGTCCAGCGGCTATATCTCTAAGGGGTATTGGGTATGTCAATCCCGCACAGTCATTCATTTGACCCATTATAATGAAAAAAGAAATCACCAACGCAACAGCACAAACACACATAAAAAAAGACAGAAGGAGAAAAGGAAGACTGTTTTCCTACATTAGTAATTAATATAGATTAATGCTTGAATGAAGCCTCAACCCTACTCATCCATCCAATTACATAGGTTAAACAGCCTAGCAATACATAATCAACCATAAAGAATAATCCATAGACAGGCAGTCGTGTCGTAAGTAAGTATAAGTCATTATTTACCAAATATTAAAAACAATAAAAAAAGACAAATAATCCACAGGCGACAACCCAACACGAAGGGTCATCAGGAGAATACATACTTGCCTATAGGGTTTCGGCACTTTAAATTCCCTACCCAGGCAAGTGGCGTGCCTACCATAAATTCCCTATGGTATCCCCATGATAGGTATCACCCCCAAAATATATGCCTATGAAAAAACAAATGTAGAACAACCAATTAATACCAAAACTAGCTTATCATACCTTGGTTTTGGCCCCCGTGTATTTATATTACCAATTCACAATCTATATTAATACTAAACAATTATAAAAAAAATTTCACTACGTCAAATTTTCTCTATTGATGTAATGTGATCTAGATAAAATTTAAGGAAATGAATGCAAAATAAGGCCTTTTGAAAATACAATATATGCAAAATCCTCCAGAAATCCACTGTTAAAAATTAGGGACAGGCCAAGCTCAGTACCAAGGAAAATCAAAATCAACCAAAATCGCTAAGTATTTAAAGATAATTCTTTCGGTATTTATTTAAAATGTCGTTATAATGAAAACTAAATTTTTTAAATTGCCTAGTTAATTTATTTACAGAAAAAACCTCTTAAAAACAATTTTTGGCTTAAAATTTTACATCTATTTTTAAAATCAATATAATTACTGCAAATCCTTGCATATCTAAGTAACTGTGAGTAAAAAAAACTGAAAAGATATAAAATATTTTTTATGAAAAAGACTACAGTTACTACAACTACTACTAATAACTCACTGCCGCACAAAGCCATCTGAGGCCAACACAGCTATGCACGCTCCTCTTCCAACCTAATCTATTCAAGGCCTCCCTCTTTACACCCTCCCATGAAGCTCCCTTTTCCTTTAAATCTTTATTTATTACATCCTCCCAACCCAGACAAGTACGACCTGCTTTCCGTGTAGCCCCAGACGGTTCGCCAAAGAGGACAATCTTCGGCAATCTGTCATCCTTCATCCGCGGAGCGTGGCCTAGCCATCTCAACCTTTCTATCGTTATAGCTCTAGAAAGCGGGATTGAACCACATTTTTCTTACAACCTATTGTTTGAAACACGGTCAGTCAGCCGTAGAACAATCCTTAGGCAATTTCTCTGGAAAATATCTAGTAAATTTTCATCTGCTTTTCGGAGTGCCCATGCTTCAGAGCCATATTTGACCACTGTCGTCACTGTAGTTTATTCTAATCTACAGTTAGCAGACTTATCCTTCTATTCTTTCAAACTTGTTTTAACTGTGAAAAACACCCTGAGCCTTAGCTATTCTACTTCTAACATCTTTACTGCTCCCACCGTCTTTACAAATAATACTACCAAGGTAAGTGAAGCTGCCAACCTGATCAATCTTTTCGTTACCCAACGTCACTTTTTAACTTCACTTATTCCTATCCTTAGTGACTTAGTCTTCTTCACATTAATTTTCAAGCCTATTCTAGCACCCTGAACTCGCAAAACCTTTAAAAATTCATTCATTTTGATCACATTTTCATCTAATATGCTTAAATCATCAGCATAATCTAAGTCCAGGAGCGTTTTTCCTCCCCATTTGATTCCTTGGTCTCTAATTGCCTTTTTTTGCTCCTTAAGACGAAGTCCATCAAAATGATCCACATAAAGGAGGATAGAACACAACCCTGCTTAACTCCTGATTCTATACAAAACCAGTTGCTAACCTCATTTCCTACCTTAACCGCAGCAGTATTATTCTCGTGCATATCACAAATCACTTTAATGTATTTTTCTTGTATACCATATAAGGATAATATTATTGCTAACGCTCCTCTATCATAAGAATCGAAAGCTTGTCAGAATTGATAAAACTGAGAACCAAAGGTTTGTCTAAAATCATTAGGTGCCTCCCCTTCTTTAAAAATCATATTCATAATCTTCAGTAGCTTATCCCTAACCTCAGAGCCACCATATTTAAGAAACTAATTTATCACACTATCAGCGCCTGGAGCCTTGTTATTTTTTAATCCTTTTAGTACTGTCCTTCACATTTTCCTTCACATCCAAGGTATCACAAACTTTTTCATTTTTATCTATATCTTTTTCTGCAACTGTATCTCGGTTTAGCATATTCTCAAAATGTTCCACCCATCTGTCTTTAACTTTGTCCTTATCACTAATTGTGGCCCCATTTCTATCTTTAACTGGTACTATTCCGGATTGACTACTCCCTTTCAATTTATTAACATGGCAGTATAATATTTTACTATTATGCCGTCTAGCTGCATCTTCCAGATCCTCAGCAATTTTATCCATGGCCTCCACTTCACATCTCCTTAGTTCATATTTTTAATGCTTTCTCCACTTTCTTTACATTCCTTTTGTTTTCATACGACCTATCACTCAGATAATTCTTGTACAAACCCCTTTTACTCTCTATTAAACCTAAAGCTTTTTCACTAATATTTCTAGTTGCAGTCTTAGTACTTTTCCCTAATACACCATCAGCAACTTCGCAAATTGTTTTTCTAAAATTATTCCACCCATCTTCCACATTGGCAAATTTTAAACGCTCAAGTTTAGTATTCAATTGTTCCTGGAAGGTTTTTACCAAATTTTCATCCGGGGGGTAGTTACCCTGCCGAAATTTCAGCTTTAAATTAACCTTAGACAGTACTAGATGGCGATCTTTACTTTTAACATCAATAACAGCACTCCTATACACCCTAGTATCTTGTATTGATCCTGCTAGTATTCGGTTTATAATAACATAATCAGTAAGGTTTGCTGTTTTACCATTGCGTGAATACCATGTCAACTTATGGGCCATTTTGTGACCAAACACCGTATTGGTTATAGCTAGGTTGTTATACCTACAAAATTTCAAAAGTCTATAGCCATTACTGTTTTCTTTTCCTACACCAAATTGACCTAGGCTACCATCTATCCCTATTTCTACCAGCCTGGGCGTTAAAATCTGCTAGCAAAGACACAATATTTCTACCTGGTACCCTGTATATTTGCTCCTGTAACTGTAAGTAAAATTCATCTGAGTCACTAGTATCTCCATAAGTTGGTTCAACAGTGGCATATACTACTATAACTGATACCCTGAACCTTTTAGTCATAAAATGAGCAAATAAATAAAAAAAACAGGTTTTTTTAAAATGAAAGTAAGGAGCGACATTAAAACTTAAAACAAACAGAAATTACTCCGTGTATGAAAGGGGCTTTTCCTCCTCAACGTCCCGCTCTTTACGCTAAAGTTTGACTATTTCTCTTAACTCTACTTCTTAAAACAGTAAAAAACTTGAGCGTAAAGAGCGGGACGTTGAGGAGGAAAAGCCCCTTTAATATACGGAGTAATTTCTGTTCGTTTTAAGTTTTAATGTCGCTCCTTACTTTCATTTAAAAAAAACTTGATTTTTTATTTAATTTCTGGACGTTTTTTTTAATTAATGCATGTTTTGATCTTGGCTCTCCGCACATAAATAATTAAAACGAAATTTGCATATTAATTTTTTGTGGCTAAATGGTTTTCTTATAGTTTTAATCGGAAGATTTTGAGAAAAAAGGAGAGAGGGAGGAAGCCTAGTTGCCCTCCATTTTTTTGATTACTTAAAAAGGCAACTACAATTTTTAACTTTTTTACAAATATTTTATTAGTAAAAAATATACGTAATTTATGAATTAACTTACGTAACGAACTTCTATATTCGTATGTTTTTATTGCGTATATGCAGGAGTTCAACCCTCGTCGATTCCTCGCTCTTTAAACTAAAGCTTAAATTCTGTCCCAGTTCCTTAAGAATGACCCTTGAATCACAAAGGCCGTAGAATAAATAGTTGAAATTAATAAAAATACTTTAGCGTAAAGAGCGAGGTATTACGAAGAGGTAAACCCCTCATAGTCGCAATAATTTCAGCTCGTTTTAAGTTTTAATGCTGCTCCTCACTTTCAGTAGAAAAAAACTTTTCATATTTATTTTTTCATTGTGTTTTTTTAAATAATGCTAAGAAATCCTGCGCCCCCTTGATTGAAAGTCTCTTCCCCCATGAGAATTTTTCCATGGAAAGATCCTCCCACGTAATCCCCCCACATCAACTCTCCCTCTCAAACCAAAAAAATTCCCCTGAAAACGTCCGTACACTTCCCAGTAACCATTACTATATGTAAACACAGGTCAAAGTTTGTAACTTCCAACCCCTCCCACGGGGACTGCGGGGGAGTAAGTCGTCCACAAAGACATTGTTATTTGGTTTTTCGACTATGGTGAATAAAATGGCTATCTCAGAATTTTGATCCGGTGGCTTTGGAGAAAAAATAAGCGTGGGAGGGGGCCTAGGTGCCCTCCAATTTTTTTGATCGCTTAAAAATGGCACTAGAACTTTTAATTTTCATTAGTAAGAGCCCTCTCAAGACATTCTAGGACCACTGGGTCGATACGATCACTCCTGGAAAAAAAAAAAAAAAAAAAAAAAAAAAAAAAAAAAAAAAAAAAAAAAAAAAAAAAAACACGCATCCGTGATTTGTCTTCTAGCAAAAAAGTGAAATTCCACATTTTTGTAGATAGGAGTTTGAAACTTTTACAATATGGTTCTCTAATATCCTGAATCTGATGGTGTGGTTTCGTTAAGATTGTATGACTTTTAGGGGGTGTTTTCTCCTATTTTCTAAAATAAGGCAAATTTGCTCAGGCTCGTAACTTTTGATAGGTAAGACTAATCTTGATGAAACTTATATATTTAAAATCAGCATAAAAATGCAATTTTTTTATGTGACTATTGGTATCAAATTCCATTTTTTCGAGTTTCGGTTACAATTGAGCCGGGTCGCTCCTTACTACAGTTCGTTACCACAAACTGCTTGATTAGTATTCTATTATTAATACCTTCCCAGCCTAAACAAGACTTCCTTTAAGCTGCTTAAACAAGCAGCTTCCTTATTCATCATGAGCCCTTTTCCCAGTCTATGTACCCCATACTTCCTGCCTGAGTAAACAAATTCTATGTCTCCTAATTTCATGCTTGCTACCCCTGGGATATGAGTTTCTGAAACTCGTAATAAAGCCAGTTCAAACCGTCTTAATTCGTCAGTCAAAATGTCGATGCGATAGTCATTTTTTAACGTCGTAACATTCCAAGTTCCAGCTTTCATGTTCTTTGAATCTTAAATAATGACAAAGACCACACAGCCTTTCCACAATAGAAATACAGAAGAAAGAATAATGAGGACTTTTTTCCCAAGACAGTGAACGAACTAAACCTATTTGAATATTTCGGCCTTATATCTAAGGGCCGTCTTCAGCAAAGAAAATAACAAACAATAACGCAGTTACAATTAAAGTTCTTGGTTGAAAATCCAGTTTTTAAAATAGCCAAGGCACCATCACTTCCTCACGAAAAGTTCAACCAAGACTGTGTGATAAAAGCTAGCATTTTACAAGCTAAAAAGGTTCATTCATTTCACTAACTGTACTTATTAAAAATTCAAATAATTTCTTATTGCGATATTTGCCTTCTCTGCAGCTAATCTTGTATTTCTTTTGGGATTGGGCTTGTTTTTATTCGTTCCTATTTTTGTTTTTTTTTTAATCAGGCTATTTTCCATAATTAATTTTATGTACACAGGGTTGAGTGTGTATTCACCCAAGTCTCTATTTAGGGATGTATTATTATTTAAGTTTCGTTTGATCCTGATTGCCTCGCAGACAGTTTGTTTGATTTCTAGGTCATTGCTCATTAGAATTGTTTCGTCAAATAGAACATAATGATTTGGATTTTCAAAAAATATTATTGCTGAAAGCTGAATCGAAAGATATGGAGTTATTTTTAGATTTTAATGTTTTTTTTTAATGAAATAATAATACATCCCTAAATAAAGACTTGAGTGAATACACGCTCAACCCTATGTACGCAAAATTAATTATAGAAAATAACCTTATTCAAAACAAAACACAATAGGAATGAATAAAAACAAGCCCAGTCCCAAAAGAAATACAAGATTAGCTACAGAGAAGGCAAATATCAATCAGTTCGTAGTAACGAAATGTAGTAAGGAGCAACCCGGCTCAATAGTAAACGAAACTCTAAAAAATAGAATTTTGATACTAAAAGATACATCAAAAGAATCGGATTTTTATGCTGATTTTATTATATAAGTTTCATCAAATTTAATCTTTGTCATCGAAAGTTACGAGCCTGAAAAAATTTGCCTTTTTTCCGAAAATAAGGGGAAACACCCCCTAAAAGTGATAGAATCTCAACAAAAATCACACCATCACATTCAGCTTATCACAGAACCCTATTGCAAAAAATTCAAGATCCTATCTACAAAAACATGGAATTTCGCATTTTTTGCCGGAAGACAGATCACGGGTGCGTGTTTATTTGTTTGTTGTTTTTTTTTTCTTTTCCCCTGGGGTCATCGTATCGACCAAATGATCCTAGAATGTCGCAAGAGGGCTCATTATAACGGAAATGAAAAGCTCTAGTGCCATTTTTAAGTGACCAAAATAATTGGAGGGCACCTAGGCCCCCTCCCACGCTCATTTGTTCCTCAAAGTCAACGGATCAAAATTTAAAAACAGCCATTTTGTTCAACATAGTCGAAAACCATAATAACTATGTCTTTGGGGATGACTTATTCCCCCAAAATCACCGGGGTAGGGGCGGCAAGTTACAAACTTTGACCAGTGTTTACATACAGTAACGGTAATTGGGAAGTGTATAGACGTTTACAGGGGGATTTTTCAGGGTTGAGGGGAGGGGGCTATGTGGGAAGATCTTTCCTGGGATAAATATGTCATGGGGGAAGAGAAATTCAATGAAAAGGGCGCAGGATTTTCTAGCATTACTTTGAAAAAAAAAACAATGAAAAAATAAACATGAAAAAGTTTTTTCAATTGAAAGTAAGGAGTAGCATTAAATCTTAAAATGAACAGAGATTATTACGCATATGAGGGGTTCTTCTATTCCTAAATACCTCGTTCTTTATGCTAAAGTATCTTTAGTAATTTCAACTATTTATTCTATGGCCTTTCTGATTCAGGGGTCATTCTTAAAGCATTGGGACAAAACTTGAGCTTTAGAGTAAAGAGCGAGGTATTAATGAGGGGACTAATCCCCTCATATACATAATAAAAATATAAGAGTATAGAAGTTTGTTACTTAAGTTAATTCTCAAGTTATGTATATTTTTTACTAATAAAAACGCTCGTTAAAAATTAAAAGTTCTAGTTGCCTTTTTAAGTAACCGAAAAATTGGAGGGCAACTAGGCCTCCTTCCCCACCCCTTATTTCTCAAAATCGTCTGATCAAAACTAATAGAAAGCCATTTAGCCAAAAAAAGAATTATTATGCAATTTTCATCTTAGTAATTTATGTGTGGAGAGCCAAAATCAAACATGCATTAATTCAAAAACGTTCAGAAATTAAATAAAAAAAAAATAGTTTTTTTAAACTGAAAGTAAGGAGCGACATTAAAATTTAAAACCAACAGAAATTACTCTGTTTATGAAAGGGGCTGCTCCCTTCTCAACGCCCCGCTCTTTACGCTAAAGTTTTTTACTGTTTAATAAAGTAAAATTGAGAGAAAGAGTCAAAATTTAGCGTAAAGAGCGGGGCGTTGAGAAGGGAACAGCCCCTTTCATACACGGAGTAATTTCTATTCGTTTTAAGTTTTAATGTCGCTCCTTGTTTTCAGTTAAAAAAAAACTAGTTTTTTTATTTAATCGCAATAAGAAATTATGCTTTGGCATAGTTTCCATGTATACTAGTATTGATGTTTTAAAATCTGAGCAATTATTACAAAATAAACTGGAAAAAAATTATCATCTAATCGAAGAGTCAGCTATAGGTCTAGACATTGATGTTCTCATGCATTTGGTTAAATTGTGTAACAAATATTCCATGCACTTCCAGTTTCGAGATTCATATTACAAACAGGTAAGGGGCCTTCCTATGGGATCACCTCTATCAGGCCTACTCGCAAATATTTTCGTCGAGAATCTAGAAAATTGGGCCCTGGATTCGTATTTTCTTTATCGTGTGTTTTGGGGACGTTTCAAGGACGACGTAATTTCAGTTTGGAATTATGGCGAAAGTAAACTTAAAGGTTTTCTAGAACATTTAAATACTTACGAAATAAACCTGCGATTCACTCTAGAGACCGAAACAGATGGAAAAATACATTTTTTAGATGTATTGATAATACGTAAAGTGAATAAACTTGATTTTACGGTTTACAAAAAACCTACGCATAATAATAGATGCCTTCACTTCAAATATAAACATCCTCCACGGGTCAAAAGAAGTGTGGTAATGTCTCTTATGGATAGAGTACTTAATACCTGTTCATAGCCGTATTTTTGAATTTGATTGAATTTTATTACGGACATACTTGTTGGCAACGGGTACCCAATTTTTCTCATAAATGCTGTTATTGCTTAAAGATTAAAGATGCATTTTTCTAAAGCCTTAAATCCCACACCAGTAATCGATTCGAATAAACCCAAAATCACGATTTATCTACCTTATATTCCTAAAATTACTTCAAAACTGAAAAAAGTTAGTTTAAAAAATAATTTACGTGTTGTTTTCACAAGCAATTTAAGTATAATGAATCTTCTCAATTCTGGTAAGGATAAAGCCCCAGTTACTCGTCTAAGAGGGGTGTATGAAATACCATGTAGTTGTGTAAATTATTAAACTAGTCAAACTTACCAAAATTTAGGAACAAGATTACAGCAACACAAAGAAAGTATTGAAAAAGCATTAAAATCTAAAAATAACTCAATATATTTCGATTCAGATTTAAGCAATCAATGTCCTAGGAATCAAACAAACTGTCCGCAAGGCAATCGAAATCAAACGAAACTTAAATAATAATACATCCCTAAATAGAGACTTGGGTGAAAACACACTCAACCCTATGTACACAAAATTAATTATAGAAAATAACCTAATTAAAAAAAAACAAAAATAGGAACGAATTAAAACAAACCCAATCCCAAAAGAAATACAAGATTAGCTGCAGAGAAGGCAAATATCGCAATAAGAAATTATTCCAATTTTTAATAAATACAGTTAGCGAAATGAATGAACCGTTTTAGCTTGTAAAATGTTAGCTCTTATCACAAAGTCTTGGCTGAACTTTTCGTAAGGAAGTGATGATGCCTTGGCTATTTTAAAAACTGGATTTTTAACCTAGAACTTTTGTTGTAAGTACATTATTGTTTGTTATTTCCTTTGCTGAAGACGGCCCTTAGATATTGGGCCGAAATATTCAAATAGGTTTTGTTCGTTCACTGTCTTGGGAAAAAAGTCTTCATTTTTCTCTCTTCTGTATCTCTTTAAATCTTTGAAATTATTTTGGCCTCAGGAAAAGCAATGGTCCTGGATACCAGTGCAGGACGGGAACCAACATATCTTCTCAGGTCTACACCGAAGCGCTTAAGCCGGCTCAGAATCGCACAGCAAGAAGTCCCTGGGACCTCCAGTAAGTTTGAGGCTTTGTGCAATCCTGGGCCCATCTTGGTCACAACATGGTTTTCAGCACTTGGAGATCCTCTTCTATCAACAAGAGTCGAAATCCTGCACAAACAAAGTCCCATTATAAATTCATTCCTACAAATATTATACTACTACGGGGAAGCAGCCCATAGTAGATAAATTAGATAAAATAATATGAAAAAGACTATCAAACAGTTCGTGGTAACGAACTGTAATAAGGAGCGACACGGCTCAATTGTAACCAAATCTCTAAAAAATGGAATTTCGGTATCAATAGCTACATCAAAAGAGTCGCATTTTAATTATAATTTTAAATATATAAGTTTCATCAAGTTTAGTAATACCCATCGAAAGTTATTATTTGTTTATTGTTTTTTTTCCAGGGGTGATCGTATCGACCCAGTGGTCCTAGAATGTTGCGAGAGGTCTCATTCTAATGGAAATGAAAAGTCCCTTTTTAAGTGACTGAAAAAACTGGTGGGCACCTAGGCCCCCTCCCACGCTAATTATTTTCCCAAAGTCACCGGATCAAAATTCTGAGATAGCCATTTTATTCAGTGTATTCGAAAAACCTTATAACTATGTCCTTGGGGACGACTCACTCCCTCACAGTCCCCGTGGGAGGGGCTACAAGTTACAAACTTTGACCAGTGATTACATATAGTAATGGTTATGGGGAAGTGTACAGACATCTTCAGGAGGGTTCTTTGGTTGGGGGGAGGGGTTGAGAAGAGGGGGATATGTTGTGGGAACTTTCCATCGAGGAATTTTTCATTGGGGAAGAAAATTTCCATGAAGAGAGCGGAGGATTTTCTAGCATTATCCAAAAAAAACAATGAAAAATAAATATGAAAAAGTTTTTTCAACTGGAAGTAAGGAGCAGCATTAAAACTTAAAACGAACAGATTTTATTATGCATATGAGGGGCTCACCTCCTCCTAATACCTCACTCTTTATGCTAAAGCATTTTTAGTAATTTCAACTATTTATTCTACGGCTTTTGTGATACAGGGGTCATTCTTAAGGATAAGGGACAAAATTTAAGCTTTAATGTAAAGAGAGAAAGGTACTGACGGGGGGGGGGAGGATGTCTTGAGAACTCAATTTCATAAGGACGATTATCCATCTTAGTTTTAATATGGCCCTGTCAGGACAGAGGCTATAATTCTGTTATATAATAATCACATAACAAACAGTCTTAAAACTGAATACAGACTTACCTTTGCCTACAATGCTACGGACCACAGTTGCATTATAAGGATTTATTATCTCATTTTTGAACTCCTCCCCATTCACTGCTTGCTCGTATAGATCAACCATAAATTTGGGTGGATTTTGGAGCCTTCGACCAGAAACCTTAAACAGAACTAATTTTTGTAAATACGATAATAATAGTAATCAAAACAATAATAGTGATAGTAATAACCCATGTAATGTATAATTATACTATTATTATTGATCATATATATATATATATATATATATATATATATATATATATATATATATATATATATATATATATATATATATATATATATATATATATATATATATATATATATATATATATATATATATATATATATATATATATATATATATATATATATATATGTATATATATATATACATATAAAAATAAGTTGTTTGTGTGTCTGTCAAACATGACGTCAGTCGACAAACAAACATGACGTCAGTCGACAGACACACAAACAACTTATTTTTATCGTCATGAAGTTAGTTGTCGTCATGTTTATTATGCCGATAACGTCATTAAAGGTATTTAAGAAAATCATTAAAAGGCAAATTTTTAATTGTAAGAAGATCGTGGACGGAAAAATGTTTAATTGTAAAATGACTGAAGAACCTACAATGGCAACAGCCGAGGAAGCTGCTCAAAGAGTCTATGCCCAAAAACTTGCGGCTGATGGAGAAAGTAAGAAAAGAAAGCGTGCCGAGGAATCATAAGAACAGCAAGAAAACAGGCTTGCGGCTGATAGAGAAAGTAAGAACAGAAAGCGTCCCGAGGAATCACAATATATATGTATTATATATATATATATATTTATATAAATTTATTTATATAAATTATATATATTTACATTATATTTATATTTATTTACATTATATATTTATATTTATTTACATATATATATATATATCTATATATATAAAAATAAGTTGTCTGTCTGTGGATGGATGGATCAGGTGATTAGCAATCAACAATGCACCGGGACACAGGGAGTATAAATGACGACCAGGACATAAGTAAAAAAAAAATAAAAAAACTAAAAAAAAGGTAAAAACTACAAAAAAACTAAAAAGAAAAAAAAACTAAAAACTAATAAAAAAACTAAAAAATCTAAAAATCTAAATAAACTAAAAAAGAAAAAAAAAGGAAAAAAATAAAGGAGAAAAACAAAACTTAAAAAAAGGCAAAAACTACAAAAAAAACTAAAAACTAATAAAAAAAGTAAAAAAGCTAAAAAACTAAAAAAACTAAAAAAAACTAAAAAAAGGTAAAAAACTAAAAAAAAATAAAAAATAAAAAAAAATAAAAAAAAGGAAAAAACTGAAAAATAAGCTAAAATAAAGGTAAAAACCAATAAAAAACTAAAAAGAAAAAAAGGAAAAAACTAAAAAAAATTTCATCTAAAAAACTAAAAAAAACTAAAAAAGGTAAAAACTAAAAGAACTAAAAAAGAAAAAAATAAATGACGACACTCAAAGAGAAAGCGACCAGGACAAAAGGAATGTTCGATTAGCAATCAACAAAGCACCGGGACACAGGGAGTATAAATGACGACCAGGACATAAGTAAAAAAAAACTAACAAAACTAAAAAGAAGGTAAAAACTACAAAAAAACTAAAAAGAAAAAAAAACTAAAAACTAATAAAAAAAACTAAAAAATCTAAAAATCTAAATAAACTAAAAAAGAAAAAAAAAGGAAAAAAATAAAGGAGAAAAACAAAACTAAAAAACGAATGTATATACAGACCGGGACACCGGGATACAAATGACGACCGGGACACAGGGAATATAAATGACGACCGGGACACAGGGACACAACTACAACGGGGACACCGGGGGAAACAGGGGGATATAAATGACGACCGGGACACCGGGACAGGGAATGGTCGATTAGCAATCACCATCAACAAAGCTCAAGGGCAATCATTAGAATCATGAGGTATAGATCTGAATACAGATTGTTTTCCCATGGACCATTATATGTTGCATGTTCAAGAGTCGGTAAACCTGACAATCTATTTATATGCAAAGACAATGGGACAGCAAAGAATGTTGTATATTCGCAAGTTTTACGTAGTTAAAACCATATATATATATATATATATATATATATATATATATATATATATATATATATATATATATATATATATATCTATATTCACAGGTGGTACATAGGGACACAACTACAATGGCGCGTAACTATTATGGCGCGTAACGACTTACGCGCGCGGGGGGGCTTGGGGGGGCGCGAAGCGCCCCACCAACTAGGTGTTGGGGTGGCGCGAAGCGCCACCCCAACAGCTAGTATATATATATATATATATATATATATATATATATATATATATATATATATATATATATATATATATGTATATATATGTATATATATGTATGTATATATATATATATATATATATATATATATATATATATATATATATATATATATATATATATATATATATATATATATATATATATATATATATATATATAAATAAGTTGTCTGTCTATGGATCTGTGGATCAGGTGACGTCATGTTTCTGTGTCGGCTGACGTCATGAAATTAGTTGTCGTCATTTTTGCTTTGACGGTGACGTCATTCAAGTTATATAAGACATATGTTCACGTAGAAATCTATTAATGTTTAAGTTTACAATGACTAATGAAGATGCTCAAAGAGTCTATGCCAAAAAACTTGCTGCTGATAGAGAAAGTCAGAAGAGAAAGCGTGCCGAGGAACTGCCAGAGCAACGCGAAAGCAGACTTGCTGCTAAAAGATAAAGTGAAAAAATAAGGCGTGCCGAGGAATCAAAAGAACAGCAGGGAAACAGGCTTGAGGCTGATAGAGAAAGAAAGAACAGAAAGCATACCGAGGAACTACCAGAGCAACCCGGAAGCAGACTTGCTGCTAAAAGAGATGTGAAAAAAGAAGGCGTGCCGAGGAATTACAAGAACAGCAAGAAATCAGGCTTGCTGCTGATAGAGAAAGTAAGAAAAGCAAGCGTGCCGAGGAATCACAAGAACAGCAAGAAATCAGGCTTGCTGCTGATAGAGAAAGTAAGAAAAGAAAGCGTGCCGAGGAATCAGAGCAACCTGAAAGTTATCGCCTGGCATTCAGGTACAACCCAGTCGATGATTATAGCTTGAGTAGATGTGTCCAAATCGGGACAATGTCTAAAATTTGTCCCTATTGCAAGGCCTTGAAATTCAATGGTGAAACAATGGGAATGTGTTGCGCCTCAGGAAAAGTTAAACTTCCTCTATTGGCTGCACCACCAGAGCCATTGAAGACTTTCCTTACTGGAACTACGTCAGAATCTAAGCGTTTTTTGTCAAAAATCAGACAATACAACTCATGTTTCCAAATGACGTCGTTTGGAGCCCAAATCGAAAATCCAGATCAATTTATGTCTACTTCCAAAGTAAAAGGGCAAATTTATCATAAAGCAGGGTCCCTTCTACCATTCTTAAGCGAGAATCATATATTTTTACAATTGTACTTCATCAGTGATAGAAATTCTGAATTGAATGCACGTTGCGAAATTTCACCCAACGTTGAAAGGACAATCGTTTCCCAATTGCAACATCTTTTCCACGAAAATAACAATTTAGTGCGTCTGTTCAAAACAGCCATCGATTTGATGCCTAGTGATACGCATAAAATTGTTATTTCCGCTGACAAAACGCCTCCTGGCCAACATGTGCGTAGATACAATGCTCCGACTATCGACGAAGTGGCAATCGTTATGGTCGGTGATCAGTTTTTACCTCGAGATATTATTCTTCATAAGCGAAACGCTCAGTTGTTAAGAATTGCTGAAACTCATCGATGCTACGATGCCCTACAATATCCTATCATTTTTTGGGATGGAGCCGACGGCTATCACTTTAATATTAAATTGATGAATCCAGCCACTAACAAAGAAATGAATAAGAAATGCAGTGCAATGCATTATTATTCCTATAGACTAATGATTCAGCAGGATGAAGAAAATTATATTTTAAAATGCCGTGAATTGTTTCACCAACTCGTCGTGGATATGTATGCTAAAATTGAATCAGAACGTTTGCTATATATCCGCCTGAATCAGACCAAGCTCCGCTCTGAACAATACATTCATTTGCGAGATGCAGTTATAAATGACGGTAATACCACAAACGTTGGAAGATTAACAATTTTACCTTCGTCATATGCTGGCAGTCCCCGTCATATGCATGAATATGCTCAAGATGCTATTGCGTATGTTCGTCTCTATGGTCGTCCAGATTTATTTATTACATTTACATGTAATCAATCTTGGGACGAGATACTGCAGCTTTTACTTCAAGGACAATCGGCGGTTCATAGGCATGACATTACGGCACGTGTCTTCCGGCAAAAGTTGAAATCACTGATAAACTACCTTGTAAAACATGAAGTGTTTGGGTCAGTGCGATGCTGGATGTACTCAGTGGAATGGCAAAAACGAGGTTTGCCACACGCACATATACTAATCTGGCTACATAAAAAAATTACTTCGAACGAAATTGATGATGTGATTTCCGCTGAAATACCTTATAAGAATGTCGATAAGGGGTTACATGTTATTATTGTAAAAAATATGATACATGGACCTTGCGGTGCACTGAACGAAAATTCACCATGCATGGCCAAAGGAAGGTGCACAAATCAATATCCTCGACTTTTAGTACCCAAAACAATTACTGGCAATGATGGTAACCCACAATATAGAAGAAGATCTACTGAAGATGGCGGTAAAACAGCAATAATAAAGAAGCGTATCGGTACCACCATCGAAGTAGATAACCAGTGGGTTGTTCCATATTCCCCATTATTATCAAAAACATTTAATGCACACATAAACGTTGAATACTGTAACTCCGTAAAGGCAATCAAATACATATGTAAATATATCAACAAAGGCAGTGACATGGCAGTTTTTGGCTTGCAGTCCGAAATCAAAGATTTCGATGAAATCGTAGAATATCAGGCTGGAAGATACATAAGCAGTAATGAAGCTGTTTGGCGAATTCTTTCATTTCCGATACATGAACGTAGTCCAGCTGTTGTTCACTTAGCGGTACATTTACAGAATGGTCAACGTGTTTATTTCACGGAAACCAACGTGCAACAAAGAGTCCTGAATCCACCGGATACAACATTAACAGCTTTTTTTTCGCTTTGCAAAAATGATTCTTTTGCAAAAAAACTGCTGTATACTGAAGTGCCTTCGTATTACACGTGGAATACTAAAAATAAAGTATTTGAACGTCGAAAACAGGGTAAGTCAGTCGACGGCCAACCTACCATCTTCAAAGATACCACGATAGGAAGACTCTACACCGTTCACCCCAATCAACATGAATGCTTCTTTCTACGCCTGCTTTTGGTGAATGTACCCGGTCCGACATCCTTTGAGTATTTGAGGACTGTAAATGGTACTATACATGACACTTACCGTAGTGCATACCAAGCTCTGAATTTATTGGAGAATGACCAACACTGGGATAACTGCATCAATGACGCGTGCGAAACGTCAACCCCAAGTCAAATTCGTGCATTGTTTGGCATCATTTTAACAACTTGCTCTCCATCAGCTCCTACAGAGTTATGGGAAAATATAAGTCAAAAATGTCCGAAGATATACTTCATCGAAAACAGTTAGAGACGTCAGATATGACTTTTGATTTTACATCAGAAATTTATAACTACACTTTAGTTGTTATAGAAGATTTGTGCGTAAGTATGGCAAACAAACCTCTTCAGGATTTGGGAATGCCTTCACCTAACCGTATCGCTGCTGTTTCGACATGTGTAGAATTGGATCGTGAACAAAGTTACAGTACGAGTGATCTATTGTCGTATGTACAAAATAACATTTCCAAGTTAACGTCGGAACAAAAAGACATTTATGATACGATAATGCATTGTGTCGATAACAACGTTGGAGAAATTTTCTTTTTGGATGCGCCAGGAGGTACTGGTAAAACGTTTGTGATAAAACTGATTCTGGCATCAATTCGATCAAAAAATGATATAGCGTTGGCAATTGCGTCGTCCGGAATAGCCGCAACATTGCTGCCTGGTGGAAGAACTGCTCATTCCGCTTTGAAATTGCCTCTGAACTTGCATTCTACAGAAACTCCCACGTGCAATATTTCCAAATCATCTGGGATGGGTAAAGTATTGCAGCAATGCAAACTTACTATTTGGGATGAGTGCACAATGGCAAACAAAAAATCGCTCGAGGCTCTGGATCAATGCTTGAAAGATTAGCGAGGGAAGTCGAAACCCTTTGGCAGCACCTTAATATTGCTTGCCGGAGATTTCAGGCAAACATTACCTATAATACCTAGATCAACTCCTGCAGACGAAATGAATGCTTGCCTGAAAAATTCTAATTTATGGGCACATGTAAAAACATTAAAATTAACTACAAATATGCGTGTCCGATTGCAAAACGATGACTCTGGTCAAACATTTTCAGATCAATTGCTGGCAATAGGAAACG
The DNA here is from genome assembly GCF_032884065.1 of Artemia franciscana. Taxonomy (NCBI): domain Eukaryota; kingdom Metazoa; phylum Arthropoda; class Branchiopoda; order Anostraca; family Artemiidae; genus Artemia; species Artemia franciscana. Next base: position 3,478,405 of record NC_088867.1, on the reverse strand, counting down.
GAAAGCTCCCAGTAGACTCAATTTCAGGACGTATACAACTACCTGCTGATTTCTGTAATTTAGTGACGTCCAAAAATGAATTGATTGAAAAAGTATTTCCGAATATTCTACAAAATTATAAAAATAATAAATGGCTAAGTGAAAGAGCGATTCTCGCACCCAAAATTATAGACGTCCACGAAATCAACAATATTGTTTTGACCAAGATTCAAGACCAGGCAGTCCTTTACAAGTCAGTCGACACAGTTTTGGAACCAAATGAAGCGGTTAATTATCCATCTGAATTTTTAAATTCCATAGATCTTTCAGGGTTTCCACCACACGTGCTACAACTAAAAATAGGCGTACCAATAATACTTTTAAGAAATATAAACCCACCAAAGCTTTGCAATGGCACTCGACTGGCCGTAAAAAAAAACAATGGAAAACCTAATAGAGGCCACAATCTTGACAGGGCCTTTTGAGGGTGAGGCTGTTCTTATTCCTCGCATTCCCATGATTCCAACGGATCTGCCTTTTCAATTTAAAAGATTGCAATTCCCAATTCGATTAGCATTTGCAAAAACCATTAACAAAGCTCAAGGTCAATCATTAGAAAAATGTGGTATTGATCTTAATACTGATTGTTTTTCCCATGGACAATTGTACGTTGCATGTTCGAGGGTCGGTAAACCTGACAATCTATTTATATGCAGCGACAATTGGACAGCGAAGAATGTTGTATATTCGCAAGTTTTACGCAGTTAATTTGTATTTTGGAACCAAATGAAGCGGTTAATTATCCATCTGAATTTTTTAATTCCATAGATCCTTTAGGGTTTCCACCACACGTGCTACAACTAAAAATAGGCATACCAATAATACTTTTAAGAAATATCAACCCACCAAAGCTTTGCAATGGCACGCGACTTGCCGTAAAAAAAAACAATGGAAAACCTAATAGAGGCCACAATCTTGACAGGGCCTTATGAGGGTGAGGCTGTTCTTATTCCTCGCATTCCCATGATTCCAACGGATCGGCTTTTTCAATTTAAAAGATTGCAATTCCCAATTCGATTAGCATTTGCAACCACCATCAACAAAGCTCAAGGGCAATCACTAGAAAAATGCTGTATAGATCTTAATACAGATTGCTTTACCAATGTACAATTGTATGTTGCATCTTTGAGGGTCGGTAAACCTGACAATCTATTTATACGCACAGACAATGGGACAGTGAAGACTGTTGTATATTCACAAGTTTTACGTAGTTAATTTGTATTGTATCTATCTATCTATCTATCTATATAAAAACGAGTTGTGTGTATACATGTTTGTTTGTTTGTAAAAAGAACGTTTGCATATGACGTCATTATTAGTACATACGGCTTTGTATATGGACAGACAATGGGAAAGCCAAGAATGTTGTATATTCGAAATTTTTACGTAGTTTGAAACATATATATAAATCTATCTATATTCACAGGTGGGATACAGGGACACAACTACAATGGCGCGTAACTAATATGGCGCGTAACGACTTACGCGCGCGGGGGGGCTTGGGGGGGCGCGAAGCGCCCCACCAACTAGGTGTTGGGGTGGCGCGAAGCGCCACCCCAACAGCTAGTATATATATCTTCTATATATATAAAAATAAGTTGTCTGTGGATCTGTGGATCGTGGATCAGGTGACGTCATGTTTGTCCGCATATGACGTCTGAATTATTTCACACTAATACAAAAGAAGAAAAAAACTAAAAAAGGTAAAAACTACAAAAAAAACTAAAAAGAAAAAAAAACTAAAAAAGCTAAAAAACTAAAAAAAAACTAAAAAAAAGGTAAAAATCTAATAACTAAAAAAAAACTGAAAAAAAATAAAAAAAAGGCAAAAACTACAAAAAAATAAAAACTAATAAAAAAACTAAAAAAGCTAAAAAACTAAAAAAACTAAAAAAAACTAAAAAAAGGTAAAAAACTAAAAAAACTAAAAACTAAAAAAGAAAAAAACTAAAAAAAAGGAAAAAACTGAAAAATAAAAGAGAAAAAGAAAACTAAAAAAATATGAATAAATATATATAAAAATAAGTTGTTTGTGGGTTATGTCTGTCTGTCTGTCTGTCGAGTGACGTCGTGTTTGTCCGCATATGACGTCTGAATTATTTCACACTAAAACAAAAGAAGAAAAAAAAACTAAAAAAGGTAAAAACTACAAAAAAAACTAAAAAGAAAAAAAACTAAAAAAGCTAAAAAACTAAAAAAACTAAAAAAAAAGGTAAAAAACTAAAAACTAAAAAAAAACTGAAAAAACTAAAAAAAGGCAAAAACTAACCGGGACACAGGGAATATAAATGACGACCGGGACACAGGGACACAACTACAATGGGGACGCCGGGGGGCACAGGGGGATATAAATGACGACCGGGACACCGGGACACAAGGAATATAAATGACGCCCGGGACACTCAAAGAGAAATCACAGACTGGAACACCGGGACACAAATGACGACCGGGACACAGGGAATATAAATGACGACCGGGACACAGGGACATAACTACAAAGGGGACGCCGGGGTGCACAGGGGGATATATAAATGACGATGGCGACTCAGGGAATGGTCGATTAGCAATCACCATCAACAAAGCTCAAGGGCAATCATTAGAATCATGAGGTATAGATCTGAATACGGATTGTTTTCCCATGGACTATTATATGTTGCATGTTCAAGAGTCGGTAAACCTGACAATCTATTTATATGCACAGACAATGGGACAGCAAAGAATGTTGTATATTCGCAAGTTTTATGTAGTTAAAAACATATATATATATATATATATATATATATATATATATATATATATATATATATATATATATATATATATATATATATATATATATATATATATATATATATATATATATATATATATATATATATATATATCTATCTATATTCACAGGTAGGACATAGGGACACAACTACAATGGCGCGTAACTAATATGACACATAACGACTTACGCGCGCGGGGGGGCTTGGGGGGGGGGGGCGAAGCGCCCCTCCAACTAGGTGTTGGGGTGGCGCGAAGTGCCACCCCAACAGCTAGTATATCTATATATATATAAATAAGTTGTCTGTCTGTGGATCTGTGGATCAGGTGACGTCATGTTTCTGTGTCGGCTGACGTCATGAAATTAGTTGTCGTCATTTTTGCTTTGACGGTGACGTCATTCAAGATATTTAAGACATATGTTCAGGTAGAAATCTATTAATGTTTAAGTTTACAATGACTGATGAACTTACCATGGCAAAAGCCGATGAAGATGCTCAAAGAGTCTATGCCAAAAAACTTGCTGCTGATAGAGAAAGTCAGAAAAGAAAGCTTGCCGAGGAACTACCAGAGCAACGCGAAAGCAGACTTGCTGCTAAAAGAGAAAGTGAAAAAAGAAGGCGTGCCGAGGAATCAAAAGAACAGCAAGGAAACAGGCTTGAGGCTGATAGAGAAAGAAAGAACAGAAAGCGTGCCGAGGAATCAAAAGAACAGCAAGGAAACAGGCTTGAGGCTGATAGAGAAAGAAAGAACAGAAAGCGTGCCGAGGAACTACCAGAGCAACGCGAAAGCAGACTTGCTGCTAAAAGATAAAGTGAAAAAAGAAGGCGTGCCGAGGAATTACAAGAACAGCAAGAAATCAGGCTTGCTGCTGATAGAGAAAGTAAGAAAAGAAAGCGTGCCGAGGAATCAGAGCAACCTGAAAGTTATCGCCTGGCATTCAGGTACAACCCAGTCGATGATTATAACTTGAGTAGATGTGTTCAAATCGGGACAATGTCTAAAATTTGTCCCTATTGCAAGGCCTTGAAATTCAATGGTGAAACAATGGGAATGTGTTGCGCCTTAGGAAAAGTTAAACTTCCTCTATTGGCTGCACACTTCTTAATACTGATTGTTTTTCCCATGGACAATTGTACGTTGCATGTTCGAGGGTCGGTAAACCTGACAATCTATTTATATGCAGCGACAATTGGACAGCGAAGAATGTTGTATATTCGCAAGTTTTACGCAGTTAATTTGTATTTTGGAACCAAATGAAGCGGTTAATTATCCATCTGAATTTTTAAATTCCATAGATCCTTCAGGGTTTCCACCACACGTTCTACAACTAAAAATAGGCGTACCAATAATACTTTTAAGAAATATCAACCCACCAAAGCTATGCAATGGCACGCGACTTGCCGTAAAAAAAAACAATGGAAAACCTAATAGAGGCCACAATCTTGACAGGGCCTTATGAGGGTGAGGCTGTTCTTATTCCTCGCATTCCCATGATTCCAACGGATCTGCTTTTTCAATTTAAAAGATTGCAATTCCCAATTCGATTAGCATTTGCAACCACCATCAACAAAGCTCAAGGGCAATCACTAGAAAAATGCGGTATAGATCTTAATACAGATTGCTTTACCAATGTACAATTGTATGTTGCATCTTTGAGGGTCAGTAAACCTGACAATCTATTTATACGCACAGACAATGGGACAGCGAAGACTGTTGTATATTCACAAGTTTTACGTAGTTAATTTGTATTGTATCT